>NC_143575.1:212279445-212623698 GCF_048544385.1 Mastigoproctus giganteus
TTGTTTTATTCAGTTTCTTTTAAGATACTAAAATGTTTTCGTAGAAAAAGTAGTGTATATAACATTCTGAGCATAAAATTGTTCAAATGAAACGTAGACTTTTGAAATAAACATAAGCATCTGTGGCATTGAGACACTAGTCCCATTGTCATCGGGTAATACACATCCTCAGCGTAAAACTTTTAACTAGTACTGAAACCAGTATGTGATGTGATCCTTCACAGCCCTCTTCATCCAAGTGAAAAGTCAGCTGTAGGCTGGGTGTTGCAGCAATTCAGCTTGGGTGATAAGGAATGTGAGGCTTTACACATCATACCAGCTTTACACATCATACAGTATTGGCCCACAACAGGTTGTTGTGGGCCAATACTGTATGATGTGTAAAGCTGCCTGGCTACGTTGCCTTTATTTCCCACTGCATATTGGATGTAATTTAGACATACGAACATTGTTCGCAGTGCACAACCTACAATCAAATAAATTGTGTGCACAGCACATTCACAGAATATTCCTGCCTCGGGTCAAGTATCAGACACCTGTATGGAACATGGGCTCTTGAAATATTTAAGCAAAGTTATTCCACTGCTGCTTACCATCTCAAGGATTATTTTATATTCTTCTCTTGATGTAACGGTTCTGTAAACAGCTCTTTTTGTGTGAATCTCTCTCTCTCTCTCTCTCTCTCTGTGTGTGTGTGTGTGTGTGTGTGTGTGTGTGTGTGTGTGTGTGTGTGTGTGTGTGTGTGTGTGTGTGTGTGTGTGTGTGTGTGTGTGTGTGTGTGTGTGTGTTCTGATAACAAAAAAACATGTAAAGTGCATCATTATCTGTTCTGCTTGTGCACATCCAAATTATTTATTCTAAAAGTATGTTTCATTTAAATGTCTCTTATAGATAAAGAATGACTCTGAAATTATTCTTATTAAGCACAACAGTTTCTTTCAGTAATAAATGAAATCATCATTTAATTTATTAAATCCTCTTTAATTTTTCATCATTCATAGTTATACAGACTAAAATGAAAAGATTTGGTGTTGTCATGACCTCTAAAATGTACAAAATGCCATATTCAGTGTTAGCACAATGAAAAAGTCACATACATGTCAGCATATAGAAATAATGACTGCATTTTGAATAGAATTTAAATGAGCAAGTTTTCTCAAGTTAATTATTTCTCTTTCTGATCTTAAAAAAATAATAATCAAAAAACCACTTTTAAAACAGAACAGCTATAATGTTGTAATTCTGATTTTTTTTCATTATTAAATACAATTTGTTGGTTGAAGATAAGAAGATAGAATAAAATCATTAATTTTACTCTTGCTTTTACTTAATTGGAACCATTTGATTATGCAGAACTATTAGTGTTGTCTTTAACTATTGTATCTTTAGGTTTGTGTTAGCTTAATTTATTTTATCTAACAAAGTTTGGAAGTTTAAATAAATCCCCATCCTGGAATTGCTGATTTCACTTTGTACACAAAATATTTTTTACTTGAATACGACTATCAATATATATATACACTATTTCTAAATTTTGTTTCCTTTATGTATAGTCAACTTCGGCTATTCAAATTGCTGTATTTCAACAATCCCCCCCCCCCCACAGTCTGACAAACAGTTGAACTTTTATTTTTTTATTTTTTTTTTGTGAGATCTGTAATGATATACTAGGTATTTCTGATTATGTATGCATACGGTATACTTACAAAATAAATATATAATTTTCTTTTGTAAGTATTGTGATTGTGTGATTGCTATGTAATTTGAAGTAATGGTCCTGTAAACAACTCTTTTTGTGTGAATACTTTTCTAAAGGTGTGCGTGTGTGCACGTGCACGCTTAATCCGATGCAACCAGTTTAACTTCTCAATGGATGCTCTGGTTTGCTGACAGAGATGAGATTGAATTCTCTAGTGGGTATTTAAAAAAAATAAGTTTCTATTTACACTATATGACTGGGGCCAGAGGAGTTTTTTAACTTCATTGTAACTGTTTTATTGCAGATAATATATATGTGCAATAGTTAACAATGGGCCAAGTACTCTTGGCCCATTGGTCAGGATTGACCAATGGGCCAAGAAATGGACCAATTTCTACTCCTGACCACTTGACCAAGTGGTCAGGAGTAGAAATTGAATCCTATGGGAGATTGAAACCCTCCCGAAGTGGAGGGGGTAACCTGACCCTTTTTCTTTAGAATCACTGGTGGACTAGTGGATAAATTGTTTATTGAGAAAAAGAAAGGCAAAGGAAGCCCACACAAGAAGCACCGCAATTTTCGAAAAAGTTTACCGGTGAAACTACATTACAAACAGTTTTTGCGACGCCAGAACTTTCAATATGACTGTTCATGATTCAATTAGTGATTCTAAAGAAAAAAGGTTAGGTTACACCCCCCCACTTCGGGAGGGTTTCAAGCTCTCGTGGGATTCAACTTCTACTCCAGACCGATAACACCCACCGTCTGTTTACCGAGCGAGTGAAAATACCATTATACGGCAAAGTACTTTTACTGGTAAATTTCGTCGAACTTTTGCGTGCTTCTCATGCAGGCTTTCTTTATCTTAGCCAAAAAAACTGTTTTGCTTAAAAAATATAGAAATATTTCTGTCAGTTCATTGGTGAAAGGTGCTTCATAAAAAAAATATAATAAAATAATAAATTATAAAATTTTATTTCAGAATATTTCATGTTGGTGATCAGTTTCTCTGAGCTTAGAATTTGATTTAGGCAACAGTGGAATATTCCTTACCAAGAAATGATCAATACAAAAGCAGAGGGTAGACAATGAGAAAATCAGAGGATGAACATTTCTCACATCATTCCACAGTGACCATGTGATGAAAAGAAGGTATTCAGGGCTAGGTATAAAATAAAGTTATGGGGTGAATATGATACAATGTGTGTGTGTTAGGGATCAGATTATATAGTAATGTGACAGACATTTGTAATGTTAATTAATTACAGAAATAAATAAAGATTGATTGCTGTGAAGTGGCTTGGTGATAGAGGGAGAGTGAAAGATGAGAAATTTTTTGGATAACTCTCAAGGCGAAAAGACACAAACAATGAGGATTATAGGTCAAACATTGCCAGAATGATATGTGTCACTGAGAAATTGAGTCCATTGGACTGTAGTCATGATTACCATAAGCTGTGTTAACTTGCTGCTAGGACTCTTGCTTGAGTTATAAAAATTGAGAGAGAAAATTTGGTTTGAATTAGTGGGAACTGGTAGAAAGCAGTATTAGAAAATTGGAGGGGCCACAGTTTTCTGTAAGAGAAGAACTGACTGACCTGGGACACTATCTGGCATTAGCACCAAGCATTTCAACCTCTCTGGTGATGCATTCTCTATCTACCCAATCTATTGGCAAACTGTCAACCTTTCTAATACAAAAATTCCTAGGTTTTTTTTACTGTATTCTCAAAAATGGTGAAACAACTCTAGTTCAGGATCTCCTGAGGGAAACAGCTAAATAAATGCATTATGAATAGTCATTGAAGTTAACAGCCTTTAGTGAATTACTGGCATCAGTTACTCCTCATAACACCACAAACATCTTCAAAGGTGTTATCACTGAATAGGTCCTGCTTATTGTGGTCTACCTTGAAAAGGAAGTAATCCAGGAACTCAGTGAAAAAAATGTGATACATGCAAATTGTATCATTACAAAAAAGATGGTAACCTCATTCCAATCTGATCCATCATTCTAATTTTAAGCACTTTGATTCTGTCATCCACAGTTAAAGCTGTTTACTTGAACTGCAGGGTGTGGTCTTATATTCTTAATCCAGTTTGTTGTTTTAGGTGCCCAATCTGCTCTCATGCAATGTTTTAAGGTGATGTGATCTGCTATTTAAGCTTCAACTCTAATTGTCCTAATTGCAAAGGGATCTGTTCAGCTTTTCTAAAACATGAGTCATGAGGAAACTGGAAAGAAATTTCAAAAAGAAATCAAACACAGAGCCACATTTCCTAAAGCACAAAAACAAGTTAGGGTGAATATGCTTAATCACTCTTATATATCTATCACTTGGAACAATCTCTTAACCGGACCACAACTGTATTACCAAACTACAAAAAACATATAACCAACAAAACTAAAAACACTCTTTTTATCAGCATCCGAACTGACACTGTTACTCATATGATACAACAAAACCATAAAATGGTGAAGCTTGTATAAAAGTTAAATCACACACTGGCAATATGGAAATGGATAATCAGTTAGATCACAGTGAATCATTACTATAACGTCATGCAAATGATACCAGGGGATCAGGATGCCCTGTTTTCTCCAAAAAGATCAAAAAAATGATAGTAATAATAAGACTGCATGTCTATTCCCCACGAAAAAGCAATCAGATCAGTTTCCATAAAGTATCTGAAATTCTGCCCAAACATGATAGGAGCGAGTACATGATGAGAGCCTTCTCAATTAATTCGACCCTGGAGAGATTGTGCAAGGCTCATGGGATAGAATTTTTCTCAGCATGGTCTGTGCTTGTTAACAGGAGAGACTGCTTTACAGGGATGGAATACACTTAAATAGAAGGAGTGTAAGAATATTTGCTGATGCTATTGAGGCAGTGTTAGGTTGGTCAGAAAACTGCTAGCTTGATGGGATTCGCAGACTAAAAGATTAGCAGTAGAGGCAGGCAGAGATGAAAGTGATTCTTACACTGCTTCTATTAGAGGGCAGGGTGCTCGGGTTTTCAGGAAATGGTGGGGTTCATCACTGAATAAATAAATACATGGGCTGTGTTAGGGTAACTAAGATTAAGAATAGGTGCATGTATACTTGCATGTACACCAATTCTAGGAGTATAATAAATAAATTTGATGAACTTGAAGTGCTGGTCAAGACATCAAAGATGGATGTTGTTGGGATATCAGAGATGTGGTGTCACACAGATATAAGCAGTGCAGAATTGGAATTTGGAGAGAACAATGTTTAAAGAAAGGATAGGAAGGGAAGAGGGGGGTTCTGCTGTTAGTTAAGAAACATAAAATCTAAGGAAGTACATCCAGTTGACATAGATGGTCAGTGCAATGTTGTCAGTTTGGTGTGACATAAGCAAAAATGAGAGTAGGAGAGTTTTATAGGCCTAATGCCTCTGATGACTATAACAAACAACTGTACAGAGAAATGGAGTGGTCCAGCAAACCAGATTGTCTAATAATCCCAGGTATTGATTAGAATTTGTGATTTGGTCACTCACACACCAGCAAGACTTTTGTGGATTTGCTGGATGATTGTTTTCTACAGCAACACATTAGAGAGACAACCAGAAAGAATAATACTCTTTATCTGGTTATCAGCAATGATTATTCATGCATTAAGAATTTGCAGATAAAGGAACCACTAGGTGGAAGTGATCAGAGTGTACTGATGTGGGATTTATTTAAAGACGTAACTACCATCAGGGGTAAAGGGAACGGTTTTTGCTTTTGTAGAGGTGACTAAAGTGGTCTCAGACAGTTTTTAAATTCTATATAGTGGGACCAGCTGATGATGTTACCAACAGCAAATTCTAAATGGGAAGCATTGAAGGAAGTAATTGTGGAAGCTACTAGGCTTTTCATACTGATTAAGAAATACTGTTCAAGGTTTAGGCCTAAATGGATGACAGATGAACTAAAGAGACTCGTGGCAGAGAAAAAAAATGCATGGGGTGCATATAAATTATCAGGCGACACAGAAGTCTCTGATAATTATAAGCTAGTCTGTAATCAAGTCACCAAGGAGGTTATTGAAAGTGAAGGCAGATTACGAGAAATCTTTGGCAAAGGACGCTAAGAAAAACAGCAAAGAACTTCTTTAGTTATATAAACGGTATTAGCATTAGCAGAGGCATATGATACAAGAAAGCAAGCTTATGCAGCATCAGCCAAAAAAACAAAAAAAAAAAAAAAAAACCACTTCCACTAAACTCCATTCATTCGAAATACCTGTCCAGCTGAGCCTTAAATTTATTTAGGCTATCAACTTCCACAACAAGGGATGGAAGTCTGTTCCACCAACCAACTACCCGCTGGCTAAAGGCAAATTTCCGCACATCTATCCTACATCCATCCTTCCCCAATTTGAATTTATGCCGCCTCAGGTGATTATTCTGAGCAAGAGGCAGAATCCCATCAGCATTGAGCATGCTAAACCATTCAACGCTTTATACACCTCTATCAGATCACCTCGCCAGTGCCTAGTCTCCAGAAACTGTAATTTGCAAAACTTAAGCCTTTCTTCGTAAGAGCATCCCTTTGTTCCATTCACTAATCTTGTTGCTCTTCTCTGTACTCGTTCCAGCATCTCTACATCTTTCTTGAAATGAGGCCTCCAGGCCTGTATACAGTACTCTAGGTGAGGCGTGACCATTGCCTTATACAAGGGAATAATCACCTCCTTATCCCTGCTAGAAAAATTCCTGTATATCATTGATAAGACACCATGAGCTACTCTTGCAGCCCATCTGCACTGCTCAGAGAACTTCATATCTGCCTGCACAGTTACCCCCAGGTCCTTTTCATTCCTACCACTGTCAGTGTAGTACCACAGAGTTGGTATGCTGCTCTGGGGTTGCTGTTTCCCATATGTAGTACTTTACATTTGTCAATGTTAAACTTCATTTGCCACCTCCCATCCCATCTGCTCAACCTTTCCAGATCCTGTTGCAGCAGCAGCATAGCATCAGTAGTGTCCTTAACAACCCTGCCAACCTTTGTATTGTCTGCAAACTTGGACATTAAGCTTGATATACCCGGGGCGCCTCCGTAGCCAGGTGGGAAGGAGCAGCAGTGCGTAGCATACGCTTCTTGATTAGATTGGGGTTCGAACCCGTCACCACCAAATACGGAGGATGCGGAAAGGTCAGGGAATGACCACCGCATATCCCGGAGCAATATGGCCTTAGCTGCTAATGCTCCTAAAAATCAAATAACAAATAACAATAACTTGATATACCATCATCAATATTATTTATAAATACAGAGAACAATAATGGACCCAACGCTGAACCCTGAGGGACTCCACTAATAACATTAGTCCACAATGAGCAGTGTCCATTGATTACCACTCTCTGTTTCTTCCCCTCAACCACCCCTTTATCGATAGCAGCAATTTGCCTCCAATGCCACACTGCTCCAATTTGTGCAGCAGTCTTCCATGTGCAACAGTATCAAAAGCCTTTTTAAGATCCAAGTATATAATATCAAAATTATTCTTTGCATCCAATTCCTTTGTCACCACTTCATAGTATCCAATCAAATTGGTCAGGCAAGACTTACCCTTAACAAAACCATGCTGTGTCCGAGCTATAACTGAAGTCTTGTCTAGATGATCCTGCAGTGCTTCTTTAACCAGTGCCTCCATTAATTTTCCGGGAACAGAAGTTAAACTCATAGGTCTATAATTACTTGTGTCAGCCTTTGATCCTCCTTTGTGAATTGGGGTCACATTTGCACATCTCCAGTTTATGGGTACCTCCCCTGAGTCCAAGGAAGCTCTCATAATTATAGCTAAGGGTTGGGTTTGCTTACTTCCTTTGCTGCCTCCTTTAGTATAACTGGATAGATCCCATCCACCCCAGGCGCCTTTACTTGTGTTTATCTTCAACCATTTGTCCTCCACTTTACTCTCAGTTATTACAAGATTATCTAGCTTACTGCCAGAGTTGAATACGCCTCTGTCATACCCCTCGCTGAATAACTCCTCATGTGTGAATGTCTATGCAAAATATTCATTTAGTTTGTTAGATACCTGAGCAAGATCATCAACAGTTGAACCATCGATATCAAGTGGACCAATCTGATTCATCCCCTTCCTTCTAGAGTTTACATAAGTAAAGAACTGTTTGCTGTTTTTCTTTGCATCCTTTGCCAAAGATTTCTCGTAATCTGCCTTTGCCTGCCGAACCTTCTTTGTAACTTGGTTACAGATCAACTTATATCTTTCATAGGCTTCTGTGTTACGTGTTAATTTATATGTATTCCATGCATTTTTCTTCTCTGCCATATGTCTCATTAGTTCATCTGACATCCATTTAGGCCGAAACCTTGAACAATATTCCTTAGTTGGTATGTAAAGCCTAGTAGCTTCCAAGATAAGTTCTTTGAATGCTTTCCATTCTGAATTTGCTGTTGGTAACATCATCAGTTGGTCCCACTGTATAGAATTTAAATACTGTCTCAGTCCATCGTAATTGCCTTTACAAAAACAAAAATAACCCTTCCCTTTACCTCTAATGATAGTTACCTCTTTGAGTAACTCCCACTTCAGCACACTGTGATCACTGCCACCTAGTGGTTCATTTATCTGCAGATTCTTAATGCATTAAGAATCACTACTGATAATCAAATCAAGAGTATTACTCCCCTAGTTGCCTCCCGAACATGCTGATGTAGAAAACATTCATCCAATAAATCCACAAAATCCTTGCTAGTGTGTGAATGACCAACCCACAAATTCCAGTCAATATCTGGGAAATTAAAATCCCCCATTAAAAGACTCTCTGATTTACTGGCCCACTCTATTTCTCTGTACAGTTTCTTATTATACTCATCAGAGTCATTAGGCCTATAGCACACTCCTACTCTCAATTTTGATCTCCCAATGCTTATGTCACACCAAACTGACTCGACACTGCACTGTCCAGCAATGTCGACTGGCTTCACTTCCCTGGATTTTATGTATTTCTTAAATAATAGCATAACCCCTCCACCCTTCCTATCCTGTCTATCCTTTCTGTAGATTTTGTACTCCCCAAATTCCAGTTCTGCATTCCTTATATCTGTGTGACACCACATCTCTGATATCCCAACAATATCCACCTTTGATGCTTTGAGCCATACCTCAAATTCATCAAATTTATTTACCAAACTCCTAGGATTGGTGTACACGCAAGTATACATGCACCTGTTCCTTTTCTTAGCTACCCTAACACAACTCATGTGTTTACTTGTACCGCAATGACTCCCAGCAGTCTCTGAAATATCCTGCAACTTGTTTTCCAGGCTTCTGCTGATTCCAATAGAAGCAGTGCAAGAATCACTTTCACCTCTGGCAGTGGCTACTGTTAATCTATTTGTCTTTGTATCCCCCCAAGCTAGCAGTTTTCTGACCCACCTAACACTGCCTCAATAGCATCAGTAAATATTCTTGCACCCTTTCTATTTAAATGTATCCTATCCCTGTAGAAGCAGTCCCTCCTGTTAACAAGTACAGACCAGGCTGAAAAAAATTCTACACCTTGAGCCTTGCACCGTCTTTCAAGAGCCGAATTGATCGACAAGGCTCTCATCATATACTCCCTCCTGTCGTGTATGGGCAGAATTGCAGACACTTTCAAATTCAACCCTAATTCATGGCTTTTTTTCAACAGTGACCTGTACTTGTTAAGTAATTCTGCCAGTCTCCTACTCTTAATATCATTAGTGCCAACGTGTACAACTCTATCACCTTTTGTGCCCTTAAAAGATGATATCCGCTCTACAACGTCATCAACCTTTGCCCCTGGCAGACATACCCTGGTCCTGTTCCACCTATCCTTTTTACAAAGCATGTTTCCCGTTTCCCTGACAATAGAGTCACCAACAACTACTAGTTCCTTTGGGACCAGCGCATTCTGCCTTGGGGGTTGCCACTGTGTTGCGCGATGACCAAGTGCAAGCTCTGGCATTGGTGTGGGCAGCTGAGAGCTTGATGGGCCCCTCACTTTAGATCCTTTGAGGGCATCCACCCTGTCCTTCAAGCTCTCATATAGGCCCATTACAATGCTGAGTTGTTGCCTGATTTCGATACACTCCTTGCATCGCGCACACACAAAGACATCCCCCATGGCAATATCATGTCCCGTACCCGATTGCCCCACAAACATCATGCAAGCAGTGCATTTTAAAAGACTGTGATTCAGAGGGCAACTGCTCGCCTCAGTTCTCCTCTGAGCCACAGCACTCCCATTAGCTTGAGCCTTTT
This sequence comes from Mastigoproctus giganteus, assembly GCF_048544385.1. Taxonomy (NCBI): domain Eukaryota; kingdom Metazoa; phylum Arthropoda; class Arachnida; order Uropygi; family Thelyphonidae; genus Mastigoproctus; species Mastigoproctus giganteus. Next base: position 212,289,420 of record NC_143575.1, read on the forward strand.
GCTTTGCTGCTCTGGTTTGAGTCACAATTTCAATTTAATTCAATAAATTTCAATTTCAGTAAAATATTATAACCCTAAACTTGTATCCCAACAGTTATAACTCTATATATATATTTCTCAGTATCAAATATTATCTACAAGTTCCTTTTATATGACTTCCGTATCAAGTTATGTATTAATTAATTATGTTACGTTTGTAATCTAAGTCGTTATATGTATTTAGTTAAAAGTACAATTTAATTTAATTGACAACGAAGTTTAACAAAATTAATAGATTTTGCTGATTATTTGACAATATTGTATTATATACTATACTATACTATACTATACTAAAGCTATCTAGTTCGGGATATATGTTGTATCGTATAACAATGGCACAAGTTACGAACGGTAAATCTACGGATACTTAAGTATTAATTAACTTCCAAATCTCGCTGTCTCAATTCAGAATAAACTAACGATCCTTACTAGGTCTATAAGCTACTTATAGAAAATAATTTGATGTAACGATTGGTCAATAAAGCGGCTAAATATGACTACAAAACTTCTCGTTCAGCGGAGCTGCAACTTGTAACACGTGGATATGAAACCCTTACCGATACTTTTATGCAATTACAAGGCCGAGTAAAGAATAAATACACCAGATTAATCAGAAAATCCCAAAATAATGCTATACTACTAATTAAAATCAAAAGTTTTAGAAAAACAATAATTTCAAATCAATAAATAAGAAAATCCACTTAGCGTCTTTGAACACATCTGGCTCCCACTAGCCTCGTCAGCAGATTCCAAGAAGTCCAACAAATCTGTAGAAGGAAGGCGATGAATCAGATTGATCCACTTGATATCGATGGTTTGAGTGTTGATGATCCTGCTCAGATAGCTGAAAATCTGAATGAGTATTTTGCATCTACAATCACACATGAGTTATTAAGGGAGGAAAATGCTGGAAGTTTATCAAATTGTAACAGGGTGCATAATTAGTTTGTAATAACTGAGAGCAAAGTGGAGGAGAAATTGTTGAAGTTAAACATAAGAAAGGCACCTGGGGTGGATGGGATCTATCCAGTTATATTAAAGGAGGTGGTAAAGGTAGTAACCAAACCCTTAGCCATAACTATGAGAGCATCCCTGGACTCAGGAAATCCCCACTGACTGGAGATGTGCAAATGTATCCCTAATTCACAAAGGGGATCGAAGGGTGACACGAGTAATTACAGACCAGTTAGTTTAACTTCTGTTCTGGATAAAATAATGGAGTCACTGGTTAAAGATGCATTGCAGGATCATCTAGACAAGACTGCAGCAATAATTCAGACACAGCATGGGTTTGTTAAGGGAAAGTTTGGTCTGACAAATTTTATAGGATATTATGATGTGGTTACAAAGGAACTGGAAGCAAAAAATAATTTTGATATCATATATTTGGATTTCAAGAAAGCTTTTGACACTGTTGCACATGGAAGACTCTTGTACAGATTGGAGCAGAATGGTATTAAGGGTAAGTTACTACAATGGATAAAAGGATGGTTGAGTGGGAGAAGACAGGGTGGTAATTAATGGGTGCTGCTCTTCGTGGACTAATGTTATTAGTGGAGTCCCACAGGGTTCGGTGTTGGGTTCTCTGTTGTTTTGTATATTTATCAATGATATTGATGAAGGTATATCAAGCTTAGTGTCGAAGTTTGCAGATGATACAAAGGTTGGCAGGGTTATTAATGACAGTAATGGCAGTGTGCTACTGCAACAGGATATAGATAATTTGGGCAGATGGGCTAAGAAGTGGAAACTGAAGTTTAACCTTGATAAATGCAAAGTACTGCATATGGGTAGCAGTAACCCCAGAGAAACGTACCAACTGTGTGGTACTACACTTAAGGTGGTAGAAAATGAAAAAGACCTGGGAGTAATTGTGCAGTCAGATATGAAGTTTTCTGAGCAATGCAGACAGGCTGCCAGGGCAGGTCATGGGGTTTTGTCAATGATATATAGGAATTTTGCTAGCAGGGAAAAGGAGGTGATTGTCCCTCTGTATAAGGCAATGGTCAGGCCACACCTTGAGTACTGCATACAGGTCTGGAGGCCTCATTTTAGGAAGGATGTAGATTTGCTTGAGCGTGTAGAGAGAAGGGCAACAAGATTGGTGAGGGGAATTAAGGGATCCTCTTACCAAGAGAGGCTTAAATTCTGCAAATTGCAGTGGCTGGAGACTAGGCACCTGCGCGGTGATCTGATTGAGGTGTATAAGGCCTTGAATGGATTGTGCACGCTGAATTCTGATGGGATCCTTCCACTTGTTCAAGTTACAAACCTAAGGGGGCATAAATTCAGATTAAGAAAAGACTGATGTAGAATAGATGTGCGGAAATTTTCCTATAGCCAGCAGGTAGTTGATTGCTGGAACAAACTTGCATATGTCGATGTGGAAGTTGATAGGTTAAATAAATTCAAGGAGGAACTGGACAAACGTTTAGATCAAATGGGTGTGGGTTTTTTTTTTTTTTTTTTTTTTTTTTTTGCTGCTGCTACATTAGCTTGCTTCCTTGCATCACATGTCTCTGCTACTGGTACTACTTACTCAGATTACACACATTGTGGAAGTTTTCTTTTAGCCAGCGAGTAGTTGATTGTTGGAATAAACTTACATCTGTTATTGTGGAAGTTGATTGCTTTGATAAATTCTGGTCAGAACTAAACAAACTATTGGAGGGAATTGGGTGGATGAAATGGGAAGTGGTTTTTATGGCTGATGTTGTATAAACTTGCTTTCTTGGATCATATGCCACTACTAATGCTAATGATAAAAAATTGAAATATTTAATATATTGGAACTAGAATAAGCTTCCATATGTATGATCATCAACCCCAGGGGCTCACATCTGTTGAGTATGGGCTTGGCACACCCAGGGTCCTGAGCTGGATATAATCACACAGCTCTCTCTTGGTGATCTCTCTCTCTCTCTCTCTCTCTCTCTCTCTCTCTCTCTCTCTCTCTCTCTCTCTCTCTCTCTCTTTTTGGCTGGTGCAGCATAAGCCTCAGGCTTCCTTGTACCATATAGCCAATAATAATAATAATTTTTGAGAATACACATAGTGAGCATTTTTGCATTAGGACATGTAATTTAACTTTGACAGTCATTTTAGTGACAGTTTTTATGTTAATGTTATTAAATTCAGAGTTTAAATAATTTGTCCTGGGACATCATTTTTCCAACCTGTCTGCATCAGTAGTATAATGTAATGTTAATGCTGTTTTCTAGAGGTATAAATGGATTCCTCTCCCCTTTAAAGATACCTTCACTAACTGCTACAGTGAATTAGTTATGATGTTAGATTAGAATAGATTGTGGTATTTATGCTGTATGCACCTTGTATGTGATACACTATATGACATTTTTTTTTTACTAGAAATTAAGTAAAAATTACATCTGACCTTAGTTACATAATTTATACAACAAATTTAATTAACAGCTGTTAATTACTTTTGCAAAGTATAGGAATTTCATTTTGATTATAGTAATCCCATATATCTAAACATACAAGTTCACTTGGTTTTAAATGGATATCAGTTGCCCACTGTACTTGTATTTTTAGACACCAGTATAGTGAGTCCTCTCATATCTGTCATCATTTTGTCACTCATGCTATATGTCCATACAATATGAGAGATGAAATGTGCGTCCATAGTTTAAATTAGTGGTTCCCAACCTTTTGCTACTTGAGTCACACTTTGATTAAAGGACACTATATTCATGTTATTTGGTTGTGAAACACTGGTTTAAATAACAAGAAAGCAGCATCTCTGTTTTGCATAATGGTAAATAAAATATTACTGTAGTTTCATAACACAATACTTTAAACTTAAAAGTATTGATCAGCAATACGTTTCAGTTTAAAGTTCTTGTGTACTAAAATGAACTTTTGAAATTCTAAATATTTATAGAAAATTCACCCTTTCAAGTAGAGTGCTATTTACAAATAAACCAATATACAGGTTTTATAAACAGGTAACATAAAAGAATCAAATCTCACTGTTAGCATATTACAGCTGGCTGATAGCATGGTGTCACCATACACCTCTAGTTAAACAAATTGCCAAATTGAATTTTTCTGCAAGTTAAGTTAACATTTGCATTAGTAGAGGCATGTGATACAAGAAAGCTTAATAGCATCAGCCCCAAGAAAAAAAAAAAAAAAAAAAATTATGTGAACTGTTAGATATGTCTCATATATGGTGATATCTCCAGTATTTTTCATAATAAATAATATGTATTTCATAGATAATTATATCATCAGCTAGTCGCCTTCATGATCGGATGTTTCACAAAATCTTGAGATCACCAATGAGTTTTTTTGATACCACTCCTACAGGTCGTATAATCAACAGATTCTCTAAAGATATGGATGAATGTAAGTTTTCAATTATTTTAAGTAATTATAAAACAAGTAATGATTGGGTATTTTTTTTTATTTTTAACACTTTTACTGCTGGCAGTGCTATATGGTAGCTTTGGGTTTAATTTTGCTATGCTGCAGACACCAATTGGCACTGTATAATTATTGATTAATGTGGCAGTATTAACTCTGTTGTGGCAAAAAGCAATTTTTTTCAGTTTTGTTTAGTTAGAGGTATAGAAAAATGATTTATCATTTACAATTATAATATATATATATATATATTTTTTTTTTTTTTTTTTTTTTTTTGAAATGCAATGTGTTTTTTACAAGAAAAATGGATGCTGAAAGCTATTGACATCAAAAGCTAAGTGATGTCCTTAGAAAATAAATCTCCATAACTGAATGATATTTATGGAAATACAACAATAAAAGATTATCTTTGATTCAACATGTGAAAGCATTTCTAATCACTGCTAAATAGTGGTTTCAGTTTTATTGCCTGCAATTAATCTTCCAACACTTGAGCCCACCAAATAGTGGCATTAAGTTCCTTGCTACCAATTAGGGTTGAACTGAACTGGGAAGATACTGAGAAAAATTTCAAAAGCCCTCAATCTACTTTTGTGTATTGCTGAAGTCATTGGTATACTTTTAGGTCCAAGCAGAAAATACTTTTATTTTCTCTGGGGCTTTTATTTCCCAATGTGGCTCTGCTACTAATCTTCAAACATTGCAAAATAGCTGAAAATATCTTGCTGGTAATCAAGGTTAAATTGGAACAGGAAGACACTGAGGAATCTCTTGGACACTTCCTAAGGTCATGAATACTGCTCATCGATCCAAACAGAAATACTTATATTTTTCTTAAGGAAACCTTTCTTTCCATTTCAGCCCTGCTGCTAATCTTCTGAAACTGCCTTCAGTGCATGATACAGCATTAAGATCAGCATTTCAGGTATGTGACATAATACATTTGGCAGTGAAAATGTTACATAAGAAAGCCACCAATCTGAAAGAAACATTTTGAAATTTTGTAGGATATTTCAACTTCTCAAGGAATGATACTTATCTTCCTAGTTGCCAAGCTACAAAACTTTTGATAATTAGGTAGCTTGATTAGAGTGGATCATTGAGAGTTCATAAGACTCTGAAAAGGATAGTAAAATGGGGAAATGGTATTAAATGATACTAAAATGAGGGAATACAATTCAAAGTAATGGCAAAGCATTATAAGCTGGACTATTGTAAATTTCTTGTAACCATCTGGCTGTTAATCATTTGATTTTTTTTTTTTTTTTTTGGCTGATGTAGCAAAAAACTCACTTGAACTGTGTGACTATTCCAATATTCTTTATTAGGAACACTGATGCCCCAATGTGTGTGGTTTTAACAATTTTTATTCTTATTTTAATAAATTTAAGCTTTCAGAGAAGTTGTCATGTTTCAAGTCCAGTATGGTTCCTTGATTATGTGTTAAAACATCAAAAGAAATCTACTAAATGAAGTGCTGTTGATTGTTTTTTTTTATGCTGTGTCTGATTCTTCCATCTTTAATTCCACCACTTTCTTCCAAACCAGAAGATTATTATACTAGCTGATGTCCATCAGCTAGTATAATAATCTTCAGTAGGGACTTCACCTTCTCTATCATAAACTTTCAGAAATAGACTCAAATACACACTCTCTCTCTCTATTTATTTTTATGATTTTGCGAGCAACTCATTTTCCATATCTTTCTCATTTGAACTATATAAGAACTTTTTGTAAGGATATAAAATAATAACTTCAGTAAAATTGTATTGTTTTGCCTACTTTTTTTAAAATTTATTTATATATCTGACACGATAGTTTTGTATCTACTTTCATTTCTCTACACAAGTAACTCTTCAGCCATTTAGATCATGTCTAATGGTACTACATGCTTTGATTTTGGTTTGCAAGAGTAAAAAGGATGAAAAATAAAAGAGAGAGAGAGAGAGAGAAGCAGCAATGAAAGAGTAAGGGCGATTTTAAAACCTATGCATAGGAACATAAAACTAATGAGGGAAAGTAGTAAAGTCATTGTTAAGAAGTTGTTGATTTTGAGAAATTGCTGTCTTAATGTGATAACAAGTAACTTGTTACTTACAAAGGTTTAAAGTGAATGTCATATTGAATAATTTGAAGCCCAAGTTTATGCTGAGTTGTGTATACTTAAGTAATCATTAACAAAATCATTAACTTTGGCTGTCTTTGTTTAAATGTGTAACTAGACTGATAGAAGAAGAACAGTGCCAACCTTTGACAAATCTTTAAAATTATTTGTGTATAAATATTTTAGCAGTTCCTCATTTATTATTTATTTCCTTATTCTTCATAATTTCAAAAATGACAACTAAAGAGATTTTTTATTTGTTACTTCATATTTCTAATCATTATTTTTTTTTAAACTTGAAGCGTCTGTGAAGTAAAATGTGTCTATTAAGAAATATTTTTCCTGAGTTTTCCAAACTTGTGTTTTTACAAGGGACCCCAATGGTTAAATTCACTACAGTTTTTTGTTAATGATTACAAATACTCTGTCCTTCATTAAATACATAGAGAGATGTGATTAGCCACAAAGAACTTATGGGAACATTTTTGTTCTCTGTAGATGTATTTCTGATCCTTATAATCTGTTTGTTAACCATAATCTGGCCTTATGATTTTGGAAGAGGAAATAATTTTATGCCAAAACAAAAGATATCTCCTCTTTAAACATTCAAATTTTTAATTAGTGCTATATGTGTGTCATGGAACATAAAAAGGATTATTGATAAGAAGTAGTAGTAATAGTGGCATGTGATGCAAGAAAGCAAGTGTATGAGCTTATGCAGCATCAGCCAAAAAAAAAAAAAAAAAATTCACACCATTCCCTCCAAATGCCTGTCCAGTTCCTCTTTGAATTTATTTAACCTATCAACTTCCACAACGAAAGATGGAAGTTTGTTCCAGCAATTAACCACCCGCTGGCTAAAGGCAAATTTCCGCACATCTATTCTGCATCAGTCTTTTCTTAATCTGAATTTATGCCCCCTTAGGTTCATAACTTGAACAAGTGGAAGGATCCCATCAAAATTCAGCGTGCACAATCCATTCAAGGCCTTATGCACCTCAATCAGATCACCGCGCAGGTGCCTAGTCTCCAGCCACTGCAATTTGCAGAACTTAAGCCTCTCTTGGTAAGAGGATCCCTTCATTCCCCTCACCAATCTTGTTGCCCTTCTCTCTACACGCTCAAGCAAATCTACATCCTTCCTAAAATGAGGCCTCCAGACCTGTATGCAACTCAAGGCGTGGCCTGACCATTGCTTTATACAGAGGGACAATCACCTCCTTTTCCCTGCTAACAAAATTCCTATATATCATTGACAAAACCCCATGACCTGCCCTGGCAGCCTGTCTGCATTGCTCAGAAAACTTCATATCTGACTGCACAATTACTCCCAGGTCTTTTTCATTTTCTACCACCTTAAGTGTAGTACCACACAGTTGGTACATTTCTCTGGGGATTACTTCTACCCATATGCAGTACTTTGCATTTATCAAGGTTAAACTTCAGTTGCCACTTCTTAGCCCATCTGCCCAAATTATCTAGATCCTGTTGTAGTAGCACACTGCCATTACTGTCATTAACAACCCTGCCAACCTTTGAATTATCTACAAACTTCAACGCTAAGCCTGATATACCTTCATCAATATCATTGATAAATATACAAAACAACAGAGGACCCAACACCGAACCCTGTGGGACTCCACTAATAACATTAGTCCACGAAGAGCAGCACCCATTAATTACCACCCTCTGTCTTCTCCCACTCAACCATCCTTTTATCCATTGTAGTAACTTACCCTTAATACCATTCTGCTCCAATTTGTACAATAGTCTTCCATGCGCAACAGTGTCAAAAGCTTTCTTGAAATCCAAATATATAATATCAAAATTATTTTTTGCATCCAGTTCTTTTATAACCATATCATAATATCCTATCAAATTTGTCAGACAAGGCTTTCCCTTAACAAACCCATGCTGTGTCTGAATTATTGCTGCAGTCTTGTCTAGATGATCCTGCAATGCATCTTTAACCAGTGACTCCATTATTTTACTCGGAACAGAAGTTAAACTAACTGGTCTGTAATTACTCGTGTCACCCTTCGATCCCCCTTTGTGAATTGGGGATACAATTGTACATGTCCAGTCCGTGTGGACCTTCTCTCAGTCCAAGGATGCTCTCATAATTATGGCTAAGGGTTTGCTTAGTTGCTTTGCCTCCTCCTTTAATATAACTGGATAGATCCCATCCACCTCAGGTGCTTTTGTTATGTTTAACTTCAACAATTTCTCCTTCACTTTTCTCTCAGTTATTACAAAATCATTAAGTATCCTGCTACAATTTGATAACCTTCTGCCATTTTCAAACCTTAATAATTCCTCAAGTGTGAATGTAGATGCAAAATACTCATTCAGTTTGTTTGCTATCGGAGCAGGATCAACAGTTGAACCATCGATGTCAAGTGAACCAATCAGAATCATCCCCTTCCTTTTAGAGTTTATATAAGTAAAGAAATCCTTGCTGTTTTTCTTAGCATCTTTTGCCCAGGATTTCTCGTAATCTGCCTTCGCCTGCCAAACCTCCTTTGTGACCTGATTACAGATTAACTTATATCTGCCATAGGCTTCTGAGTTGCTTGATAATTTATATGCATCCCATGCATTTTACTTCTCTATTACGAGTCTCATTAGATAACCACTTAAGTCTAAACCTTGAACAATATTTCTTAATAGGTATGAAACGTTTAGTAGCTTCCACGATTAATTCCTTAAATGCTTCCCACTTAGAATTTACTGTTGGTAACATCGTCAGTTGACCCCACTGTACAGAATTTAAAAACTGTCGGAGACCACTGTACTCGCCTTTACGGAAGCAAAAACCCTTTCCTTTACCCCTGATGGTAATTAAATCTTTAAGTAAATCCCACATCAGTACACTGTGTTCATTGCCACCTAGTAGTTCTTTTATCGGCAGATTCTTAATACACGAATGATCACTGCTGATAACCAAATCAAGAGTATTACCCTCTCTGGTTGCCTCTCGAACATGCTGCTGCAGAAAACAATCATCCAATAAATCCCCAAAACTTACTAGTGTGGGAGTGACCAACCCACAAGTTCCAGTCAGTATCCTGGAAGTTAAAATCCCCCATTATAAGACATTCTGATTTAGTAGCCCACTCTATTTCTCTGTACAATTGTACATTGTACTCATTTGAGTGATTAGGCCTACAACACACCCCCCTACTCTTATTTTTGCTTTCGCAGTGCTTATGTCACACGAAACTGACTCATCAGTGCACTGTTCATCTATATAAACTGGATGCACTTCTTTTGAATTTATGTTTTTCTTGATTACCAGCATAACACCTCCTCCCTCCCTATCCTGTCTATTCTTTCTGTACACATTGTACTATCCAAATTCCAGTTCTGTATTCCTTATATTTGTGTGCCACCACGTCTCTGCTATCCCAACAATATCCGTCCTTGATGTCTTGACCAACACTTGAAATTCTCCAAATTTAATTACTATACTTCTAGCATTGGTATACATGCAAGTATACATGTACCTATCCTTATTATTAGTTACCCAAACACATTCCATATACCCACCTGTTTCACGATGACTGCCATCAGTCCCTGAAGCCCCCAGCACCCCTCGCTCCAGGTCGCTACTTATTCTAATAGAAGTTGTGCAAGAATCACCTTCACTTCTGCCTGCGGCTACTTTTAACCTTTTAGTCTGTGAATTCCCCTAAGCTAGCAGTTTTCTGACCCACCTAACACTACCTCGATAGCATCAGCAAATATTCTTGCACCTTTTCTATTTAAGTGTATCCCATCCCTGTAGAAGCAATCTCTCCTGTTAACAAGCACAGACCACGCTGATAAAAATTCTACCCCTTGAGCCTTGCACATTCCCTCCAGGGCCAAATTGATTGACAAGGCTCTTATCATATACTCCCTCCTATCATGTCTGGGCAGAATTGCAAACACTTTCAAATTCAACCCTAATTCAAGGGTTTTTTTCATCAGTGACCTGTACTTGTTAAGTAATTCTGCCGGTCTCCTACTCTTAATATCATTAGTGCCAACGTGTACAACTATATCACCTTTTGTGCCCTTAAAAGATGATATCCGCTCTACAACGTCATCAACCTTTGCCCCTGGCAGACATACCCTGTGCCTGTTCCACCTATCCTTTTTATAAAGCATGTTTCCCGTTTCCCTGACAATAGAGTCACCAACAACTACTAGTTCCTTTGGGACCAGCGCATTCTGTCTTGGGGGTTGCCACTGTGTTGCGCGATGACCAAGTGCAAGCTCTGGCATTGGTGTGGGCAGCTGAGAGCTTGATGGGCCCTCACTTGTAATCCTTCGAGAGCATCCACTCTGTCCTTCAAGCTCTCATATAGGCCCATAACAACGCTGAGTTGTCGCCTAATTTCCTTACAATTAAAATTAATGTAAGTGGATCTTGTATCAACCATAATTTAAGCAAAATTTTCACTTCAGTAAGATTACAAAATTTTAATTTACAGTATATTACAGAGTTAACAAATTATTACAGAAATGAAACTGTTGACAAAACTTAAATCATTAAAAAAGTTAAATTTAAGCTACTGAACAAAAGTTACAAAATTCCCACCAAAATATTGTTAACAAAGGCTATCAGAATATTAAGCTGTAGCTTTCCAAATGCAGTACAAATTTAAACTTAAAATATACTACAGAATTAAAATTAACAGAATATTAAAAAAAAAATTATACTGCTGACAGGAGCGGTTTAAGATCGGTTGAGGTCCCGGGCGCAGAAGAAAATATTGGACCCCTTAAAAAAAAACAGAGAGGGACAGGGAAAATAAAAATACATGTTAACCATTTTTTTAAATAAATAAAAAAATATTATGTACTATTAATGTTTTATTTCCAATAAAATTTGAATATAATATATGTATAATATAATTAATAATAGCATAATAATAATCACAAAGTTTTGAACTAATATGTTCAAATAATTTGTTGGGGTTTTGCGTGGGCCCTTCAGAAGTTGGGCCCAGAGCGCACGCCTGGTGCGCCTGCCGTTAAATCCGCCTCTGACTGCTGATAAAAATTTTAACCACTAGGGAAATTAAATTAAATATAATCATGCATTGTGTGAATTGATTTAATGGATAAATCTAAAATATAGTAATAACTAATTAGTATACTTTTCAATTTCAGTGGATGTACGTATTCCATTCTTTCTTGAGATGGTAATTCAAAGCCTTCTGTTCATCATCCTGCAGTTAGTGGTTTCTGCATTTATATATCATTTGTTTGCTGTGGCTTTACTGCTTGCCTCGGCATTCTTTCTGCTTTTAGATCGTTGCTTAAATGCTGGAGTGCGTGAAGTAAGAAGAATTGACAATGTCTGCAGATCTTCTGTTATTGTTCATATTACCACAACCATGCAAGGTATATCTGTTATTAGAACATTTGGTTCACAGCGATGGTTTAGAGAAAGGTAGGATATATATTAATCATAAACTTAAATAGTTATATTAATAGCAATCTTGTTTTGTAATATTTAATGTTGGATTAATATTTAAATTGGAGGTAAGAATTCATATTCCAATATCATATTCATTTTTATCATGAAGATTAGTTTAATATTGTTTGTTCTCCTATTTTGGCAAAGAGATGATGTAAATTACACAAGCTTTCATGCAAAAAAAAAAAAAAAAAAAATTAAAACCACATTTTCCATGTGATGTTGGATTTTGTTTTTGCAGTATAAAGCAAATTTTTTGAAACATGGTGAAATGGCAAGTAAAATAGGTTATCTCAAAGAAGAAGCGTTTTTGAAAAGGCTACTTCCTTGAGATTATAAATTCTATTTTTTTTTTTTTTTTTTATTTTCATTAAGGATATTTGATGATAATACCAAAAATTTGACGTCAAAATTGGCTACTCTGAGAACCAGGAAATTCTTTTGCTATAACAAGATTTAAACAAATTACACATCTGGTCTAAAAAATGGCAGTTAAGCTTTAATGCAAGTATATGCAAGATTCTGTATTCTAGTTACAGTAATTAGGTTATCAATGAGGATAGCACACTTAATGCTGTCAAAGATGAAAAGGGCTTTGGGGTTATAATGCAGTTTGATGTGGCATTCTCTCAACAATATAGTAAGGTTGTAAGGACAGTATGCAACATACTTTTAGTGATATACATGAATTTTTCAGTAGGTGTTGTAGGCCTCGTTTTTAGGAAAGAGATCAGTTTGCATGAAGGGGTACAAAGCAGGGCAACAAAAATAGTTATGGATGCAAAGAGATATCCATGCAGGATGACACTTCGGTTCTGTAAGTTCCAAAGTTTGGAAATTAGACATCTGTACAGGATCTCATTGAAGTTTTTAAGACCATGAAAGAGTTGCAGAAACTTAATGATGAAAGCTTATCTTCCCTTTCTAGGGTGATGGTAAGAAGGGGTTTTCGGAGTTGTTAAAATTCAAAACAGTTAGTTTTGAATGTCCCCCCCCCTTGAGATGATCTCAAGAAAAAAATTATCATTTTGGCCGCCTGTTACTTTTACCGCTCGGCACACACTTTTTCTTCTTTGTTGTAGTATGTTTAATAAAGACACCTTTTCCTTTATTTGATACTTGAATAATATCACACTTACACAAAAAACAGCACATGTTGTCATTCTCCTGTGATGCTTTTAAATAATGGCATAAGCACTAATTTAGCATTTCATGTTACAAAAGTTTAGTAAATTGGACAAAACTAATTTAATAGGTATTATTTATTCTTATTGCAATTTTACTTTTTACTGTGTATGGCTATAAATAAGCCATGGTTTTATTAACCATTTTAATTATTAATTAAGCACTGTGATTTGGAAACCCTTCAGTAGATGAATCACAAAGTCAAGCTGTGCATCAAGCTTAACTTCTGTTGACTCACAATGTGCCAATATGACATTAATATTAATAAATCATTTTTATTTTAAAATAAATTTTTTTATTTTTTTTTATTTTATGAAAACCCCAAACATGAGAGGTATTAGAATCTATAGTACTTAGTACCGTGCTTGGGTTGTAGTTTGAGAAGACGAGAGAAGATATTTGTTAACATTACACTTGAACTTTTGTAGACTGTAATTTTCAAGAAAGATGTATGAAGGAAGGTTGTTCCAGAAAACGGCAGTTGTAGGAATAAACGAGGAATATGAAAAGTTGGTTCTGTGAGTTTGAAGTTGGACGGTAAATGGATGTTGGCTGGTTTGGACTGCACGTGTTCAGACTGTTGTGAAAGAGAGAACGAGAATTATAGAAGCCAATTCAGAAGAACAGTGCCCATGGAATTATCTGTACAAACGGCATGCAGCAGAAACAGTACGTCTATGAGACAGCAAGTGGAGAGAGTCTGTTAGAGATGAGTCATTAATTAACCTAACTGCCCTCTTCTGAATGGAATCTAGAAGCCTGAGAGAGGTTTTGTGGGCACCCAGATGTGGGAACAATATTCCATGGTAGGACGGATTTGCGATTTGTACAGAGTGAACAGCTGTTTGGAAGAAAAGTAACACCAAGAGCGAAAGAAAAAAACCAAGTTTTTTAGATGCAGAGGAAGCAATATTTGTAATGTGCTTGAGCAAAGGGAGATTAGAAGTCAGGGTAATTCCCAAAAGAGATATATCAACTTGCCTAGAAAACAGAGTGTCACCAAAGATAAGCATAGGAGCAGAAGAATCCTTTTTGAAAGATATAAGACAGGACTGCATTTTAGAAGGGTTGAAATCAACTAAGTTGTCTTTGCCCCACTGGATAATTACCTGGAGATCGGCATTTAAGGAATTGGTAGCGGATATTTGAAAAGTTGAAGCTGATTGAGCAGGGAAAGGTTTCTCAAAATGGAAAGTGGAATGCAATGTGCTATCATCGGCAAAACTATAGACAGGATTTCCAGTCAATGGAAGAAGGTCATTAATATACAAGAAAAAAAGGGTAGGGGAAAGAACTGAACCTTGTAGGACACCAGCATTAGTGGAGAAGTTAGAAGACAGAGAGCCATCTACCATCACCCTTAGTGAGCGATCAGACAGAAAACTGGATAACCAAAAAAAAAAAAAAAAACAGTTGGCAAACCATAAGATGGAAGCTTGTTTAGAAGAACTTTATACCAAACATAATTGAAAGCCTTTGAGATGTCAAGAGCAACTGCTTGTGTTTCACCAAACTGTTCTATTGAATTTGTCCATAAATCGAAACAAGCCAATTATGGTATGCAACATTCTTCTCCTGAACGGCCTTAGCACATTTATTGGTAAACCAAGGTTTTGATAAGTGACAAGATTTTAAAGTGGAGTGTGGGATAAAGGATTCCATTCCTACAAGAATAATTTCACTGACACGATCTGAGCAAACATTGACATCAGAAATTTTGAAACAGTAATCCGCCCAAGGAAAAGAAGAAAAAAAATCTCGCAGGTTATCCCATTTTGCATTCTTGTAATGCCAAACAACACAGGGTTGGGAATAGCCATGAGATAATGACTCCATTGGCAAAGAGACAATCACGAAGTTGTGATCTGAGGTACCTAAAGGACCACTCACTTCGATCGTGTACTTAGAAGGGTTGTAGTAGTAGTAGTAGTAGTAGTAGTGGCATGTGATGCAAGAAAGCAAATGTATGAGCTTATGCAGCATCAGACAAAAAAAAAAAAAAAAAAAATTTCACACCATTCCCTCCAAATGCCTGTCCAGTTCCTCCTTAAATTTATTCAACCTACCAACTTCCACAACGACAGATGGAAGTTTGTTCCAGCAATTAACCACCCGCTGGCTAAAGGCAAATTTCCGCACATCTATTCTACATCTGTCCTTTCTTAATTTGAATTTATGCCCCCATGGGTTCGTAATCTGAACAAGTGGAAGGATCCCATCAGAATTCAGCGTGCTGAACCGATTCAAGGCCTTATACACCTCAATCAGATCACCGCGCAGGTGCCTAGTCTCCAGCCACTGCAATTTGCAGAACTTAAGCCTCTCTTGATAAGAGGATCCCTTCATTCCCCTCACCAATCTTGTTGCCCTTCTCTCTACACGCTCAAGTAAATCTACATCCTTCCTAAAATGAGGCCTCCAGACCTGTACGCAGTACTCAAGGCATGGCCTGACCATTGCCTTATACAGAGGGATAATCACCTCCTTTTCCCTGCTAGCAAAATTCTTATATATCATTGACAAAACCCCATGACCTGCCCTGGCAGCCTGTCTGCATTCCCATCCCATCAGAATTCATCCCATCAGAATTCAGCGTGCTGAACCGATTCAAGGCCTTATACACCTCAATCAGATCACCGCGCAGGTGCCTAGTCTCCAGCCACTGCAATTTGCAGAACTTAAGCCTCTCTTGATAAGAGGATCCCTTCATTCCCCTCACCAATCTTGTTGCCCTTCTCTCTACACGCTCAAGTAAATCTACATCCTTCCTAAAATGAGGCCTCCAGACCTGTACGCAGTACTCAAGGCGTGGCCTGACCATTGCCTTATACAGAGGGATAATCACCTCCTTTTCCCTGCTAGCAAAATTCTTATATATCATTGACAAAACCCCATGACCTGCCCTGGCAGCCTGTCTGCATTGCTCAGAAAACTTCATATCTGACTGCACAATTACTCCCAGGTCTTTTTCATTTTCTACCACCTTAAGTGTAGTACCACACAGTTGGTACGTTTCTCTGGGGTTACTTCTACCCATATGCAGTACTTTGCATTTGTCAAGGTTAAACTTCAGTTGCCACTTCTTAGCCCATTTGCCCAAATTATCTAGACCCTGTTGCAGTAGCACACTGCCATTACTGTCATTAACAACCCTG
Organism: Mastigoproctus giganteus; assembly: GCF_048544385.1. Taxonomy (NCBI): domain Eukaryota; kingdom Metazoa; phylum Arthropoda; class Arachnida; order Uropygi; family Thelyphonidae; genus Mastigoproctus; species Mastigoproctus giganteus. Next base: position 212,305,762 of record NC_143575.1, read on the forward strand.
CCAACCTTTGTATCATCTGCAAACTTCGACACTAAGCCTGATATACCTTCATCAATATCATTGATAAATATACAAAACAACAGTGGACCCAACACCAAACCCTGTGGGACTCCACTAATAACATTAGTCCAAGAAGAGCAGCACCCATTGATTACTACCCTCTGTCTTCTCGCACTTAACCATCCTTTTATCCATTGTAGCAACTTACCCTTAATACCATTCTGCTCCAATTTGTACAATAGTCTTCCATGCGCAGCAGTGTCAATAGCTTTCCTGAAATCCAAATATATGATATCAAAATTATTTTTTGCATCCAGTTCCTTTGTAACCACATCATAATATCCTATCAAATTTGTAAGACAAGACTTTCCCTTAACAAACCCATGCTGTGTCTGAATTATTGCTGCGGTCTTGTGTAGATGATCCTGCAATGCATCTTTAACCAGCGACTCCATTATTTTACCCGGAACAGAAGTTAAACTAACTGGTCTGTAATTACTCGTGTCACCCTTCGATCCCCCTTTGTGAATTGGGGATACATTTGCACATCTCCAGTCCGTGGGAACCTCCCCTGAGTCCAAGGATGCTCTCATAATTATGGCTAAGGGTTTGCTTAGTTGCTTTGCCGCCTCCTTTAATATAACTGGATAGATCCCATCCACCCCATGTGCTTTTCTTACGTTTAACTTCAACAGTTTCTCTTCCACTTTGCTCTCAGTTATTACAAAATCATTAAGTATCCTGCTACAATTTGATAACCTTCTGCCATTTTCAAACCTTAATAATTCCTCATGTGTGAATATAGATGCAAAATACTCATTCAGTTTGTTTGCTATCTGAGCAGGATCATCAACAGTCGAACCATTGATGTCAAGTGGACCAATCAGATTCATCCCCTTCCTTTTAGAGTTTATATAAGTAAAGAAATCCTTGCTGTTTTTCTTAGCGCCTTTTGCCAAGGATTTCTCGTAATCTACCTTCGTCTGCTGAACCTCCTTTGTGACCTGATTACAGATTAACTTATATCTGCCATAGGCTTCTGAGTCGCTTGATAATTTATATTCATCCCATTCATTTTTCTTCTCTGTTACGAGTCTCATTAGTTCATTTGAACAATATTTCTTAATAGGTATGAAACTTTTAGTAGCGTCCACGATTAATTCCTTGAATGCTTCCCACTTAGAATTTACTGTTGGTAACATTGTCAGTTGATCCCACTGTACAGAATTTAAAAATTGTTGGAGACCACTGTACTTGCCTTTACGGAAGCAAAAACCCTTTCCTTTACCCCTGATGCTAATTAAATCTTTAAGTAAATCCCACGTCAGTACACTGTGATCACTGCCACCTAGTGGTTCTTTTATCTGCAAATTCCTAATACATGAATGATCACTGCTGATAACCAGATCAAGAGTATTACTTTCTCAGGTTGCCTCTCGAATATGCTGCTGCAGAAACCCACAAGTTCCAGTCAATATCTGGGAAGTTAAAATCCCCCATTATAAGACATTCCGATTTACTATCCCACTCTATTTCTCTGTACAATTGTTCATTGTACTCATTCGAGTCATTAGGCCTATAACACACTCCTACTCTTATTTTTGCTTTCGCAGTGCTTATGTCACACCAAACTGACTCAACAGTGCACTGTTCATCTATATCAACTGGATGCACTTCCTTTGATTTTATGTTTTTCTTAATTAACAGCATAACACCTCTTCCCTTCCTATCCTGTCTATCCTTTCTGTACACATTGTACTCCCCAAATTCCAGTTCGGCATTCCTTATATCAGTGTGACACCATGTCTCTGATATCCCAACAATATCCGCCTTTGATGTCTTGACCAACACTTCAAATTCATCAAATTTATTTACTATACTTCTAGCATTGGTATACATGCAAGTATACATGCTCCTACTCCTATTCCTAGTTACCCTAACACATCCCATATACCCACCTGTTTCACGATGACTGCCACTCGTCCCTGAAACCCCCAACGCCCCTCGTTCCAGGTCGCTACTTATTCTAATAGAAGTTGTGCAAGAATCACCTTCACCTGATTTCCTTACACTCCTTACTTCGCGCACACACAAAGACATCCCCCATGGCAATATTATGTTCCGTTCCAGATAGTTCGGCAAACATTTCACATTTTTTTAGGCTGTGATGAGTTGGAGAATCGCACCCCTCAGTTCTCCCCCAAGTCACAGCCCTCCTGTCACTTTGCGACCATTGCTTTGCTTCTCTAGTTTGGGGCATGATACTTTAAATTAATAAAATTAATAAATTAAATTAATTAAATGTCAATACTACGCTATCTAATAGAAACAGTGAAGCGTATTACTGTTTCTATAATTATACTTTAGAGCTACCCAGCTACCTCAATTAAAAATTTGAATTCCCTATCACTATATACAAAAACAATGCCTGCAATATTCGAACGAAATAACGGTTTTATAAAGTATTACGTATAAATAAATTTTTGTGAGGAAAAGTCAAGTTTGTTGGCTGTATGGTTAGGATTGTCCAGTATTCTTGTAGGTAAATTAACAATCTGTGTAAGGTCATTAGTAATTGCAAAAGCATCAGCATCTCAACCAGCTGGGTCGGTGTGACTAGAAAACGGAAGCCAGCTGGAGTTGTGAACATTAAAATTACCAAGGAAAATTACCTCACTCTTAGGAAAGTTGGAGAAACTCAAGTTGCAAAGAGAGGAAGTCGAAGAGCTCCAAGTGATTAGTGGAGTTTGGAGAATGGTAGAGACAACAGATGAATTTGACAGAATGAGGTAGAGAGATTTTAAGCCAGAGAAGATCGAAAAGAGGAGATTCCAAATTACCAAGTCTCTGACAGGGAATATTGGAACGGACATATGCACAAGAACCACCTTTGAGGCGAAAGGAATTATACAGCAAATAATTTGGGCAACTGAGATGAGCAGTAGTTGAATCAACCAATAACTGAGATTCTGTCAGAAAAAATACATGGGGTTTGGCAGACTGCAAGTGGAAATGGACATACAGGGTGTCTCAAAAATATTGGTACAAATGTTTAGGGGAGATAGGTAACATCTAAGGGAATGTGAATCGCATAGGTACCCATAAACGTCACGGGAAAGTAGTAGCAGAGGCACTAGAAGCAGGGCGCCTCCGTAGCCAGGTGAGAAGGAGCAGCAGTGCGTAGCACACGCTTCTTGATTAGACCGGGGTTCGAGCCCGTGACCACCAAATACGGAGGATGCGGAAAGGTCAGGGAACGACCATCGCATATCCCTGAGCAATATGGCCTCAGTTGCTAATGCTCCTAAAAACCAAATAACAAACAACAAACAAGAAGCAGAAATGACACAAGACAGTAATTAGTGGCAAACATTTTTTTTTTATGAAAAACCCCAAACACGAAAGGTATCAAAACCTATAGTACTTAGTACCGTGTGTGGGTTGAAGGAGAAGTATGGGGGGAGGGGGATGCCTGAAACTTTGCTCTAGAGACTAAACATGGGTTTCACCACTTCAAGCCTCCAATAAGCAAAGTGGTGGTATTTCACCGGTTGATGAAAGTCATCTACCACGTTTATTTGGAGTACGAGATGGATGCATTTCATGATGTTACAACAGATGCTCGAAGGTTCCACCATGAGACGCGATGCATGTATGACACAGATGCAGCATGGATTGGCGGACACGGTTGAACACACTTGGAGTTTCTTTGACAGTAGCAGGAGCGCAGACGATTCTCGCCATGAGATCCATTTCCGTCTCCACAGGCGATTCATACATGATAGATTTGAGGGCCACCCACAGAAAGAAATCAAGGCTCGATAAATTAGGTGAGTGTGGGAGCCAGGCAATGGGTCCACCACGGCCAATCCATCGATGCCCAAAGTGCCTGTTCAATGGTCACGAACACACCTTCCATAATGGGCAAGCACCCCGTCATGTTGAAACCAAATGTTTCATCTCACATTTGCTGGAACATCGTCAAGTAACTCTGGTAGAACTTGTTCAAGAAAGATCCGGTATTTAGCGGAGTTCATGCGGGATGGTAACAGGTATGGGTCGACTAAGCAGCCACCGACCATACTGCACACACATTTATTGCAAGCGATGTTGTGCCGCATGGGAGCACACACTGTGTGGGCCCTCTGCTAATCCATACACTAAGTGCATGTCTGCCAGTTCATATATCAATGCATGCTCTTCATGCGGCGACTACTGCTTGAATGAGTAAACCAGAAATTTTTCCTCGCACGAACTGATGAACAGTGCCGTGTACCGACTTACGGTGACGTTTCCATTTATGGGTTCCTATGCAATTCACATTCCTTTAGATGTTATCTACCTCCCCTAAACGTTTGTACCAATATTTTTGAGACACCCTGTATATTTGTGAAATGAACTAGGAAGTGTTTGGGAGGCTTAGATCTTTTCGCAGATAAGCTTACTCTATTAGAAAAAGTAAAACTTATTCAATAGAAAGTGGGGGAGGGACATGCTGCATGAAGTAATGAAATTTTTGGATATGGCGTATACATGTAAGAATATACCCAGATCCTTGATATGACATGGCCTCGACAATGCTCCACACATACACACTACTCGGACTCCTTCCAGTCACTATCTAGCAGAGTAGGGGTAGCAAGATTATACACTAGCTGATCCAGAAGCCTCCTAAAGAGTTACCAATAGGTTCAGTCTAGTGTACTAACTAACGGCTGGCCTACAAACACCGTTTAGAGCTGTACCCTCGAAATGTAAGGAAGATTGGATCTCACCATGATGTTCATCATAACTTCAAAAGTCATCAGTCATACTGCATGATCTAAGAGATGGGGAAGGATTGATGGGAACTTAGCTCTGGAGACTAAACATGGGTTCCACCACTTTAAGCCTCCAAAAAGCAAAGTGGTGGTATTGCACCAGTTGATGAGGGTCATCTACCACCTAGTATTGCCTGGTAACACAAAGGGGCAGCATTCCTGTGTGTGGTGTGGGTGCCACACCTTGACCCCCTGCTTATGTTGGTTCACACTTGGGTGGTCACCCACAGCGTGCTTGTGCATTATACCCAGGATTACTAACAGTCCCACCATCATGAAGGTGCAAGCAGAGGATTTGGCTGTCACAGACCATCCGGTCTTCACCGAAATTGGGTCCACTTGACTTGAGTTTCACCCGTATATATCAGTTCCATCAGCGTTTTAGACGCCCAGGTAGCAAGTACAGCTTGTCTGTCCTATCTGAGAGAATGTCTGTGACAACCTCAAGAAAATTGCTCAAACCCTTGCTAATACTATAATGAGCTTGTTATCTACCAACATGTAATTGGGATTACAATGAAATTTACACATGTACTTGAAACCAATAGGCTTGTCCAGAAAGTAAATAAATAAAAAAATAAAAAAATTTTGAAATTCCACTCAATGTTTGCTGAAAAATACAGTAACTTTCAATCTCCTGGCCCTGACATACAAGGATATTAGAGTAGTAGATAGCTGAAGCATATAGCATGTCCAATGACTAATGTAATTCTCTCCAGTTCTCTAAAGTGGCATAATTCAGACACTTGAATGCTTGCAAGTGGGCATTTAGTTAAATTCTGCTGAATTGAGAAGCATAAACTTGTTGCAACTAGCTCCATATATAAAGGGAGACTGGATTTATTATTATTATTATTATTACTAGCCATATAGTGCAAGGAAGCCTGAGGATTATGCTGCACCAGCTAAAAAAATTTCCGAGTTACCCTGAGAGAGAGAGAGAGAGAGAGAGAGAGAGAGAGAGAGAGAGAGAGAGAGAGAGAGAGAGAGAGAGAGAGAAGTAGAAAGAAATCACCAAGAAAGAGAAGAATGATGATATCCAGCTCAGGGCCCTAGGTGTGCCAAGCCCATACTCACCAGAAGTGAGCCCCTGGGGATGTGGGGTGGAGTTATTATATTGTTGAATAACTCTCTATCAAATATAAGGCTCATGCTTAAACCTTTCATTATCAAAAATACTCCAGCAGTAAGAAAATAAATAATCACATAAGTACTCCAAATAGTGTTAAATGCAGTTGAGATCATGCTCAACCATCAGGCATGACCAAAGCATGATGCATAAAAATTCAGCTATTTAGAATTGAACAATGTTGGAGATTCCTGCATGTTGATGTTAATTGTTTTCTTCCATATACATCATAGTTATGGATGCTGATTTTCAGGTAAATCCATCCATTCTGTCTAGGTGGGACAATTTCAATGAGCAGAATGTATGATGAAATCTTTTAAGGTAAGTAAGAAAACTCTCACAATTTACAGTAAACATGAAGCATGCCTTCTTTACAAATTATACATAAGACTCAAATTGATTGCATATTGTCTAAGTAATTTTCTCTATGTTATAAAGAATCTGTATTCCTTTAAGAAGTTAATAATAGATTTCACTCCATGCAGGTTGAAGTGTTTAAATTTTAACCTTTCTTATTTTGATTTACATATACACCATTGCTAATGAAAGACAATTTAGATCTGTTAGTTATCTTTTTAAAACTTGTTCAAACTATTAATGTGATTTAATTTAATACTAATTTAACACTATTTCTATATATTAAGTAAAAATTGTCTATATCCATAGGTTTTCTTCCTTTGTTGATGAACATTCAGTTGCTCATATGGTATTTCACATGTCAAATAGATGGTTTACATATAGGATGGAGACAATGGGCATCTTTATTGTCTTTGCTGCTGCTCTTACTGTTGTTCTGACTCATGGTTCCGTGTCAACTGGCTCAGCTGGTCTTGTGCTAGCCTTAATATTTCAGGTTAATTTAAATTACATTGCTAAATGCTTATTTTTTAAATATGAATAGTGACATTGCATGATATTAACATTGTAAAAACCCAAGAATTTAAACTATATGTTTAAATAGATATTGATAAGTCATATCTATATATGTATATATATAGATAGTATTTTTCGTCACTCGTAATACTGTTTTTATAATGAGAAAATCTAGTTATTTTTCTTCTTACAAAGCATAATAAATAATTATTGCTGCTGAAAGGGAACAATCCTCTCCTATGATAAATATGATACACCTTTAAAAGGGATCCATTCCTTGAACATATCATTGGTTTTTGTATACAATAAAAAAGAAATAGGTATTGAATGGACACATTTTTTCCAAACTGGCTGTTTAATAATTATAAACAATAACATTGTCTATAAGTATAATCAGAAGATATTGAAATTATAAGGCCGCCGTAGCCTAGTGGTCAGGTACGCGGGTGCATAAGTACACGTGCCTTGAGTGACCGGGGTTCAAGCCCGTGACTGCTGAATATGGTGCTGTTTCTAGTATTCTGTCTATCCTGTAAACTCCTCTGACTGTTTGTTCGTCCCGGAGTATAAACAGAAAATTTATTATTATTTATTATTATTATTGCATTTTAAGAATTTTGTACATATTTATACTATAGTATACATACATACAAATGATTATAATCAGCATTATAGATTTTCATGGTGCTGGGAGAGAGAACCAGGATAGGCACTGTGTTGACAGAAGTGGAGATGTGATGTGCACATCCCCACAGAGGAAAGACAAACCCTCTGGTACTAAATGGTAGCATAGTCAATGTAGTAATCCCAGCATAATACCATTCCTGGTCTTAACTGCTGGCAGTAGTGACCTTGGGGTCTTATATTCAAATGTATGCAAAATAAAATCCATCCCGCTCTCCCAAAGTGTACAATACTGTCCTAACAAACAACTCTGAAAAAACCACATGGATTGATATTATCAGTATATTCTATACAAAGTTATGCCTGCAAAGATCCTTCCACAGATCTCCCAGTACATCAGAAACTTAGAACCTTAAATAACATACTTTTCTACTGAGCAAACACCTTTCTCCTCTGTGGAAAACAGTTTGGCTCTCTCTAAGATAGGACCCAGTAAATGTCCAGTTATTGATGATCTCTTTGAGAATATATTCATTGAAAAATTCTTTAGGCTGAGACCAAACTTTCTTTTAATGCTGAACAAATGCCTTGCTGATGAGATCGTTCTTGTTTGCTGGAAGACTAACCTCTTAAAGATTATTCACAAACTTACAAGCCCCCACTGAAATAAGAGCATATCGGCCAATTGTTCTTCTAGTAAATCTTGGCAAATTGCCTGAAAGATTGATTGCCAGTAGGATCTCAGCTCGTCTTGACATAAATAACTTAACATCTCCTAGGTAATATTTTTTTCCACCCAATTTCAAAGGGGCTTTGATTCCCTATGGTGGAAAAGCATCCTCAACTGACTTTGCAATGCTGTCTGCTCTTTTCAGTTATTCCAAATCATAAAAAGCTATTTCACTGAACAGATCAGTTTTGGTTAAAGCAAAGACCCAAAGAGCTGACTTTTGTGGAACCATGTGCTTGACACCTGGCTCTAGAAACAATTCAAAAACGCTCATTAGTTGCTGATCATCTTTTTTCAAGAAAACTCAAGAGCTGAATTAGAAAAACTACCATTAAGATTATTGCTGAATCTTACTCCTAGACCATTCATCCATAACAAGCTTACATTTTCACATTCTGAAAGTAAATGCTGCTATTCTGTGAAGCTATTCTGCAAGCTTTGCAGAACTGACCTTCTACCATAAAGGTTAATGAGGTTGTTGTTGTTATTTGGTTTTTAGGAGCATTAGCAACTAAGGCCATATTGCTCCGGGGATATGCGGTGGTCATTCCCTGACCTTTCCGCATCCTCCGTATTTGGTGGTCACGGGCTCGAACCCCGGTCTAATCAAGAAGCGTATGGTAAGCACTGCCTCTCCTGCCCACCTGGCTACGAAGGCGCCAGGTTAATGAGGCTTCCTTCTCAGTGGTTCAAGAAGCTAAATATCTGAAACTGATTATATATAACAGATTATCCTTCTTTCCACATGTTAAACAGCTTGAAACTAAAATAAAGATGTTCACCAGCATGCTCATCAAAGTCACAAACAAGATCAGATCAGGCCCTTAACAAAAGAACACTTCAAATCATACACACGGATGTATTCATCCCTATTGTCACATATAGTGCTGGGACTTGGTTTCAAAGATTACACAAACAGTAGATTTCAGAAAAATCTGCAGTTAATTTAAAGGTCCGTGGCTCTTTGCTATCATTAAGGCCTGTAAGATAGTATCTACTCTTACCATATAAGTTATCTCCAGTTCCATGCCTCTGGATCTTAATTTCTTTTGAGAACTGTGTTAAAATATTAGGAAAAAAGATTCCCACCCAAAGTACAGATATCACAATCGACATCAATGCTGATGCCAAAGCAGAAAAATCCAGATGTGGCAAGGCTTCTCCTGAAATGGCAGGGTCAATGCTTAGTCACACACATGGGCTCTGTTATTAAAGCCTGTATCCCAAATGTGACATTTATCCTGAATAGGAACAAAAGAAAGTGTTTTTTTTTCCTACCTCTTTACTGGTTATGGGTCCCTTAAAGCATAGCCCTATAAATTTGGAATCTTAGATACAGACACATGCATTTTCAGTGAGTGGGAATATTAGGCTCAAATGTACTTTTGTTGTCACTACAATAATCTTAGGTAACTGCTTATTTTGTGTCCAATTCTCAAAGTTCTCCTGGACAAGAAGAAAAGCTTATTGACAGAAAGGCAGTTTTCCTATTAGCATTAGAATTAGTAGAGACATATGATGCAAGAAAGCACGCTTATGTAACAGCAACCAAAAAAAAAAACATCCATTCCCTCTAAACGTTTATCTAGTTCCTCCTTGAACCTATTTAAGCTATCAACTTCCACAATGACAGATGGAAGTTTGTTCTAGCAATCAACAACCCATTGGCTAAAAGCAAATCTCTGCACATCTATTCTACAACCGCCCTTCCTCAATTTGAATTTATGCCCCCTCAGGTTCATAATCTGAGCAAGAGGAAGAATCCCATCAGAATTGAGCCTGCTCAACCCATTCAAGGCCTTATACACCTCAATCAGATCACCTCACAAGTGCCCAGTCTCCAGATGATTCAATTTGCAGAACTTGAGTCTTTCTTCATAAGATAACCCTTTCGTTCCCTCACAAATCTTGTTACCCTTCTCTATACTCGCTCATGCAACTCCACATCCTTCCTAAAATGAGGCATCCAGACCTGTACACAGTAGTCAAGGCATGGACTGACCATTGCCTTATACAAAGGGATAATTACCTCCTTTTCCCTACTAGCAAAATTCCTGTATATCATTCACAATACCCCATGACCTGCTCTGGCAGCCTGTCTACACTGCTCAGAAAATTTCATATCTGACTGCACAATTACTCCCAGCTCTTTTTCATTTTCTACCACCCTAAGTGTAGTACCACACAGTTGGTATGTTTCTCTGGGGTTACTTCTACCTATATGAAGTACTTTGCATTTGTCAATGTTAAATTTCAGTTGCCACCTCTCAGCCCATTTTCCCAAATTTTCCAGATCCTGTTGCAGTAGCACACTGCCATTACTGTAATTAACAACCCTGCCAACCTTTGCTCTGAAAACTTCTACATTATGCCTGATCGATATATACACAAAATGATCATTGATATATACACTAAACAACAATGGGCCCAGCACCAAACATCATTTTATCGGTTTGGTGCTGGGCCCATTCATGGACTAACATTAGTCCACATGTTATTAGTGTAGATTAATGTTATTAGTCCCTTCATGGACTAATATTATTAGTCCACGAAGAACAGTTTCCATTGTTTACCGCTCTCTGTCGTCACCCACTCAACCATCCATTTATGCAACTTGCAGCAACTTGCCATTAATGCCATACTCCTCCAATTTGTACAGTAGTCTTCCATTTAAGTAAAATTAAATGCAACAAGGCATCATATCTTTAAGAGTGTAATATTGGTGTAAACACACCATAGACAACTCTTAAACAAAAAACTACATTAGTAGTGTGATGGGTATCATTTTATCTGTATCTCATGTTGTGCTGTTCCTTCACAACAGTTCCATATATTGCACTACCTCGAATAAGTAACGCTTTACTAAAAGAGAAGACTATTGTTACTTATTCTCAGTGGGGACCACCACCCAAATGGCACCGTTTCAAGGCTTGTTGCCCTTTCATCAGTGGGTGGGCAGGCTTACTACCTTTGCCACCTCCTTAAATATAACTGGATAGATCCCATCCACCACCCCAGGCGTCTTTTTTATTTTTAACTTCAACAATTTCTCCTCCACTTTGCTCTCAGTTATTACAAAATTATTAAGCATCCTGTTACAGTTTGATAAACTTCCTGCATTTTCCTCCCCTAATAACTCCTCACATGTGAATGTAGATGCAAAATACTCATTCAGATTGCCAGTTATCTGAGCAGAATCATCAACACTCATACTATTGATATCAAGGGGACCAATCTCAATCATCCTCTTCCTTCTAGAGTTTATATAACTAAAGAAGTTCTTGCTGTTTTTCTTAGCATCCTTTGTCAAAGATTTCTCATAATCTGCTTTTGCTTTCCTAACCTCCTTTGTGACTTGATTACAGAATAGCTTATATCCATAAGAGACTTCTCTGTTGCCTGATAATTTGTATGCATCCCATGCATTTTTCTTCTCTGCCACAAGTCTCATTACTTCATCTGACATCCGTTTAGGCTTAACCCTTGAGCAGTATTTCTTGATATTTCTTGGGAGTAATATTCTTGATGTGATTATCAGCAGTGATTATTCATGGATTAAGAATTTACAGATAAAGGAACCACTAGGTTACAGCCATTATAGTGTACTGATGTGGGATTTACTTAAAGTAAAACGTAACTACCATCAGGGGTAAGAGGAAGGGTTTCTGCTTTCATAAAGGTGACTACAGTGGTCTCAGAGAGTTTTTTTTTTTAATTCTATACAGTGGGATCAACTGATGATGTTACCAGTGGTGAATTCTAAATGGGAAGACTTCAGTGACTTAATCTTGGAGGGTACTAGGCTTTTCATACCAACTAAGAAATACTGTTCAAGGTTTAGGCCTAAATGGATGTCAGATGAATTAATGAGGCTTGTGGGAGAAGAAAAATGTATGGGATACATATAAAGTATCAGGTGACACAGAAGCCTATGGCAGACATAAGCTAGTCTAGGGTGACCATACGTCCTCGTGAGTTTTTAAAATTTGTTCTCGTTTGTCCTAGTTTTTCTATTTACAACTCAAGATTTACATTCACTTTAAATTTTTACACCCTCTGTATTCATTTAAGCATCACTTATAAGAATGTGGGTGATACCCAAACAAATTATGGTACATACAGTACGGGTACTTTTCTGTTATATCCACTGTGACTGCTGCGCTATCGTCGGGTTTTCATTAAATATCACAGACCACGCATGCTGTCATATCTACGTCAATGGAGAGCGTTATAGCTTACGCGGCCACCAATAAATAGCACAGAAGTTACAGTGGCTATAACAGAAAAGTGCCACAGTACGCACTATCGCAGCAAAAACATCGATAATATCAAAGTATCGTTTTATGTTTTTGTCCCTGGCAAGTAGTTTCTACTGTTTTTCAAAAGAAAGCAATGTATGGTATGCAGTATTGTTGCAAAAACATGGGAAAAAGGAAGTGCATAGTAACTAATGAAATGCTTCAAGAACATCCTTCATTCAAGAAAGGTAAAACTAAACATGATGTAATCTGTATCATTTGCAATAGTGTTATTTCTGTTGCAAATAAAGGAAAACTTGATTTGAAAGAACATCTGAACACTGAAAAACATAAACGTAACACCAGATGTGCATCGGCTTCATCAAATGTTTTGGAAAAATTTATTGTACCTAACAAGGATGTTAAACTCATCAGAGCTTCTGAAGGCGTGGCAGCATATCATACAGTAATGCATCACCAATCATACTGCTCGCGGAATTGTTGGACTCTGCTAATGAAAAGAATGTTTCCTGATTCACATATTTGTCAAAAAATGTTGTGTGGCAGGACTAAAGCTGAGGCAATCATAAATAATATTTTTAGACCACATACAATTGATCTTGTAATGAATGATTTAAAGAACATACCATATATAAGCATTTCAACAGATGCTAGCAATTAGCATTAGCATTAGCATTAGTAGAGGCATTTGATGCAAGAAAGCAAGCTTATGCAGCATCAGCCAAAAAAAAAAAAAAAAAAAAAAAAAAAAAGTAACATAAATAAATAAAAATAACCACTTCCACTTCACCCCTCTGTTCGTTCGAAATACCTGTCCAGCTGAGCCTTAAACTTATTTAGGCTATCAACTTCCACGACAAGGGATGGACGTCTGTTCCACCCACCAACCACCCGCTGGCTAAAGGCAAATTTCCGCACATCTATCCTACATCTGTCTTTCCTCAATTTGAATTTATGCCCTCTCAGGTGATTTTTCTGAGCTAGAGGAAGAATCCCATCAGCATTGAGCATGCTCAAACCATTCAAGGCTTTGTACACCTCTATCAGATCACCCCGCTGGTGCCTAGTTTCCAGACACTGTAATTTGCAAAACTTAAGCCTTTCTTCGTAAGAGAACCCCTTTGTCCCATTCACCAATCTAGTTGCCCTTCTCTGTACTCGTTCCAGCAGCTCTACATCCTTCCTGAAATGAGGCCTCCAGGCCTGTATACAGTACTCTAGGTGTGGCCTGACCATTGCCTTATACAAGGGAATAATCACCTCCTTATCCCTGCTAGAAAAATTCCTATATATCATTGACAATACACCATGAGCTACTCTTGCAGCTCGTCTGCACTGCTCAGAGAACTTCATATCTGCCTGCACCACCACCCCCAGGTCCCTTTCATTCTCTACCACTGTCAGTGTAGTACCACAGAGTTGATACGTTGCTCTGGGGTTGCTGTTTCCCATATGTAGTACTTTACATTTGTCAATGTTAAACTTCATTTGCCACCTCGAAGCCCATCTGCTCAACCTTTCCAAATCCTGTTGCAGCAGCATAGTGTCAGTAGTGTCCTTGACAACCCTGCCAACCTTCGTATCGTCTGCAAACTTGGACATTAAGCCTGATATACCATCATCAATATCATTTATAATTACAGAAAACAATAAAGGCCCCAATACTGAACCCTGAGGGACTCCACTAATAACATTAGTCCACGATGAGCAGTGTCCATTGATTACCACTCTCTGTCTTCTCCCCCTCAACCACCCCTTTATCCATAGCAGCAACTTGCCTCCAATGCCACACTGCTCCAATTTGTGCAGCAGTCTTCCATGTGCAACAGTATCAAAAGCCTTTCTAAGATCCAAGTATATAATATCAAAGTTATTCCCTGCATCCAGTTCTTTTGTGACTGCATCATAGTATCCAATCAAATTGGTCAGGCAAGACTTCCCCTTAACAAAACCATGCTGTGTCCTAGCTATAACTGAAGTCGTGTCTAGATGATCCTGCAGTGCTTCTTTCACCAGTGCCTCCATTAATTTTACGGGAACAGAAGTTAAACTCACAGGTCTATAATTACTTGTGTCAGCCTTTGATCCCCCTTTGTGAATTGGGGTCACATTTGCACATCTCCAGTCAATGGGTACCTCCCCTGAGTCCAAGGAAGCTCTCATAATTATGGCTAAGGGTTTGCTTACCTCCTTTGCTGCCTCCTTTAATATAACTGGATAGATCCCATCCACCCCAGGTGCCTTTCTTATGTTTATCTTCAACAATTTCTCCTCCACTTTGCTCTCAGTTATTACAAGATTCTCTAGCTTACTGCTAGAGTTGAATACACCTCTGGCATTCCCCTCGCTGAATAACTCCTCATGTGTGAATGTCGATGCAAAATATTCATTTAGTTTGTTAGCTACCCGAGCAGGGTCATCAACAGTTGACCCATCGATCTCAAGTGGACCAATCTGATTCATCCCCTTCCTTCTAGAGTTTACATAAGTAAAGAACTCTTTGCTGTTTTTCTTCGCATCCCTTGCCAAGGATCTCTCGTAATCTGCCTTCGCCTGCCTAACCTCCTTTGTAACTTGGTTACAGATCAACTTGTATCTATCATAGGCGTCCGTGTCACGTGTTAATTTGTATGTATCCCATGCATTTTTCTTCTCTGCCATATGCCTCATTAGTTCATCTGACAACCATTTAGGCCTAAACCTTGAACAATATTTCTTAGTTGGTATGTAAAGCCTAGTAGCTTCCACGATAAGTTCTTTGAATGCTTCCCATTTTGAATTTGCTGTTGGCAATATCATCAGTTGATCCCACTGTATAGAATTTAAATACTGTCTCAGTCCATTGTAGTCGCCTTTACGAAAGCAATACCCCTTCCCTTTACCCCTAATGGTAGTTACCTCTTTGAGTAACTCCCACTTCAGCACACTGTGATCACTGCCACCAAGTGGTTCATTTATCTGCAGATTCTTAATGCATGAAGAATCACTACTGATAATCAAATCAAGAGTATTACTCCCTCTAGTTGCCTCCCGAACATGCTGATGTAGAAAACAATCATCCAATAAATCCACAAAAGCCTTGCTACTGTGTGAGTGACCAGCCCCCAAATTCCAGTCAATATCTGGGAAATTAAAATCCCCCATTATAAGACTCTCTGATTTACTGGCCCACTCTATTTCTCCGAACAGTTTCTTATTATACTCATCAGAGTCATTAGGCCTATAGCACACTCCTACTCTCTCTCTGGCGCCTCCGTAGCCAGGTGGGAAGGAGCAGCAGTGCGTAGCACACGCTTCTTGATTAGACCGGGGTTCGAGCCCGTCACCACCAAATACGGAGGATGCGGAAAGGTCATTCAGGGAATGACCACCGCATATCCCGGAGCAATATGGCCTTAGTTGCTAATGCTCCTAAAAACCAAATAACAACAACAACTCCTACTCTCAATTTTGATCTCCCAATGCTTATGTCACACCAAACTGACTCGACACTGCACTGTCCAGCGATGTCGACTGGCTTCACTTCCTTGGATTTTATGTGTTTTTTAACTAATAGCATAACCCCTCCTCCCTTCCTATCCTGTCTATCCTTTCTGTAGACATTGTACTCCCCAAATTCCAGTTCTGCATTTCTTATATCTGTGTGACACCACGTCTCTGAAATCCCCACAATATCTGCCTTTGATGTTTTGAGCAATACCTCAAATTCATCAAATTTATTTACTAAACTCCTAGCATTGGTGTACACACAAGTATACATGCACCTGTTCTTTTTCTTAGCTACCCTAACACAACCCATGTGTTTACTTGTACCCCAATGATTCCCAGCAGTCTCTGAAATATCCTGCATCTTATTTCTTATTTTCCAGGCTGCGGCTCATTCCAATAGAAGCAGTGCAAGAATCACTTCCACCTCTGCCAGTGGCTACTGTTAATCTATTAGTCCTTGTATCCCCCCAATCTAGCAGTTTTCCGACCCACCTAACATTGCCTCGATAGCATCAGCAAACATTCTTGCACCCCTTCTATTTAAGTGTATCCCATCCCTGTAGAAGCAGTCTCTCCTGTTAACAAGTACAGACCAGGCTGAAAAAAATTCTACCCCTTGAGCCCTGCACAATCTTTCCAGGGCCGAATTGATTGACAGGGCTCTCATCATATACTCCCTCCTATCGTGTCTGGGCAGAATTGCAGACACTTTCAATTTCAACCCTAATTCACGGCTTTTTTTCATCAGTGACCTGTACTTGTCAAGTAATTCCGCCGGTCTCCTACTCTTAATGTCATTAGTGCCAACGTGTACAACTATATCACCTTTTGTGCCCTTAAAAGATGATATCCGCTCTACAACGTCATCAACTTTTGCCCCTGGCAGACATACCCTGGTCCTATTCCACCTATTCCACCAATCATGGTTCACTGAAAATATTCCCAATTTTAATTCAGTACTTTGACTATCAAAACGGTGGAACTAAATGTAAATTATTAGATATAATTAATCAACCCAATGAGCAATCACACACAATTGCAAATATGATATGTGATGTTTTAACCAAAAAGAACATTATAACTAAATGTATCTCTTTTTCTGGTGATAACTGTAATACTAACTTCGGTGGTGTCAAAAGAGCTGGAAGAAAAACTTAATGATAAATTAATTGGAATTGGTTGTCCAGCACACGTTTTAAATAATACTGTGCATTATAGTTTTGAAATGGGCTACCAGTCAATATAGAAATGCTGGTTAGGGTAATCTACAATCATTTCTCTATTTATACTGTGAGAGTTGAATCACTAAAGGACTTTTGCAATTTTGTAGAGACAGAGTATAAGCAACCTTTATACTATACCAAAACGTGATGGTTATCTCTCTTTCCAGCTATAAATCGCATTTTAGAACTTTATGAAGGGTTTAAATCCTATTTTCTGTCACTGGAAGATCCACCAGCAATATTGCAAACATTTTTTGAAGATGATATGAATGAGGCATACCTTTCATTCGCTCATTCATTCATGTCAGTCTTTCAAGAAAATATAAAATGTATTGAAAGAGACTGTATTTCAATAATTGAAGTGCGGAAAATCCTTAAGACTGTTTTTCATTTGCTCAAGGAGAGGAAAACCAATAAATTTCTTCCGTTAAAAGTGTGCTCAATACTAAAATTGCAACAGAAAAGGTTAAGGAAAATGAAGTCACACAGTTTAGAGTTCAAATCGAGAATTTGTATGGCCGTACTTTAAAATATATTGAATCATGGTTAAAACCATTAGATGAGTTTCAAATCTTAGAATGGATCGATTTGGCAGAAATTCCTTCTTGGGACAATGTTCATTCCTGCTTAGAATATCTTTGTGAGAAGGGAGTCACAGGCAATGATGTAAAACTGTTTGATCAATGGCATAATTTAAAGTTATTCTTGGAAACACAACAAGAAAATGAGAAATGGAATACATTAACTGCAAATGAGAAATGGGTGATGTTTTTTAAACAATATGAAACTTCTGAGTTACTAAAAATTGTACAATTCATCTTTTGTGTATTTTGCCACAATGCAAATGTTGAACATGTATTTTCATTGATAAATAGTCAGTGGACAAAGGAAAGAAACCAATTAAAAATTGAAGCTGTTAAAGGAATATTATTTACTATACAGGGTGTTTCAGTTAAACGTTTCAGAACTTCTAAGAGGGGTAGGGTACATCCTGACAACTCGAAATCATATAGCAATGTGGGGTCGGAAATGCTTTCCTGAAGCGGTGTTGTACACAGAAGCACCATAAAGAAAAGAGACCGTAAGTGAGAAATCGTTTTAATAATACATGAAAAGAAGCAAAAGGTACATGGATTAAAGTAAGTGTTCGAAGTTTCTTCCACGGGCTACAATGCACGCCTCACATCTCCGACGCATGGACATCCGAACATTCTGGAATACTCCAGGCGAATTTCGAATTTCTTGAACAAGAACGCCAAGTTAGTAGGATGGATGATTACACGAACGCAGAGTTAGCCGATATGCATTTGGCATACGGGGCTGCAAATTGTAGTGGGCCAGCCGCACAGCGTTTGTACGCGGAACGATATCCGACGAGGCGTATTCCCAGTCATAATTTCTTTGCAAGACTGCACCAGAGGTTAGCTGACAGAGGTTCATTTGAAAGAGCTGACAGGGACAGGGTAAGAACAGCACGGACTCCAGCCGTCGAACAGAATGTGCTGCAGCATGTACAGGGGAATCCAAGAACGAATACACGAAGTCTAGCAAACGCAGTCGGGTTTTCCCATTGCAGCGTCTGGAGGATTCTCCGAGAACAAGACATGCATCCGTTTCACGTGCAGCATGTCCAGACACAGCAACCGGAGGATTATGCACCTCGTATTGCTTTCGCACAGTGGTACCTTGGAAAATGTGCTACAAATCCCCTTTTTCCTGCTCAAGTGTTGTTTTCCGATGAGGCATCCTTCACAAGGGAAGGAATTTTCAACACGCATAACGACCATATCTGGGCGGTCGAGAACCCGCATGCAATATGACGTCGTGCAGCATAGATTCGATTTTCGGTCAATGTATGGGCCGGTATTATGGGAGATCACCTCATCGGACCTTACCTGTTACCGTGTCGTCTAACCGGACCTATCTACTTGATCTTTCTGCAGCAAGTATTGCCACAACTTTTGAGAGATGAACAGATTTCTGCATCGACGCAACAGACAATGTGGTTCCAACACAATGGAGCCCCTGCCCATTATAGCGGAGATGTTCGTAACTACCTGGATGTCACATTTGGTCAACAGTGGATCGGACGTGGTGGTCCCGTGCGTTGGCCTGCTCGGTCACCCGACCTATCATGTCTTGATTTTTATTTCTGGGGTCATATGAAATCGCTAGTTTATGACACCCCTGTTGACAATGCTGAGGAGCTGGTTGCAAGAATCGCAGTAGCTGCCGAAGAAATTAGAAATTCGCCTGGAGTATTCCAGAATGTTCGGATGTCCATGCGTCGGAGATGTGAGGCGTGCATTGTAGCCCGTGGAAGAAACTTCGAACACTTACTTTAATCCATGTACCTTTTGCTTCTTTTCATGTATTATTAAAACGATTTCTCACTTACGATCTCTTTTCTTTATGGTGCCTCTGTGTACAACACCGCTTCAGGAAAGCATTTCCGACCCCACATTGCTATATGATTTCGAGTTGTCAGGATGTACCCTACCCCTCTTAGAAGTTCTGAAATGTTTAACTGAAACACCCTGTATATAATATGCAAATGACTTGTGAAGAATTTTACAACCACATAATTAATGATCCAAAAGTTTTAGCAGAAATTTTATCTTCAAGTAAATATTAATTTCAATGAATTATTAAATGTATTTTATTTTGCCACTATTTTCTGTTTTTTATCTTTTGCAATAAAAAAATTTATAGTCCTATTTTTGTATTCTTCCTAAAATTAATTTCTTCCTCTGCTATCCTAGTTTTCATAAAAAATATATAGTCACCCTATCCATTCTTCAAGGCTGTTCATTAATTTCATGGTATAAAATTCATGGAAAAAATAAGAAATTGATGAACTACTGCATAAGGAACGTGTTTTTTGTCAAACTTTAGAATTAAGTTCTGAATTATTAAAAATTATAGTATTTATTCCTTCTATATTTGGTATTCATTGATGAACATTCAATGACCAAAAGGGAAGAAACCTGTTACAGTTTGAAACATGGGCTTGGCTAAAATTATCTTTCCCGGTCAAAACAGTGCTCATTGGGTGAGGGGAGAGGGGTGACAAAATCGCGAGCATGGATGTTTCTCGCTAATCCTTGTTCAGTATGTGGTATATGCTTGTCATGGAAGGTTTCGTCGTTTGCTTTTAATTTATATGCTTATAAATTGAATAAACTTATCAATTTATAAATTGATATGCTTACAAAAGTGATAAATCTACCGTTTTGCAGTGTAAAACAGACTTTTTTGAGTGTGTTAACGGAAGAAAGTGACTTTATTGTGGACAAGTTCTTTCTAACCCGTACAAAAATATGGCTACGAATAACAAGGGAAATATGAAAAGATCAAAGAAGGTGATGACATTAGCGAATAAAATTGAGTTATTAGACAAAATTTCTAATGGTGAAAGTGTCTCCTCAGTGGCAAAACATTATAAAATCAATGAGTCAACGGTACGATCAATCAAAAAATCGGAAGAAAAAATCCGCCGTAGTGTCCATGAAAACGCGCTAATTGCTTCAAAAATTTGCTCTGTAACTCGTGATGTTAAATTAGAAAAAATGGAAAAGGCTTTAAATCTGTGGATAGAAGACCGAACTCAAAATAAAATTCCGTTAAGTTCACTCATCATTCGTGAAAAAGCAAAACTCCTTTATCAACACTTTAGCGAAACTGGTGATATCACTGGCGGGATAAGTTTTTTTGCTAGCAAAGGAGCTGGTTTGAAAGATTTGTTTGAAATTTCTAATAAATATTACATTTAATATTAAATTGTTTCTTAATTCAAAATATTCAAATTCAACAACAGAATTAAAAGAGAAATAATATATACAGGGTGTCTCAAAAATACACGGCAAAACTTCAGGAATGGATTCCTCATATGTAGACAATAAAAATATTTTATATCAACATAGTTCCCGAAATGCTTGGTTCCCGAGTTATTTACCAGAATGTCTTATCTCCCGCAGGTGATTTCCTTCATCAAAAGGTACTGACAGAATCTGGCAGTTTTCCATTCCGACCATATACTCAAATCAGGAGCAAGCAGATATGCACTTTATGTACGGTTTGGCGGACGGCAATGCTCTGGAGGCTCGTCGTTTGTACCACGAAAAGTTCTCAGAATGAAGATGTCTAGACAGGAAAACGTTTGAAGGTATCCATCGCCGCCTTTGTGAACATGAGATCTTTACACCTCGTGCTGCCAACAGAGGACGACCAAGATCTACGACTCCTGAAGTAGAGGGGTGGGCCAACTGCCTGATCTCCACGCTCACTGATTTAAACCCACTAGATTTCTTCTTGTGGGCCATTTAAAGTCATTGGTGTATTCGACACCGGCAGCTGATGTGGAAACTTTGCAATCGAATTGTGGCAGGTTGTGAGACAATACGAAACATGCCAGGAATTTGGCATCGTCTTCGTGAGTGAGACGTCGATGTGAGGCCTGTATTTGGGCAGAAGGTGGACATTTTGAACAATTACTATAAGGTGATGTGAACAGTTAAGTGTCGTAGACAGACCTTCAAAACTCGGAAATCAAGCATTTCCGGAACTATGTTGATATAAAATATTTTTATTGTCTACATATGAGGAACTCATTCCTGAAGTTATGCCGTGTATTTTTGAGACACCCTGTATATTATTTCTTATGTTTTTACTAACATCTTGCATTACTATATTTATCTGTTAGTATAAAATAATTATAAGCACATATTCATGGAACTGAATTGTGTTTATAATTTTAAAATATTTATTTAATTCTCTTCTTTGATTCCATATTATTTGCGAAAATTTTCTTTGTGCTCCATAAAAACCATGTTCTGCTTCCCAATACCCTTGTTTTATTGTTTTTTATCTTCATATTAATTCTATTTCGAATCTCCTTACATTCGCGGTTCATGAATATATGGAGTTTCATGTACATCTATGCATATGTTTTATTCGTATGATTCCTTAATGTGAAAACTCTGTGTCATTTGGTCCTATAGTATAAACTTAGCTAAGAACATTGTTTTCTCATTTAGCATTTCTAACATCATATCAGAAGCATTCATGTAACCAACCCAAAAATATCCTGTTACTTTGTGAGCAACCTACTCACAAGTTTTCGGGAAACTTGAAGTCCTCTGCAATTGAACATTGATATCTGCCTGACTCTTCCACTTATATAAATATATTGTCATCATATTCATCATACTCATTTGGTCTTTACCCCCCTCCCAATCTCATTTTAGTTCTTTCCAGTCATAAGATTGTTGAAAGGTATGATTTTTGATAACATAGGATAGTAGAGCAGTGAATGAAAACACCTCGCTGAACTAGAAAGAACTTTAACATATATAAATTTAATTAAATTAAGAGAAGGGCTACATGTTTTTATCCCTTCGTGTGGGTCTTTCTCAGAGCATTTTAGGATGGGAAAATAATTAAATACTACTTACTTACTAGTTTCGTTTTTAATTACAAAAAAAGACAAAAGGTGTCACATTTGAGAAAAGGACAAAGAAAGATATAAATGGTATAATGAAGCCACTCCTCACACAGAACACACTCCCTTCTTCTTTATCTGGAACTTTTCAGCCATAATGACTTTTGCCTTTCTCTATACTTTTTTTCAAATGTGATTGCTTTTGTCTTTTTTTTAAGTGGTTATAGATCATTATGTAAGTAGTTTTTAATTATGTTCCCACAGAAAGTTGTTAGAACATGTGATTCCCTTATTATTTAACTTTAATTAAATTTGTATGTATTAAATATCTTCTTTTTTTTTGGTAGCATTTGTCAACATGTTCTCCAACACTTATGCCACATCAGTTCTAGTCACTTCTCACATGAAATGAAACTTTACTTTGAATATTCTATTAATTTGACTTTTGAGTGCATTGACTGTCTTCTGTTTTTTTATTTCAAGAACTTTTTTTAAGTAACATGTTCATTTCTGCTTCAAAATAAATTCAACAAAAATTTTGATCCACTTGTGAAATTACTAAAGAGGAAATGAAGTATACTTTGTTATTCTTATAAACCCAAGGAAATCTTTAACTGTGGAACTGTAAAAATGTTTCTTTTGTTTTCTAGGTCTGCACTTTTATTCCATACATTATGAGATTGAAATCTGAACTGCAGGCACGCTTTACATCTATGGAAAGAATCACAGCATATTGTGAAGTATGGTTTTTCTGCATATTTTCCTGGTTTACATTAAACACTATTTTGTTAAAATATTTACACCTGTAATTCTGTTTACCATTAGCACTGATAGAAGCAAAGCATTTGCCATATAATAAATATATTATATAATATAACATATAAATATATTTTATGAGTAATGTTGGACTGGTTTTTTAATAGGTTATCTAACAGAAACATAATTCTGGCTGTATTAAAATAGTGTCTGAGCAAAAATTTGTAATCTTCCTGTAAGAACAAACAGCTATTAGAAGTATTCAGAATTAACCAAACAAGCAAAACCATGGCTCTCTGAGACCTTTGCTGAAGAACCAGTTAAAAGAAAAACAAACTTCTTGCAGCAAATGGAAACCTACAAGCAATCTATTGATTGCTGATCTAATTACTACAAAAGAGTAATTTACAAAATTTTAAAAACATGCAATTATTCTACATGATTATAAAAAAGAACATCATGTGCATAACAGGTAAATAGTTAGTTCATAAATGGAGAAAGAACAAATGCACATTATGTCCTTACCTAAACCTGCATTCAAATATTAAATTTAAAGATGGCAATAACCAATGAAACTTAATAGAATCAACTGGTTAATACAATAATTTTAAAATTTCTAATCCATATCTTATATATATAAATATATAATCCAAAAATTAAATAGAGGGGTAAAAAGTAAAAGTAATAAAAAAATAAATAAGAAAAAATAGTAGAAAAGCTAACATCAGTGGCAGCAGAAAAGGACAAATCTCTACATGTTGCATATAATAAACTTAAATAAAATATATGCCCGTCGCATGGCAAACCTTGAGGTTGTCACAAGCATTCTCTCAGATATACCAGACAAGCTGTACTTGCTGCCTGGGAGACTAAAATGCTGATGGAACTGATATTCGGGTACCACTCAAGTCAAGTGGACCCAGTTTCAGAAAAGTCCGGATGGTCTGTGATGGCCAAATCCTCTGCTTGCACCTTCATGATGATGGGACTTAGTAATCCTGGTACTGCCCCTCTGTGTTACCAGACAATACTAGGTGGTAGATGACTCTCATCAACCGGCGCAATACCACCACTTTGCTTATTGGAGGCTTGAAGTGGTGGAACCCATGTTTAGTCTCCAGAGCTAAGTTCTGGTCAACCCTTCCCCATCTCTTCCATCATGCAGTATGACTGATGACTTTTGAGGTTATGATGGACATCATGGCGAGATCCAATCTTCCTTACATTTTGAGGGTACAGGTCTAAAATGGTGTTCGCAGGCCGGCCGCTAGTTAATACACTGGACCAAACCTATTGGTAACTCTCTAGGAGGCTTCTGGATCAGTTAGTGTATAATCTTGCTACCTCTACTTTACCGTATAGTTAATGGAGGGAGTGTGAGTAGTATGTATGCAGGGAGCATTTTCAAGGCCATGTTATGACAAGGAGCTGGGTATATTCTTACCATGTTACGAGGCAGTGTTAGGTGGGTCGGAAAACTGCTAGCTTGGGGAAGAATACAAGCATAATAGATTAACAGTAGCCACTGGCAGAGATGAAAGTGATTCATGCACTGCTTCTATTGGAATGAGCAGCAGCCTGGAAATGCTAGGAGTTTGGTAAATAAAATTTGATGAATTTGAGGTATTGCTCAAAACATCAAAGGCAGATATTGTTAAGATATCAGAAACGTGGTGTCACAGATGTGAGGAATGTAGAACTGGAATTTGCCAAGTACAATGTGTACAGGAAGGATAGGAAGGGTTATGGAGGATAGGAGGGGTTATGCTATTAGTTAAGAAACGTATAAAATCCAAGGAAGTGAAGCCAGTCGACATCACTGGACAGAGCAGTGTTGAGTCAGTTTGGTGTGACGTAAGCATTGGGAGATCAAAATTGAGAGTAGCATTAGTAGAGGCATTTGATGCAAGAAAGCAAGCTTATGCAGCATCAGCCAAAAAAAAAAAACCACTTCCACTTCACCCCTCTGTTCGTTCGAAATACCTGTCCAGCCTTAAACTTATTTAGGCTATCAACTTCCACAACAAGGGATGGAAGTCTATTCCACCAACCAACCACCCGCTGGCTAAAGGCAAATTTCCTCACGTCTATCCTACTTCTGTCTTTCCTCAATTTGAATTTATGCCCTCTCAGGTGATTATTCTGAGCAAGAGGAAGAATCCCATCAGCATTGAGCATGCTCAAACCATTCAAGGCTTTATACACCTCTATCAGATCACCTCGCTGGTGCCTAGTCTTCAGACACTGTAATTTGCAAAACTTAAGAATTTCTTCATAACAGCATCCCTTTGTTCCATTCACTAATCTTGTTGCCCTTCTCTGTACTCGTTCCAGCAGCTCTACATACTTCTTGAAATGAGGCCTCCAGACCTGTATACAGTACTCTAGGTGTGGACTGACCATTACCTTATACAATGGAATAATCACCTCCTTATCCCTGCTAGAAAAATTCCTATATATCATTGACAATACACCATGAGCTACTCTGGCAGCCCATCTGCACTGCTCAGAGAACTTCATATCTGCCTGCACAACCATTCCCAGGTCCCTTTCATTCTCTACCACTGTAAGTGTAGTACCACAGAGTTGATACGTTGCTCTGGGGTTGCTGTTTCCCATATGTAGTACTTTACATTTGACAATGTTAAACTTCATTTGCCACCTCTCAGCCCATCTGCTCAACCTTTCCAGATCCTGTTGCAGCAGCATAGTGTCAGTAGTGTCCTTGACAACCCTGCCAACCTTCATATTGTCTGCAAACTTGGACATTAAGCTTGATACACCATCATCAATATCATTTATAAATAAAGAAAACAATAATGGACCCAACACTGAACCCTGAGGGACTCCACTAATAACATTAGTTCACGATGAGCAGTGTCCATTGATTACCACTCTCTGTCTTCTCCCCCTCAACCACCCCTTTATCCATAGCAGCAATTTGCCTCCAATGCCACACTGCTCCAATTTGTGCAACAGTCTTCCATGTGCAATAGTATCAAAATCCTTTGTAAGATCCAAGTATATAATATCAAAGTTATTCCCTGCATTCAGTTCTTTTGTGACTGCATCATAGTATCCAATCAAATTGGTCAGGCAAGACTTCCCCTTAACAAAACCATGCTGTGTCCGACCTATAACTGAAGTCTTGTCTAGATGATCTGCAGTGCTTCTTTAACCAGTTGCCTCCATTAATTTTCCTGAACAGAAGTTAAACTCACAGGTCTGTAATTACTTGTGTCAGCCTTTGATCCTCCTTTGTGAATTGGGGGTTACATTTGCACATCAACAGTCTGTGGGTACCTCCCCTGAGTCCAAGAAAGCTCTCATAATTATGGCTAAGGGTTTGCTTACTTAATTTGCTGCCTCCTTTAATATAACTGGATAGATCTCATCCACCCCAGGTGCTTTTTTTGTGTTTATCTTCAACAATTTCTTCTCCACTTTACTCTCAGTTATTACAAGATTCTCTAGCTTACTGCCAGAGTTGAATACACCTCTGGCATTCCCCTCACTGAATAACTCCTCATGTGTGAATGTCGATGCAAAATATTCATTTAGTTTGTTAGCTATCTGAGCAGGATCATCAACAGTTGACCCATCGGTATCAAGTGGACCAATCTGATTCATCTCCTTCCTTTTTGAGTTTACATAAGTAAAGAACTCTTTGCTGTTTTTCTTTGCATCCCTTGCCAAAGATTTCTCATAATCTGCCTTCGCCTGCCTAACCTGTATTAGGAATTTGCAGATAAAAGAACCACTAGGTGGCAGTGATCACAGTGTACTGACGTGGGATTTACTTAAAGATTTAATTACCATCAGGGGTAAAGGAAAGGGTTTTTGCTTCTGTAAAGGCGAGTACAGTGGTCTCCGACAGTTTTTAAATTCTGTACAGTGGGATCAACTGACGATGTTACCAACAGTAAATTCTAAGTGGGAAGCATTTAAGGAATTAATCGTGGATGCTACTAAAAGTTTCATACCTATTAAGAATTATTGTTCAAGGTTTAGGCCTAAATGGTTGTCAAATGAACTAATGAGACTCGTAACAGAGAAGAAATATGCATGGGATGCATATAAATTATCAAGCGACTCAGAAGCCTATGGCAGATATAAGCTAGTCTGTAATCAGGTCACAAACGAGGTTCGGCAGGCGAATTCAGATTACGAGAAATCCTTGGCAAAAGATGCTAAGAAAAACAGCAAGGATTTCTTTACTTATATAAACTCTAAAAGGAAGGGGATGAATCTGATTGGTCCACTTGACATCGATGGTTCGACTGTTGATGATACTGCTCAGATAGCAAACAAACTGAATGAGTATTTTGCATCTACATTCACACGTGAGGAATTATTAAGGTTTGAAAATGGCAGAAGGTTATCAAATTGTAGCAGGATACTTAATGATTTTGTAATAACTGAGAGCAAAGTGGAAGAGAAACTGTTGAAGTTAAACGTAAGAAAAGCACCTGGGGTGGATGGGATCTATCCAGTTATATTAAAGGAGGCGGCAAAGCAACTAAGCAAACCCTTAGCCATAATTATGAGAGCATCCTTGGACTCAGGGGAGGTTCCCACGGACTGGAGATGTGCAAATGTATCCCCAATTCACAAAGGGGGATCGAAGGGTGACACGAGTAATTACAGACCAGTTAGTTTAACTTCTGTTCCGGGTAAAATAATGGAGTTGCTGGTTAAAGATGCATTGCAGGATCATCTAGACAAGACTGCAGCAATAATTCAGACACAGCATGGGTTTGTTAAGGGAAAGTCTTGTCTGACAAATTTGATAGGATATTATGATGTGGTTACAAAGGAACTGGATGCAAAAAATAATTTTGATATCAAAAATTTGGATTTCAGGAAAGCTTTTGACACTGTTGCGCATGGAAGACTATTGTACAAATTGGAGCAGAATGGTATTAAAGGTAAGTTGCTACAGTGGATAAAAGGATGGTTAAGTGCGAGAAGACAGAGGGTGGTAAACAATGGGTGCTGCTCTTCTTGGACTAATGTTAATAGTGGAGTCCCACAGGGTTCGGTGTTGGGTCCACTGTTGTTTTGTATATTTATCAATGATATTGATGAAGGTATATCAGGCTTAATGTCAAAGTTTGCAGATGATACAGAGGTTGGCAGGGTTGTTAATGACAGTAATTGCAGTGTGCTACTGCAACAGGATCTAAAGAATTTGGGCAGGATCTAAAGAATTTGGGCAGGATCTAAAGAATTTGGGCAGATTTAACTACATAAGTTACACTACTTATGTAGTTAAATTTATGGGTCAACTATGGTGTATTTACACCGATGTTATATAATCAAAAATATGAAATATTAAGAATGGTATCATGACCAATAAATTCACCATTTTACAGCATAGCATCTTAAAAATTTGCATTTTATATCTTGCTTTGCCATATACAGGGTGATTCACTACCAGTTGCAGGAGATGTAGGAGGCACAAAGACGAATCGGAATCACATAGCATTGCAGGGTCCGAAATGCCTTCGTCATGCGGTAGAGGACGTTGAATGGGGGGTCGCGTGAACAGCGATCCTGCTGGAAGTCAGCATTTGCGAACCGTTTCTGTTGAAGAAACCAAGTGGCAAAAGTCCTCCAGAGTGGATAATCCGCAGGCTCCAATGATTGGACACGTTGGAGATGGTATGAACTCATTTGGTTTGTTGACAGTATCCTCCATACAGTGGATTGGAAAATACCAAATCGTTGGCCTATTGCTCGAGTACTCGTACTCGGATTGCCTTCTGCAAGATGTAGGACATTCTCCTCATTGTCTGGCATCCTTGTCGTTCGCTCTCGATTCATGGTACCTCTCGTGAAACAACCAGTCTTACGTAACCTTCTGTGCACACGTGCGAAAATCGTATGATGAGGAGCACGCCTGTGCGGGAAACGTTCCTGGTACAAGCGCAGAGCGGCGTGCCCATTACAGTCCGCAACTCCATACGCGAGGTGCATGTCGGCCAGTTCAACGTTTGAATACTTGTCCATCCTACTGCCTCGGGAACCGGTTCGCAAATACTGACTTCCAGTGGGATCGCTGTTCATGCGACCTCCCGTTCAACGTCCTCTACCGCATGATGAAGGCATTTCGGACCCTGCAATGCTATGTGATTCCGATTTGTCTTTGTGTCCCCTACACCTCCTGCAAGTTTGTCGCACTGGTAGTGAATCACCCTGTATAGTAGAGTCCTGATTAACTGAGGTTCTGCATTGTCCAAGATTAATTGTCAAAAAGTTGTATATAAAAGTAAAAAGTAAAGTGCAGCCATTATCAACCCACTGCAGGATGGAAGCCTCCTCAACAATTCATGCTGAGGGAAATGGACCATAATCTGCCACGCTGGTCCAGTGCGGGTTGGCAGATCACTGTATTCAGCAGTCAGGGGCTTGAACCCCGGTCTACTCAAAGAGTGTGTGCTACTGCACTCCCGCTCCTGGCCACTCGGCTACAGAGGCCTCGTTGTATATATACAAAAGTTGTATATATACTGGTCATCAAAGACAAGAGTACATAGTTCAGTACAGAGCGGGAACTCACACCAGTTGACTGTTGAGCCATGCTGATCTTTTACATTGGTTGATTTCATGGCATTTTACTCTCCAATTTTAAAGATTTTAAAAATTTTACCCTCTAAAAGAAATTTATAAGATTCAAAAATTTTACTCTCTAATTTTCAAATTTTTTTATTTATCATGTTTCATCTATGTTGTTAGAGTTGGTGTAAGCACTGAGTGGAAAACGGAAACATGTTGTGTCTTTAGATATGGATGTTATTTGCTAGTTGGCAGAAGCATGGAACAATGTTAAAACATCTACTCTCATTAAATCCTGGAAAAATGTGTTATGCTCTCAAAATGATCAAACGAGAATGAGATGGCAAATGAAGATGAAAGAGGTGAGGAAACCCTTTTCGAACTAGCCAATAACCTTCCTGTTTTGGACACTCTTACTACATGTTATTAATTCCCCTGCCAACCTTTGTATTATCTGCAAAGTTCGACATTAAGCCTGATATACCGTATTTCCCTATGTATAAGATGCACCTTAATTTTTGGGCCCGAAATTTGAAAAAAAAATGTATTACATAAAGTTATTGAACTCAAGTTTTATTCATCATAAAATTCATACAACTCCTCATCACTGTCAAAATTCCAATCCATTAGCTTGTCATCATCTGTGTCTGATGACGAATCACTGTCTTTATATATTGCCTCGTCCTCAGTTCCATCTATGGCATTTGAAATGCCACACTTCTTAAATTACTTGACAACGATCTCAATCTTGATATTATCCCAGGATCTTTTCACCCAGGTACAAACTTCTCCAATAGTTGGTTTCTTCATTCTTCCTGCTGGTGTCAAATTGTCCCCAGAAAACTTCATCCATTGGTTCCATTCATCTCTCATGGCAGCTTTGAAGGGTTTGTTAATGCTGACATCAAGTGGTTGGAGCTGGGATGTCAAGGTATGACGGCAAGTTTTGTTTTTTGCTCTGCAGCAATCTTCATTGTATTTTTTGTTATGTGTGCCCTGAACTGATCAAGCACCAATAGGGCAGGTTTGCATAAGAGCCCACCTGGTCTCCTGCTCCAAACTTTCTTAAACCAGATCTTCATCCCATCCTGATCCATCCAACCCTTGTCATGAACGTGGACAATCACTCCTCGAGGAATGTCTTCTTTTGGCATTGTTTTGCGTTTGAAAATCAGCATAGGAGGCAGCTTGGTTCCATCAGCACAACAAGCTAGAACAACTGTATAATGGCTCTTTTTGTGTTCACTTGTCTTCACAGTTAACAGTTTTCACCCCCTTCTTATCAACAGTTCTGTTACTTGGGACATCAAATTGAAGGGGGACTTTGTCCATATTTGCGATCTGTCCCAACTCAAACTGATGTGTCTTCCGACATTGAATGACAAAACGATGAAATTCAAGGACCTTCTGCTCATAGCTTTCAGGCATCTTTTGGGCAAGTCTGGTGCATGTATTGCATGCTTAGTCCATTCCGTTTTGTGAACCTGAAGCACCAATTGTGTCCTCCTTTGAAATCAGTAACTTCTTTTTCATGAGCAATTCCTCTTGCCTCATACTGAACCATCTTTGTGGACACAGGAATTCCAATTGCCCTTTGCTCTTCAATCCATATCTTCAATTCCCTCTCTAAATCAGGCCATTTTGCTGACTTGCCTCTCATGGCCTTCTTCTGCCGTGGCATTTTTGGTAGGGTTTCTTCTCGTAGCCAGTCTCGGATTGTTTTCTCAGTTGGAGGAGGACCAAACTTACGTTCAGCAGCACGATTTCCATTCACTTTTGCAAACTGGATCACTTTTAACTTGAATTCAGCACTGTACAAAAATCTTTTCTGAGCCATTTCTGGGCAGAACGTGGCAAAACCTAACCTAATATATCGGTAACAAGTGTGAAACAATGAACGCAAAGATAACAAGTGCGTAAAAGCTGGAAATGCAAGTAAAAAAATCTACAACCACTGTATAAGGCGCACCCAGTTTTTAGACCCCAAATTTTTTGAAAAAGGGTGCGTCTTATACATGGGGAAATACGGTACCTTCATCAATATCATTGATAAATATATAAAACAAAATAGGCCCAGCACCGAACCCTGGGAATATTAGTCCAAGAGCAGCATCCATTGATTACCACTCTCTGTCTTCTTCCACTGAACCACCCTTTTATCCATTGTAGCAACTTACCTTTAATACAATACTGCTCCAATTTGTACAGTAGTCTTCCATGTGCAACAGTGTCAATGGGGTTTGGCAGACTCTAAGTTGAAATGGACATCATTGAGATTGGAATGAGACCATGTGCATTTGTGTGAAATGAATGATTAAGTGTTTGGGAAGATTCGATCTATTCGCAGATACGTTTGTTGTATTAGTTTGACTGTTCAATAGTAAGAAAAGGTGGGGTGGACATGTATGATTAATGAAATTTTTGGATATGGCATACACAGGTATTTGACTCCTTGACAATGACTCCCTCTATCTGAGACAGTAGAGGCAGCAAGATTATACACTAGCTGATTTAGATGCCTCCTAGAAAGTTACCAATAGATTTCGTTCAGTAGGCTATCTAGCAGCTAGCCTATGAACACTAATTTAAGCCGTAACCTCAAAAGGTAAGGAAGATTGGATCTTGCTATGATGCCCATCATAGTCTCAAAAGATATCAATAATAATGTATGATAAAAGAGATGGAGGTTGCTGGAGCTTTTCTCTGGAGACTGAACATGAGTATCACAACTTCAGGCCTCCAATAAGCAAAGTGATGGTATTGTGGCTATTGATGAGAGTCATCTACCACCTAGTATTGCATGGTATCAGAGAGGCGTGGCATTTCTCTGTGTGGTGTGGACACTACACCTCAATCCCTGTTTACATTGGTCGCTTCCAGTATATTATGTGCTGTATTTCAGGTGGTTAATACCAGGGTTACTAACAGTTCCGCCATCATGAAGGTGCAAGCAGAAGATTTGGTTATTGCAGAATAATCGGACTTCACTGAATTTTGGTCCACTTCACTGAAGTGTAACCTTGAATATCAGTTCCATCAGCATTTTAGGCTCCCAAGCAGCAAACCCAGCTTGTCATACCTGAGAGAATATCCGTGATAGCTTCAAGGATCAAACAAAGCAATGTTAGTGAAATTGAATAGATAGGGAAAGACACGATAGTGATGGCTCAGAAAAATGTGCCAATTTCAGTTGCTGAAGATGACAGTAATCAAAGTGATTCCTAGCTATATCCTGTTATCATGACCTTTTATAATTAAAAAATCATAAAATCAAAAAAATCTTGCTCTCAGTGCCAGCATTTGAAGAGCTACTCTACAGGGTACAATATTGGACATCTTCTGAACAATCTGAAAGCATGTTGGATTCCTTTAAAAAAACTGTTTGACCCTTAGTGTAGATAATTGCCAGTTATGGTAGCCCTAAAAACTGGAGTAACAAGTATGTCAAAAGAGGAGATCAAGCACTTGGTGGTAATAGACTGTCCTTGTCATCTTACTAATTTGTGTGCTGAAAAGGAAGCTGTATGCCTTCCCATGAAAGTGGATGAATACTTGTACTTGGCGAGAATTTACTGCTATCTAGAAGTGCTAAAAGGAAAGATTTAAACAATTTCAACTGATTCATACCTCTGAAGTGAAAAAGATATTGAAGTAGGTATGTACACATTGGCTGTCTTTGGTTAAATGTGCAACTAGACTGGTAGAACAATGGTAAACTTTGAAAAATCTATTTAAATAAGAGGTTAGAAATGGGAGATAAAAACTGTATGAACACTTTTTAGAGTTACCAAATTGGAAAGTACAACACCCAATCAGTAATGAAAGGCACTAACTGATGTCCAAATCCAGTTCGTGATTCAAAAGTTTTGAAAGAAAACAAATGACTGAATTCCAGGAAAAAAAAAATTTGAATTACAGTCTTCTGATAAAAGGAATCCTAAACAGGCCAAGCAAGCTGATAAATTTTAGGCATGTCTTCCTTACTTTTCCAGAAAGTTCTGTTCATGTTCTGGCTTGAATACAACCATTTGCTTGTTTCTTTTAAATTAGCATTTAGCATTAGTAGAGGCACATGATGCAAGAAAGCAAGTTTATATACTCCAGGGGGCTCACATATGGTGAGTATGGGCTTGGCAAACCCAGGGTCCTGAGCTGGATATCATCATTTTTCTTTCTTGGTGATCTCTCTCTCTCTCTCTCTCTCTCTCTCTCTCTCTCTCTCTCTCTCTCAGGGTAACTTGGGAATTTTTTTTTTTTTTTTTTTTTGGCAGGTTGAACATAAGCCTCAGGCTTCCTTGCACCATATGGCTAATAATAATGACAATAACCATCAGCCAAAAAAAACCCTTCCCATTTCACTGATCCATTCATTCCAAATGTTTGTCTAGTTCTGCCTTGAATTTATTTAGGCTATCAACTTCCACAACAACAGATGGACGTTTGTTCCAGCAATCAACTACCCACTGGCTAAAGACAAATTTCCACACATCTATTCTACAACTGTCTTTCCACAGTTTTAATCTATGCCCCCTCAGGTTTGTAATCTGAGAAAGAGGAAGAATCCCATCAGCATTAAGCCTGCTCGATCCATTGAAGGCCTCAATCAGATTGCCTCTGGCAGAGGTGAAAGTGATTCTTGCACTGCTTCTATTGGAATGAGCAGCAGCCTGGAAAATAAGATGCAGGATATTTCAGAGACTGCTGGGAATCATTGGGGTACAAGTAAACACATGGGTTGTGTTAGGGTAGCTAAGAAAAAGAACAGGTGCATGTATACTTTTGCGTGTACACCAATGCTAGGAGTTTAGTAAATAAATTCGATGAATTTGAGGTATTGCTCAAAACATCAAAGGCAGATATTGTTGGGATTTCAGAGACGTGATGTCACACAGATATAAGGAATGCAGAACTGGAATTTGGGGAGTACAATGTCTACAGAAAGGATAGACAGGATAGGAAGGGAGGAGGGGTTATGCTATTAGTTAAGAAATACATAAAATCCAAGGAAGTGAAGCCAGTCGACATCGCTGGACAGTGCAGTGTCGAGTCAGTTTGGTGTGACATAAGCATTGGGAGATCAAAATTGAGAGTAGGAGTGTGCTATAGGCCTAATGACTCTGATGAGTATAACGAGAAACTGTACAGGGAAATAGAGTGGGCCAGTAAATCAGAGAGTCTTATAATAGGGGATTTTAATTTCCCAGATATTGACTAGATGGAGGCTGGTCACTCACACACTAGCAAGGCTTTTGTGGATTTATTGGATGATTGTTTTCTACATCAGCATGTTTGGGAGGCAACTAGAGGGAGTGATACTCTTGATTTGATTATCAGTAGTGATTCTTCATGCATTAGGAATCTGCAGATAAATGAACCACTAGGTGGCAGTGATCACAGTGTGCTGAAGTGGGAGTTACTCAAAGAGGTAACTACCATTAGGGGTAAAGGGAAGGGGTATTGCTTTCGTAAAGGCGACTACAATGGACTGAGACAGTATTTAAATTCTATACAGTGGGATCAACTGATGATATTGCCAACAGCAAATTCAAAATGGGAAGCATTCAAAGAACTTATCTTGGAAGCTACTAGGCTTTACATACCAACTAAGAAATATTGTTCAAGGTTTAGGCCTAAATGGATGTCAGATGAACTAATGAGGCATATGGCAGAGAAGAAAAATGCATGGGATACATACAAATTAACACGTGACACAGAAGCCTATGATAGATACAAGTTGATCTGTAACCAAGTTACAAAGGAGGTTAGGCAGGCGAAGGCAGATTACGAGAAATCTTTGGCAAGGGATGCAAAGATAAACAACAAAGAGTTCTTTACTTATGTAAATTATGTTGATGATCCTGCTCAGGTAGCTAACAAACTAAATGAATATTTTCCATTGACATTCACACATGAGGAGTTATTCAGGGAGGGGAATGCCAGAGGTGTATTCAACTCTGGCAGTAAGCTAGAGAATCTTGTAATAACTGAGAGTAAAGTGGAGGAGAAATTGTTGAAGATAAACACAAGAAAGGCACCTGGGGTGGATTGGATCTATCCAGTTATATTAAAGGAGGCAGCAAAGGAAGTAAGCAAACCCTTAGCCATAATTCTGAGTGCTTCCTTGGACTCTGGGGAGGTACCTATGGACTGGAGATGTGCAAATGTGACCCCAATTCACAAAGGAGGATCAAAGGCTGACACAAGTAATTATAGACCTGTTAGTTTAACTTCTGTTCCCTGAAAATTAATGAAGGCACTGGTTAAAGAAGCACTGCAGGATTATCTAGTCAAGACTTCAGTTATAGCTCGGACACAGCATGGTTTTGTTAAGGGGAAGTCTTGCCTGACCAGTTTGATTGGATACTGATGCAGTCAAAAAAGAACTGGATGCAGGGAATAACTTTGATATTATATACTTGGATCTTAGAAAGACTTTTCATACTGTTGCACACGGAAGACTGCTACACAAATTGGAGCAGTGTGGCATTGGAGATTATTGCTGTTATAGATAAAGGGGTGGTTGAGGGGGAGAAGACAGAGAGTGGTAATCAATGGACACTGCTCATCGTGGACTAATGTTATTAGTGGAGTCCCTCAGGGTTCAGTATTTTGGGTCCATTATTGTTTTCTGTATTTATAAATGATATTGATGATGATATATCAAGCTTATTGTCCAAGTTTGCAGACTATACGAAGGTTGACAGTGTTGTCAAGGACACTACTGACACTATGCTGCTGCAACAGTATCTGGAAAGGTTGAGCAGATGGGCTGAGAAGTGGCAAATGAAGTTTAACATTGACAAATGTAAAGTACTACATATGGGAAACAGCAACCCCAGAGCAATGTATCAACTCTGTGGTACTACACTGACAGTGGTAGAGAATGAAAGGGACCTGGGGGTGGTTGTGCAGGCAGATATGAAGTTCTCTGAGCAGTGCAGACGGGCTGCAAGAGTAGCTCATGGTGTATTGTCAATGATATATAGGAATTTTTCTAGCAGGGATAAGGAGGTGATTATTCCCTTGTATAAGGCAATGGTCAGGCCACACCTAGAGTACTGTATACAGGCCTGGAGACCTCATTTCAAGAAGGATGTAGAGCTGCTGGAACGAGTACAGAGAAGGGCAACAAGATTAGTGAATGGAACAAAGGGGTGCTCTTATGAAGAAAGGCTTAAGTTTTGCAAATTACAGTTTCTGGAGACTAGGCACCAGCGAGGTGATCTGATAGAGGTGTATAAAGCCTTGAATGGTTTGAGCATGCTCAGTGCTGATGGGATTCTTCCACTTGCTCAGAATAATCACCTGAGAGGGCATAAATTCAAATTGAGGAAAGACAGATGTAGGATAGACATGAGGAAATTTGCCTTTAGCCAGCGGGTGGTTGGTAGGTGGAACAGACTTCCATCCCTTGTCGTGGAAGTTGATAGCCTAAATAAGTTTAAGGCTCAGCTGGACAGGTATTTCGAACGAACAGAGGGGTGAAGTGAAAGTGGTTATTTTTTATTTATTTATTATTTTTTTTTTTTTTTTTTGGGGCTGATGCTCCATAAGCTTGCTTTCTTGCATCAAATGCCTCTACTAATGCTAATGCCTCGCAGGTACCTAGTCTCCTGAAGTTGCAATTTGCAGAACTTAAACCTGTCTTCATATGAGCACCCATTTGTTCCCTTCTCCATTCTTGTTGCCCTTCTCTGTTCTTGTTCTGGCAACTCTACATCCTTCCTAAAAAATGAGGCTTCTAGAGCTGCAGTACTCAAGGTGTGGCCTTATACAAGGGGATAATCACTTCCTTATCTGCAAAATTCCTGTATATCATTGACAAGATCCCATGACCTACTCTGGCAGATGTATGTGCTGATCAGAAAACTTCATATCTGACTATACAATCACTCCAAGGTAGTGCAGAACTAGTACAACAACCAATCATTTGGTTGTTGCAAGACAATCAGACTTCCCTGAATTTTGGTCCAATTCACCGAAGTGTAACCTGAATATCAGTTCCATCAGTATTTTATGTGACCTTAATGCCTTGACTACATTGACAAATGCAGTGCTTTACATTTGTCAATGTTAAACTTCAGTTGCCACTTCTCAGCCCATCTACCAAACTTTTCCCGATCCTGTTGCAACAACATACTGTCATTAACAACCCTGCCAACCTTTGTATCTTCTGAAAACATTGACATTAAGCTTGATAAACTTTCATCAATATCAATGATAAATACGCAAAACAACAATGGGCCTAACACCGAACCTTGAGGGACACCAGTAATAACATTAGTCCACGTAGAGCAGTACCCATTGACCACCACTCTGTCTTCTTCCACTCAACCATCCATTGTAGCAACTTTCCCTTAATGCCATACTGCTCCAATTTGTACAGTAGTCTTCCATGTGCAACAGTATCAAAAGCTTTCCTGAAATTCAAATATATGATATCAAAATTATTTTTTGCATCCAGTTCCTTTGTGACTACATCAAAGTATCCCAGGCCGCCGTAGCCAGGTGGGTAGGAGCAGCAGTGTGTTGCACACGCTTCTTGATTAGACCGGAGTTCAAGCCCGTGACCACCAAATACGGAGGATATGGAAAGGTCAGGGAATGACCACCGTATATCCCTGGAGCAATATGGCCTTAGTTGCTAATGCTCCTAAAAACGAAATAATAACAACAACAACAACAATATAGTATCCCATAAAATTGGTCAGACAAGACTTCCCCTTGACAACCCCCCCCCCCATGCTGTGTCTGAATTATTGCTGCAGTCTTCTCTAAATGATCCTGCAATGCTTCTTTAACCAGTGACTCCATTATTTTCCTTGGAACAGAAGAAACTAACAGGTCTGTAATTACTTGTCACCCTTTGATCCCCTTTGTGAATTGGAGGCACATTTGCACATCTCCAGTCCGTGGGGACTTCCTCCCGAGTCCAAGGATGCTCTCATAATTATGGCTAGCTAAGGGGTTCTGTAGCTATCTGAGAATGATCATCTACAGTAAAATCATTGATATCAAGTGGACCAATCTGATTCATCCCTTCCTTTTAGGGTTTATATAAATAAAGAAGTCTTTTCTGTTTTTCTTTGCATCCTTTGCCTCAGATTTTTCATAATCTGCCTAACCTCCTTTGTGACTTGATTACAGACTAGCCTGCATCTACTGTAGGCTTCTGTGTCTCCTGACAATTTATGTGCATCCCATGCATTTTTCTTCTCTGCCATGTGTTTCATTAGTTCATCTGATATCCATTTGGGCCTGAACCTAGAGCAGTATTTCTTAGTTGGAACAAAAACCCTATAATTCCAAGATTACTTCCTTGAATGCTTCCTGCTTAGAATTTGCTGTTGGTAAAATCATCAGTTGGTCCCACTGTATAAAACCTAAAAAATCTCTGAGACCACTGTAGTCACCTTTACGAAAGCAAAAACCCTTCCCTTTATCCTTGATGGTAATTACATCTTTAAGTAAATCCCACATCAGTGCACTGTGATCACTGCTACCTAGTGGTTCCTTTATCTGTAAATTCTTAATGCATGAATAATCACTGCTTATAATCAGATCAAGAGTGTTACTCCCCATTGTTGCCTCCCTAACATGCTGCTGTAGAAAACAATCATCCAATAAATCCACAAAAGCGTTGCTAGTGTGCAAGTGACTAACCCTCAAGTTCCAGTCTATATCTGGGAAGTTAAAATTCCCCATTATAAGACACTGATTTACTGGCCCACTCTATTTCTCTGTATAATTGTTCATTGTACTCATCAGAGTCATTAGGCTTATAACAAACTTGCACCCTCATATTTTCTTTCCCAGTGTTTGTCACACCAAACTGACTCAACATTGCACTGTCCATCTATGTCAACTGGATGCACTTCCTTAGATTGTGTTTCTTAACTAACAGCATAACCCCTCCTCCCTTCTTATCATGTCTATCCTTTCTGTACACATTGTACTTCCCAAATTCCAATTCTGCATCCTTTATACCTGAGTGGCACCAAGTCTATGATATCCGAACGATATTTGCCTTGCATGTCTTAACCAGCACTTCAAATTCATCAAATTTGTTTACTATACTCCTAGCATTGGTGTACATGCAACTATACATGCACCTGTTCTTAATCTTAGTTACTCTAACACAGCCCATGTATTTATTTGTTTCGTGAACCCCAGCAGTTTCTGAAGTCCCCAGCAACTGGCTTTCTGGGTTGCTGCTCATTCCAATAGGAGCATTGCAAGAATCATTTTCACCTCTGCCTGCGTCTCCTGTTAAACCATTGGTCTGTGAATCCCTCTCCAAGCTCGCAGTTTTCCGACCCACCTAACATTGGCTTGATAGCATCAGCAAATATTCTTGCACCCTTTCTATTTAAGTGTATCCCATCCCTGTAGAAGCAAGCTCTCCTGTAAACAAGCACAGACCATGCTGAGAAAAATTCTTCCCCATTAGCCCTGCACAATCTCTCCAGGGCTGAATTGATTGAAAAAGCTCACATCATATGCTCCCTTCTATCGTGTCTGCACAGGATTTCAGGTACTTTCAAATTTAACCCTAATTCACGACTTTTTTTCGGCATTGACCTATACTTGCTTAGTAAATCCGCAGATCTCCTACACTTAATGTTATTAGTGCCAATGTGTACAACGATATCACCTTTTGTGCCTTTAAAAGATGATATCTGCTCTACAATGTCATCTACTTTTTCCCCTTGCAGACATACCCTGGTCCTATTCCTACTATCCTTTTTGCACAATATATTTCCCATTTCCCTGACAAATTGAATCACCAACAATAACTTAGCTCCTGTAGGACCAGCTCATTCTGCCCTGAAGGTTGCCACTATGTTGCCTGGTTTATAAGAGTGTGCTCTGGTTTTGAGTTGGGCAGCTGAGAATTTGATGGGCCCTCCCCATTTTAATTCCTTTGAGGGCATCCACCCAACTCTTCAAGCTCTCATAGACACCCATCAGAATGCTGAGTTGGCACCTAATTTCTTCACATTCTCTGCACCTAGCACACACACAAAGACATCCTCCATGGCTATATCATGTCCTGTTCGAGAGAGATCCGCAAACATGTTGCATTTTGCACATTTTTTTTAGACTGATGCATTGGAGAATTGTACCTTATGGTTCTCCTGTGAACCCCAGCTACTTTGCACAAGTTGCTTTGCTGCTCTAGTCTGGGGCATGATTTCCATTTAAATACAATTTAGTTAACAATAAAAATTAAAAGGATTTATAAATTTAATTGATTAATTGCAAAACTATACTAAGCTAACAGATTCCTACTACATTCCTATATATTATGCTATCTAGTTTTACATTATGCCTTATGGTATCAAGTTTGAGATATATGTAATGCTATTCCTTATCGATACTACACAAGCGGCAAGGTTTGAATGGTACAAGTTTTACCGATACTTAGCAATAACCCACAAACTCTCTGTCTAAGTTGAAAATAAACTAAGTATTGTAAATAGGAATATAAAGCTACTTCTAGAAAGTAAATTATATGCCAATTTAGTCAATAAAATGGTAAAAATTTAAGAAAAACTTCTCTATTTGCTGGAGCCGTAAAAACTTCGCCAAGCTAAAAAAGCACCAAACTAATCTTGTTCCGAAGTCCCAAATGTGTCCATATTTGAAAATCTGGACTTAACTCTTTAATCCAGTGTACCTCACATTCATATGTACTAATGCCGTTACTCCTAGACATGTGCAAATTTATTATACTAACAGTTTTTAAATCTTACACTTCCATTTTGGAAGTCGATTACCATAGACTAAACCAGTTAGATGATTCTGACTTAGTTGTAAGCATTTCTTCTGATAAGGGAATATCTGCATAGGCATTTCTTGTGGAGAGTCTGGAAAAAAAAAAAAAAAAAAGATTCTGTTCTTTAGTTCATTGACTATGTGGTGCGCAAATTCCCACTGAAAAACATTCTTACAAATTCTGATGTAATATAGATTTCATTAGTAGGCAGAGCAACAGTTTCAAAATTGAAATTTTTTGCAGAGAGGTTTCCGTTACTCCTGGCGCCTCCGTAGTCAGGTGGGAAGGAGCAGCAGTGTGTAGCACACGCTTCTTGACTAGACTAGGGTTCGAGCCCCCCGTCACCACCAAATATGGAGAATGCGGAAAGGTCAGGGAATGACCACTGCATGTTCCCGGAGCAATATGGCCTTAGTTGCTAATGCTCCTAAAAACCAAAACAATGAACAAACTGTTACTCCTTGGTATCATTGAAGATAAAGGAATAGGTGAAGCAGTAGTTGTTTTGCAACATCAGTTTTGTCAGTTTCAGTGTGAGGATCTACCAGACACTATCATGAAAGAAGAAAAAATAGTTTCTTCTTTCATAAGTTTCTTCTCTTGTGTGTACCTTTGCTGTGTCTATAGTAGTCCTGGGTTGTGGAACTGACAAGTGCATGAAATATAACAGCATATCCCAATCATGCTTGCATTTTAACAATTCCTAATAGGCAATACTAGGTGTGAGAGAATATTCAGCCAGGTGAAAAAAACTTAGTTCAGATTTTCTCATTCTGGTGATGCTTTGGAAATGCCCTTGACAGCCAAGTCTAGACAAGAGGGCCATTATTATATTTCTGAAGAGAAAAAAATATGCAACATTATTTTTCTTGAAGCAACCAAAATCAGTTCATGTTGATTTAAAAAAAAAAAATTGCGATAATTTTGAGATAATTGAACAGAAAATCCAAAATCCACAGACAGAAAAATCCTAGGTTAGCTAATGCTTGAAAGCATACTTTACTCTTAAATAATTCCGTGTCTGTATCTAAATATGAAATGTGTATATTTTCAGTGAAATTTCATTTCTAGTGCAGTGTGTAAAAAAAACCATCTGCTTTTTCCGAGAAATTTCCCATTTTTTGTCTGTTTTTGCCCAGAAATCTCCTGTTTTGCTCCAACTTTTTGAAAGTTAAAAGTTGGCAGCTGTGCAATTGCTGTCCTGTTTCACCCCAACCAGCGATTTCTTAACAGCAGTCTCATTAAGCATTAACATCAAACGCGTGAAAATTTTTTTTTTTAGGTCCTAGCCACTGAAATCCAAGGACTAGGTGACAGGACTTGTCAGAGCAACTTGTGATACTGGACACACCCGGCTAGCCTCCACATGGCGAGGTATGGTCAACGTCGAGGCCTGACGGCCAATACACCGGACAAACATTGGGCACAATGCATCACACTGCACAGACACGGCCCACACTTTCAAGTCTCTGGCTTGACAGTGTACTGTCCTCGATACAGCGAACACACGCGGAGATGGGAGAAATCCCAGGTGCAGTCTGACACGAACATACCTTATACCAACTCATACACCATCTCGAAACATTCCATCTGATTAATAATTGGTGATATGAATTCCATCATCATTCACACATGATAGCTTGGCTTAAGTTACTTATCTGTAAACAGATTCCTTGGAGAGGGTTCAAAAAGTTGAAGAAAGCATTTGCTGTCAATATTTCTCAGATTGTTGAGAATGTTTGGCATAAAGGCCTTTTAAGCAAACCTTTATTGTATGGTCTACTTTTTTGATTTTACAAACTGGGCAGTGAGTTTTTTCTGTGTCTGATCTGTTGATAGTCTGCTGCTTCCATTAGCCTATTTCTCAACTAATACCGGAATACCTCAAATTTAGTTCTCATATCTTTCACATACTCATTTTCTCTTGTATAATAATGTTTTCCATTGACTGAAAATTATATCCATAGTTTCACTTATGATACTACACTGCTCTCCTCAATCCAGTTTGACAAATCAACAACTCAGAAACAACTGCACCTTCTTGCTTATTCATGCAGCAGTTCTACTGACGTCCATTTGGAGGGTGGGGGGAATTTAGTTAATTTTAATTCTCCCACTATTCCAGTTCTGTCTTTTTTCTCACAAAAAAAGAATCTGTTACTCCTGCATTCATCAACACTCATATTTCTAGACAAGAACACACCTCTTTACTTATGATAACCCTTACTTCTGACTTTTCTTGCCATATACATATTACCAACACTGCTTTAAGATTTCTCTTTCAGCTGTACAAATTGCCACTGTGCCCTACCTTTAAAATTATTTCCACATCTGTAGTGATATCTCCAATCCCCTTAAAGCCTTTTTGACTCTATCCAAAACTCTTAATAAAACTCTTTTCTATAATAAGGTTAATTAATCACAAGAGGGGTGCCTCTTGTGAATTCATTCCATTCCTGTCACATTGATGTTTCATTTTTACTGCATCCTTTTCTACAGATATTTCCAGGACACTGTTCTTCTGAATTAGTATCTGTAATTGCTCCTCTTTCTTTCAAACAATTTTGATCATATGCATCATCTAGTCAGTATGCAGCCACAGTTCAAAAGCAAACTCACTGAACTAACTTTTCTTTTTATTCTTCATTTATCCATTCTATTTCTGTCTTTTGGAACAACCTTCCTTCTTATTGATTTCAACCTAAAGAAAATCAGTTCCAGTATCAACAAATATCTTATAGTTTCTCAACCCATTCAGAGTGGTAGTATATATAGAGGCTCCAGTAACGTTTTCTGTTGGACACCCAGTAAAAATTAAAAAAAAAAAAAAAAAAAAGTCACCATTATTGTAAATATATCTTTGCAATTAATGATTTTAGTACAGGCAACCCCAATATAACATGGTACTTCTACAACACGGTTTTGCTCTAACACAATTAATAAATTGCAGCAATCCTCGTACAACAAGGTACTTGTTGTATAAGTACCGTTTGATAATTGCTGGGAATCTCGCACAACATGGCATTTTTGAGCTTTTGTGCTCAGAAAACCCTGCTATTATGTTAGATATAATTTTCAACATTATTATTCCTTTTTGTGAATCCCTGCTGTTGACTCGCTAATTGTTATCGCCTTCATGATATTTTTC
Organism: Mastigoproctus giganteus; assembly: GCF_048544385.1. Classification (NCBI taxonomy): domain Eukaryota; kingdom Metazoa; phylum Arthropoda; class Arachnida; order Uropygi; family Thelyphonidae; genus Mastigoproctus; species Mastigoproctus giganteus. The sequence continues at coordinate 212,350,590 of NC_143575.1, forward strand.
TTAAGCACATTTCTGGAGGTCACTACCATAAAACAATAAAAACAACAGTTTCCAGTTTATTGGTCTTTTCTGTTAGTGTAATCAATTATAAACGAGTAATAAACTTGATCACCTTGCATTTTCTATAGTACCGATAGCTAGAATTCTGTGGGTTTTCATGTTATTATGGTGAAATATGTTTTCCCTTCCAAGAAATATTCAATCATATAAAAAACATAAATAAATTTTCAGAAACCCATTACTCTGAATTGTGTTTGTTGCACCTTGTGTGTGCCATGTTCTTTGTTATTAATTGCTTATCATTTTTACTGTTTTAAATTTTACAAAAAAAAAAAAGTCAGTGAACAGAAATATCAATTATTATAGTACATATTAATTAAGCTATGTATGTAAGCATAAATTTATTTTTATTTTGTTAGCCAGAAAATATCCTTTCGATTTTCACGTATCATTTAAAGCTGGGGGTTCCACTGTATTTTGTTGGCAGATCACTGGGTTAGGTTCTCTGCTATTGAACTTGTGCTCGTTTGAGACCATAAAAAATAATTGTGACTTTGAATAGTGCAGTTCGTAACTTTTAAAGAGAGCAGAAGGTACACAAAATCTAGATGCTGCAGAAGAGATTGTGCTTAGCAGCGATGAAGAGGAAGAAAATTAAATGAACATACATTATTTCACATATAAGTATCACAGTTCATATGGTAAGACATTTGTTCAGTTATTACTATTTAAGTTACTACTATTATAAAAATAAAGTTAAAATATTAGGTTATTACTATTATAAAAATTAAGTTTCCAATAGTTATAAAAAAAAAATGCGTATTTTTGTTAGCTTTTGGAATGTAACCACCCTTTTTGTATTGGTTCTTAGTCCCATATAACATGGTTTCGCATCACACGAGATTTTGTAGGAACCAAACTACTGTGTTATACGAGGATTACCTGTAGTTTTTTTTTTTTAAATATAACTAAGTGCTCTCTATATGTAAATTAAGCACACTGCTACATTGAAAGTACATAATTTACAGAACTTTAATTAAAAAGTTACACAATATAATAGCGTAGCTTAATTTAATTTATTATGATACTCACCTTTTTATAATCTGCATTGATGTTGGAATAAATTGGATGATAATTTTAAATTTAAGTTAGCATGAATAAGTTATGGTTTTAAAAACAGAATTAAAATGTGCGCAAGGAAGTAGAAGTGCACGTCATTGTCCTTGGTTGTCAATGTTGAAATTTGAAACGATTTTAGTTATACGGTTGGAAACAGAAGGCCAATAGCCATAATAAGTGGCTTTCGTTTTACACATCTTCAGTTGGCAATGGTAGAATGAGAATAAACACGTGTATTTAAGAAGACTAGGTTCCTGTGATGCTCCTGGATACACGTGGGAATCTCAGGTGCATGAGATTCCAGACCGGTGCTATGTTATAGGGTAGTTTGGAATTTAATACTTGAAGAGTGGAATGGCGGCGAAACCATTCTATAACTAGGGCTTCATATTGGAAAATTTTAAAACTGGATTTTAATTTGATAATAGGAATGGCTGAATCTACTAAGTGGGTGTGGTTGTGGGATTGAACATGTGTTGCTAATTCGGTATTGGACTGTCCCGTCTTAAAGCTATTGTAGTGGTAGTAAGCACGTGTGTTTGATGTTTTGGTAGAACCATATTTTGTGGTGGTGCTACCAATGTAGCAAGCGTTACAGTTATCTTGACATTTTATTAAGTAGATGATATTATTCATGTCACTAATGTGGTAATTTTGTGTATCTTTATATGAGTTGAATAATGAACCTAGTTTATTGTAAGATGAGAATGCAAGGGTGATATCAGTACTTTTGAATGAATGGCGGAATTGGTTGGCAAAATTACTATGGTAAGGGAGGATAATACGTGGATTATTATTGGACATGCGTTTGGGTGGGTTGTTGATATTATTTTGGACTGTGATAATAGTTTGTTTGATTAATTGAATAGGATATTTCCTAGATATGAATTTACTTGTAAGATATTGTAGTTCATTATTAAGGTCATAATGTGTGGAACTGTATTTTATAGCATTGTAAATTTGATTATAAAGGACTGCTTTTTTTGTGTTGAGGGGGTGATGTGATTCAAAGTGTAAGTATTTGCCCGTGTGAGTATTTTTTCTGAAAATTCTTGTTCCTAGTTTTGTATCGCTTCTGTATATAGTGAGGTTTAGGAAATTAATTTGTCCCTTTTCTTCCAATTCCAGGGTATATTTTAATCTATTATGCATGGAATTAAATTTAATGAAAAGATCATTTATTGTGGATTTGTGCCCTATTAAGAAGATATCGTCAGCGTATCGTATAAATAATTTAATATCAGGGGGTATGGTTGTAATATATGATTTTCTACGGAGGCTAGGTAAATTTCAGATAGGGGGCTGAGATTTGGCATCTAATAGAAAGGTTGAAAGGTTGTTCCTAGGTTGTACCCTAGGAACGCCCCTGCATTTTGGAACTTCTTTGGTTCCTGCATCAGTGGCACTACATAAAAATTTAAATAGATCAGTAGATATTTTTGTATGCTGTTCTATGCCAAGTGTTTCAAGACTCTTTGGTTCCCCTGTCAGTAGCACTACATAAAAATTAAAAGAGGAAAACAGAGTCCTGAAATGTTTGGCATTACTTATATAAATTTTTAATTAAAGTTCTCTCAATTATATTCTTCCAGTGCTGTGTACTATGTTTAATTTGTATATTGTTTATCTCTGAATTATCAACATTGATATTCAACTGATGGAGTTATAATGTTACTCTAACTTTTATTTAGGATCTTCCTGAAGAAGCGCCACATAGCATACCTGAAACTTGTCCAGATCCTCATTGGCCTCACAGTGGTGAAATAGTATTTAGTAATGTTTCTTTAAGGTACCGGGAAGGGCTGCCATTTGTGTTGGAGTCAGTATCCTGTCACATTAATGGAGGGGAGAAAATAGGTGTTGTTGGAAGGACTGGAGCAGGTATGTTTTAGAATTTAATTGAGTGGGAATCAGTACATATTTATTATATTAAAAATAATATTTATATAATTGTGCTTTTCAAGCAAAAATGACGTTAAGAGCTCTTGGTTTTTCTGTAATAAAAGTTAAACTTACATCTATTTTAGTTTTACCACAAATTTCCTTAGTGCTACACTACAGATATACAATGTTTCCATAAAAAAAGGATGTCTAATATAACATTCAATTTTTTTTTTTTTTTTTTTTGTTTTGTATATTAGTCATTTCACAAAAGACTTGTTCTCTGAATAGCACAATTGGATGAGAAATTGGCAAATTCAATTATATTAACCCAGCAGTAGCCATGTAAGACATGACAGGTACCACTTAAAAATAACAATCCTGCATTTACCTTTAATTAATGATTACAAATCTGAATTTTTTTCTAGTTTTCTAAGTATAGTTAAACTTTTACTGCAAAATAGTTCTGGATTTTTTTTTTTTTTTTTTTTTTTACAGTTTGCAGCACAATTAAACTTGAGCACTTGTCAGGTGCTACACAGCTATCTTTGTAACTGTTTGTGTTAAGACGAATGTGGAACCGATATGTACCAACATTGATATGAACGTTCAAATCATATATTTGTTTATAAGTCAAGATTACTTGTCCTTTCTCCTCCACTGTTAAGTCAACATCTGTAAGTCTCACTCGAGTCTTTTGTGAAATAACAAATCTGTTATTGTGTTCATGTAAATCAGGGGCTCACGTCTGGTGAGTATGGGCTTGGCAAACCCAGGGTCCTGAGCTGGATATCATTATTCTTCTTTCTTGGTGATTCTGTTAGACTGAGAGTTTCGGGATCTCTCAATAATCAGGCGGAATCTATTCTCTGATAAATAGCTAATGCAGTGTCTTGGGATATTTTAAACTTGATTAAAAACGACGCCTCTTTAAAACTCTTCGGTCTACCCAAAATAAACCATTCAATTGTTGCAAATTATATCTCGGGAATCTGTGGGATAAGATTATAAAACTATATTCATTCAAAACCTATGTTCTAATACAATAAGAGAGCAGAAACTTATTTTCGATGGAGTGTACGGACCAATAATGCTTTTCCCCATTGCCCTGGTTCAACAAAGCCAGAACATCTCCGCTTTCATGCCCACGATGGTACTTGAAGGGGATTTATTGCTATAGCGTGGGGGGGACGTTGAGGTGTCCCTGCGAAATGGACATTCCACGATGATTCTATCACTGTGACGTAGAACGAGATAATGTTAGTATATAAGAGATGGGAGGCACCAAGAAAGGGAAGAAGGAGAGACCTTTTAGCTTTTCCAAGAGAAAGACTGGCAGGAGAGTGGAACGTCTCGCTGTCAAAAGTCCAGGGTCCAAACGATGTGAAGGGAAGGTTCTGCAGTCGTGTATCACTCCAGCCAAAAGAACGGCCGAGGAGAAATCAAGACAAAAAGGAAGCATGGCTCAGAAGACCACACCCTAGTTTCTACCGGAGGAGAGGAGGTCGCACCAGCTGTCCTGAAGCAAGAGATTTAACTGGTAAGCCCTTATCTCATTTGTGCGAATGTAACCTTAGAATATGACACAAACAGATACCATTTCAATGCTTCCTTCCTAAATATTTAACCTTTGTGTATTTGATAATAAAATGAGAATTTCTCCCAGAGTAGTTGGTACACAGAATCTTACAGCAAAGTGCTGGGGAGATAAGAACCAAGAGGGGAGGAACCTGTTCACATTAGAACGGAAGTAAGATGGTCTAAAGGTGATGAGCACATCAAAAGTACTTTGCCCAAGGTTCTTCTGTTCCAACCGCTCTTGGTCTGTGTTGAAGTATTTTGTGAATTGAATTGTTGTGTGAATGTTGTAGCTTGTAAATCTAGAACCAAACAATAAGTCTATTGAAGGAATAGTTCCAGTGATACCAGAATCCAGTATGTTGTAAGCCAATACCATATCCTTGTTATGATCAGAAACCTAGAAGCAATAATATACATAATTGTAACTTCTACACAAACTCACTAGATGGAGGCGCCTCCGTAGCCAGGTGGGAAGGAGCAGCAGTGCATAGCACATGCTTCTTGATTAGACCGGGGTTCGAGCCCGTCACCACCAAATACAGAGGATGCGGAAAGGTCAGGGAATGACCACCGCATATCCCGGAGCAATATGGCCTTAGTTGCTAATGCTCCTAAAAACCAAATAACAAACAACAACAAATCACTAGATGGAGTGTAAATCTGTATGCATGTTTTCTTTTGTGATAATAAAGATTGTTATGTGTTACGCAATGTCTCATTCTCTCTGCCGGTAATCAAATACACCAGTGCAAACTAGTTCGAACCCAGGAGGGGGTCATTGCGGGGGGATCGAGTTGACATCCTGTGTTCACTCGATCTATTAAACACAACGCGAATTCGATGCTGCAGCGATTGGGTGCTAGAACGGCATTTAATAGCCGAGAGCACAGATTTTGTCCTAGCCCGACGATCATCTCATTTAGAACAATTATCATAGGAAAAGTAATACGGCCATAGGTCGAGGGGAATAAACACAGAAAGAGACATAGACAAAGAGAAAGAGAGAGCCCCTGACAATTCTCTCTCTCTCTCTCAGGGTAATGTGGGAATTTTTTTTTTTAATTGGTGCAGCAATCCCCTTAAGGTGCAGGCTTCCTTGCACCATATGACTAATAATAATAATAATAAAGACAGGAAAGTCGATCAGATCAGCATAACATTGTGATTGTCCACATGACTGTCAATCACAATCACCTTAATAATACAACTGCACTAAGACTACTTCATGGACTGGCCATGGATGCCAAGCGTTATTGTGATCGAGCGATTCTCTGAGCTTTTTATAAAGCGTTTTCTCACTGCGACAGTTCTTTTTAATTTGGAAAGTTTTTCTTATTTAATGTTATTTATTGTTAACTTACTCTTACGAATTGTAAGTAAGTTACAGAAAGGAAAACCACCTTTCTTTTTTCTTTCCTTAAAACTAACAAACTAACTTACACCGCTTGGTCACTCTAGCAGCACTGCTCCTGCCTCCCCGTGGCGGGGCCAATAACCTTGGCAGAAAAGGTTCTCTGCCAAGGGCTAAAAGGAGCTGACATGGATCACAAAGACAGTTATCCATCTGTTGAGCCTCGTGCTTCAACCTGTTCAAGGACAGACCAAACTGACTTTGACACTTCCCATCCTAAGAGACAAAGAACAGAAGGTTCCAAAAAAGGAATCACCGCTGTTTCTTATAATACATTCCCAAACAAGTCAACCGATAGGTGCACTCTCTCCATTTCTTATCCAGAAATGTCTCGAGAATGCTGCCAGACCACCTAAAATGGTGAAAAGACTCCGCTCAGGAGATCTACTTATAGAGACTATGAATAGTAGGCACTCTGAAGCCCTACTAAGAATCTCAAAATTTGCGAATATTCCTGTCACAGTAACTCCACATGCCACCCTAAATTCATCCAAAGGAGTAGCTCTGTGAGTGAACTTATTAAATGTTACTGAAGAGGAATTAGTCCAAGAGCTACAAGACTAAAAAGTTATCCAGGCAAAGCGAATTAAAATCAAGAAAGATGGTGAACTGGTTCCAACACGCAGTGTCGGAACCAGTTCAACCTTTTCAACACCAATCCTTCCAGCTATAGTTAAGGCTGGATATCTGAACTGCCATATCCGACCTTATATCCCCAATCCTCTCAGGTGCTTCAAGCGCCAAAAATTTGGCCATGCTCAAACAGTGTGTAGAGGGGTTTCAGTGTGCCCCAACTGTGGATCCAAGGAACACACTCAGACAGACTGCCCAGCATAAACACCAGTATGTCCAAACTGTAACGGTAACCATTCAGCTTACTCAAAAGTTTGTGAAACCTGGAAAACAGGAAAGATGATACAGAAATACAAAATAGAAAACAAAGTGACTTATCAAGAAGCAAGGAAACAAGTTTTGCTCACAGTACCGAAACTCACATATGCAGCTGCAACACAAAAATACAAATCAGAAGGAACCCAAACTGAAGTGTCCATACCACCAGCTACATCCATTTCTGGCTGGGCTCGGGCTGTTCTAGCGAATCTGCAGGAGTCCCCTAAAGAACAAGTAAAAGACCAAGTAAATAATACCCCAGTCACCATACCACCAACTATTACTCCATCACGTTCAGATACTGAAAGTCTGAGGAATCTTAAACTGAAAAATACTCTAACTGCAGATATGGAAACCGATGACACCACTAACAATGATGAAACAGTCTTAGAAATACATGCTGAGGAAGACATGGATACTGCACGACCCACTTTCCCAAGAAAAGATAAAATAAAATTGGAACGCCATAAACAGATTGGCTCTAAAAAACAGTCAGAAATACTTTCTACTTCAAAAGCTAAATAATGGATCTGATTCAGTGGAATTGTAGAGGCCTCCATAGCAACATAGACGATATTCACGACTTGATAAATCAGCATCATCCAGTAGGCATCTGTCTACAAGAAACGAATCTCTCTCCACACTTTCAGTTAAAAACTATACCTTGTTCAGGCAAGATAGGATCTCTGCCCATGGGTCACATGGTGGTGTAGCTATATTGATTGACAGTAAAATCCCATCCAGACATATTCCTGTACAAAGCACTTTAGAAGTAGTTGCAGTACACTTTGCTCTTGGCACAACACTTCCTCTTGTATCCATATATATCTCACCAAATCAGAACTGCTCGATAACTGAACTAGATGATCTTATCTTACAACTACCTTCTCCTTTCTGCATATTGGGTGATTTTAATGCGCATCACCAAGGAAACAAGTTTTGCTCACAGTACCTGACAGTTATGGGCATCTTTACATACAGACAACCGGGGATGCAAGATAAAGGCTTTTCTTGTAAAGCATAATATCACACAGGCTCCGACACCTATGTCCATTTTTCAACAGGCTCAACTTCTGCTATAGATCTGTCATTATGCTCACCAATGTTATTTCCAGACTTCGATTGGAGAGTTTCAGAAAATCCATTAAACAGTGACCATTTTCCTATAATCCAAAGGCTCTGCACAAGAAGAAACTTACCAGTAAGTGGTCGAACTAAGTGGAAATTCCCAAAAGCTGACTGGAATAAATATGCATCAAGCATTACACTAGATGATAATATTATCCATCATCACTCCATAGATGATACCGTTAAACACATCACAGAACAAATGTTGGCAGCAGCTGCTACTACCATTCCTAAAACTTCAATTAAAGGATCCAAACACAAAAATTACTGGTGGAATTCGCCATGTAACACTGCTAAGGGGAAAAAGAACAAGGCATGGAATCAGTTCCAAAAAAATCCAACCACTGCCAATCGGATTATCTACAAGAAACTTAAAGCCCAGGCCCGGTACATCCGGCGAAAAGCTAAAAAAGAGTCTTGGATTCGTTTTGCTTCATCTGTCACTAAAGACACAAGTGCAGGACTGATCTGGCAGAAATTAAGATGCCTTACTGGAAAGTCTCCATCAATTCCTTCCTCGATCATTGTCTATAAAGGACAAGAGGTAACCCTTCCCAAGAATATTGCAAACATCCTCGCGGAATCTTTTGCTCACCATTCTGCATCAACTGCATATGATCCAACTTTTCTAAAAGCCAAATCAATAGCTGAAAAATAGATAATTTATATCAGAACGAAGTCAGCCCTCTCTTATAATGAACCACTTACCAAGTATGAATTAGAAGAATCTTTAAAAAAATCAGCCAATAGTGCACCTGGTCCAGACGGCATATACTACTTAATGTTAAAGAATCTAAATGAGAGAACTCGTTACTCTCTCCTAAAACTTTTCAACCGAATATTTGTCACAAATTACTTTCCCCTATCCTGAGACATTCTGTAGTTCTACCCATTCCAAAACCAGGAAAAGACCAATCAGACCCGCATAATTATAGACCAATCTCACTTACTAGCTGCTTAGGACTCTGGAAAAATTGGTACATCGTCGCCTCACCTGGTATCTGGAAACTCAAACTACTGTGAACAATGATCAGTTTGGATTTCGTAAAAACAGGTCTACCTTAGACCTTGTGATAAAGGCTGAGGCAAATCTGTGAAATACATTCATAAAAAACAAACATTTGGTTATGGTGAGCTTAGATACAGAGAAAGCCTTTGAAACTACATGGCATCATGGCATCCTTCGTGACCTACATGCCCTAGGACTAAGAGGACATTTACCAGCATTAATTCAGAGCTTTCTCGAATATTGAACTCTCCAGGTCTGTTAGGTACACTCTCCAAAATCTACATACAGGAGGAAGGAGTCCCACAAGGGTCAGTCCTTAGTGCCACAATCTTCGCAGTTAGAATACACACTCTAACAACAACCATACCGAATTCAGTAGAAACTTATCTTTATGCCAATGACCTCACTATATCCAGTCACTCACAAAATATGTACTCTATTCAAAGGAAACTCCAACTATCAATAAATAAAATACAAACGTGAATGTCACAAAATGGTTACAGACTGTCACCAGAGAAAACTGTCGCTATACACTTCTACAAGAAGCGAAAACTGCACCCTGATCCTGAATTGCACCTGGGAAATCATGCTATTTCAGTCAATGACAATATTAGATTCTTAGGTTTAATATTAGATAAAAAATTAAACTTCCTGAAACACATACAGCATGTACGAACTATTAGTTTGAAGAAAATGAATATCCTTAGAGTGCTTTCTGCGATGTCATGGGGAGCTGACTGACTCTTCCTTCTTCACCTGTATAAAACTATAATCCGATCCAGACTAAACTATGGTGTACCCGTATATGACTCAGCTAGAAAATCAGCATTACAGTCCCTAAATACCATTCAACATAATGCACTTAGAATAGCTCTAGGTGCCTTCCGAACGTTGCCAGTCCAGAGTCTTTATATTGATTCACACGAACCTCCATTATTGTTTTGGAGACGGATGCTGCTGCTTACGTACGCAGCCAAACTTCGGAGTATACCCTCACATCCCATCTGGCCTTATATGTTTACTCCGTCTTTCCAAAATTTATACAGAAATAAGCCAAATGAAAATAAACCTGCTGGAATCAAATTGAAGAATGTTGCACAGAATTGGAGTGTCCCACTAGACAATATCCACCCAGACACCGGAGAAATGGAACCTCCATTTCTCCACTTTCAAACCTTTATTTGATGAATTCTTTCAAAAGTGGGGAAAACAGGAGTTGGACAATCAAGATATAGGAGCAGCTACATTCAACTCATGCATCAGCAAACACACACTCTCTGCAAATATATACTGATGGATCCAAATCTGATACAGATGTAGGTGCTGCAGTAGTTCTTCCCATTTGTGCAATAATATGGTATCTCGAATCAAATGACCTTCTCTCCAACATCCAGTGCGGCTGCCGAAGGAACCGGTCCACTTTGGACCATCTTATTAGATTGGAAGCATCCATCTGGGATGCTTTCCTAAAACGCGAACACTTGGTGTCGGTGTTCTTTGACATGGAGAAAGCGTATGACACAACTTGGAGATTTGGCATCTTAAAAGATCTGCATAGCCTTGGCCTTAGGGGGCAACTCCCCATTTTTATTAAAAACTTTTTAGCCAATCGATCTTTCCAAGTTCGTGTGGGATCCTCACTCTCTCATTCCTTCAGCCAAGAGGAGGGAGTACCACAAGGATCAGTATTAAGTGTCACGCTTTTTGCCATCAAAGTCAATTCCATCACAGAACAACTTCCTCCAACTGTAAACTGTGCCCTCTATGTTGATGACTTTAGCATATTTTGTCAGTCATGCAACATGAGGGTTATTGAAAGACAACTGCAGAAAGCCATTGATCACCTTAATTCCTGGGCACTTGCTAATGGCTTCAGGTTCTCGCCGGAGAAGACCGTTTGCGTACACTTTTGTCGCAAGCGTAATCTTCATCCTGAACCTGAATTAAGGCTCGGACAAAATGTTATTCCAGTAGTGTCAGACACAAAATTCTTGGGACTTGTGTTTGATAAAAAGTTGACCTTTCTCGAACATATTCGTCAACTTCGTACAAAATGCACGAGGGGACTCAATATTCTCCGCTCTCTCTCCTCCACACGTTGGGGAGCAGATCGATGCACCCTACTATGGCTTTACCGTGCACTTGTACGACCCAAATTAGACTACGGGGCCCAGGTATACTCCTCAGCCAGAGACAGTACCCTTCGATGGCTTGACCCTGTCCATCATCAGGCCATCCGTATCGCTACTGGAGCATATCGCACATCTCCTGTCCAGAGCTTATACGTCGAAGCAAACGAACCATCATTATCCCTTCGACGTAAGCAGTTGTCTTTAAACTATGCTTTAAAGTTGAAATCCCTGCCAGACCATCCTACGTGGACATCCGTTTTTGAGCCACGTTGGGAAAACTTGTACAATACCCGTAAGACTGCCAACCGACCTTTTGGCATTCGTGTCCAAGAGCTACTCAGAGAGTTTAACATCATGGTAGACAAGGTTGCACAAACACGAAAAGAAATTCCTCCACCCTGGCATGCTCATCTCCCACCGTGCGACATTTCCCTTAAGAAATGGGTAAAGTCTGAGACCTCATCATCTGTCTACCAGCAGCTCTACTCTGCACACCAAGCTGAGCACTCAGACTTCCTGCCCGTTTACACAGACGGCTCGAAGTCTGAATCGTGCGTAGGATCTGCTGCTGTCTTTCCGGACACTATAATATCTCAGCAGATTCCTCCTGAATCCAGCATATACACTGCAGAGCTGTATGCTATAGAGCTAGTCTTGGATCACATTCGAACTTGTCAATTCCAAAGGTCAATAATATATTCTGACTCTTTGAGTGTATTACAGGCTTTATTATCTCTGAGACACAATTCTCATCCAGTTCTTTGTCGGGTTCAGCAGAAGATACATTCTCTTCATGAATACAAGTTTGATATCCGCTTCTGCTGGATTCCTAGCCACATTGGGATAAAGGGAAATGATTTGGCTGATGCTGCAGCCAAATCAGCAACACCCACTTATAATTGTTGCCTGTCAGTCCCCTGTACAGACTACAGGCAAATAATACGCAACAAGATATATTCCCAATGGCAAGAACTATGGTACAGACAGAGAACAAATAAATTATACCAAATAAAGCCTGTAATAGAAACATGGCAGTCTAGTCTGCGCAGGAATCGGAGCGAGGAAGTTGTTCTTGCTCGACTCCGCATAGGACACAGTCATTTGACACATTCTTTTCTGCTGAGGGCGGATGACCCTCCTATGTGCGAGTCTTGCGACACCGTTTTAACTTTAAAGCATATTTTAATAGATTGTGTTAATTTTACCCATGTTTGCAATATATATTTTACCGCTTTTACTCATCCGACAGAGCCTTATACACTCAGTCAGATTTTATCAGACAACGACCACGTGTCAGCAGTTTTTAAGTTTTTACAAGCTATTAATATATACACACATATATAAATTGGATCATTTATTTTTAAACTTATACTGCCTTATATATATTTATATATATATATATATATATAAAAATAACAATTTGACGAGGTAACCTTTTTAAAGGTTACCAGAATTTATCTTTATTGTTATTTTAATTGTTTCCTGGCACAGTATAACCTTAGTTGTTTTTGCGCCAGTAAACCCAAAATCAAATCAAACCACTTGTGCAATCTCCGAAAAACTTTTCCCAAGTTGCAGTATTTATACCACTGAACTCCATGCAATAAAAATGGCTATCAAACACGTCAACAACGGGTCTAATGAAGAAATTATAATCTATACCAATTCCTTGAGTGCAGTAACTTCTTTGCAACATAAATGTCCAAACTCTCATCCTATTCTGAAAGAAATCAGGGCAAATTAATCTCACAGAGGTAAGGTTCTGCTGGACTCCCGGGCATGCTGGAATCCAGGGAAATGAGAAAGCAGATCAAGCAGCAAAAAATCCAGTCAACCCCGTGTCTTCACTTGCCTCGATTCCTTATAATGGACTGTAAACTCATCATAAAACAGTTATGTATTGACCAGTGGATATCAGTATGGCAGCAACAGACCCATAATAAACTTTTCCAAATAAAGCAAAAGCCACAATACTGGAAATCTAGTTCACGATTAAACAGACGAGAAGAGGTTGTCCTTGCAAGGACACGCATTGGGCATTCCCATCTCACCCACCTCCATTTGTTGACAGGGGATGAACCTCCTCACTGTCATCATTGTTCCACCCCACTTACAATGAAACACATTCTCCTCGAGTGTCCCTACAATCATGCTGCTTGATTAACAAATTTTAAATCAGTTTTAACCCAAAACAATTCATTAGAGATGAACCATATTCTCAGTGATGATGCGAATTTATCCGATTTATTTAATTTTTTAAAACAAATTCATTTATATGAACTTATATGACATATGACTGGAAAAAAAATCATTTGCACAATTACTGTGACAGGCACAATTTGGCCTTAGTTGCCCTTGTGCCAATAAGCTTCCATTTAAACCAACCAACCAACCAACTTCATGGACTGGCTTGGTCCTTGGGTAAGATGCAAATTTTGAGATCAAGTCCGTATGCTGCCACAAAAAAGTGCAGTGCCCATTATTAGCCATTGCACTGGTATCAAGATATCAGACATTCTTTCTCTTCAAATCTGCATAATTTTAGTCTGGGTAACAAGCATAATCTTATTTCAAATGACACTGGTTTTTCTGCATGATCTTGCAAGGCAAACCTTCAGCTTCTACTACCTCTTCTGCTCTGTACTAAGCCTAACTTGAAGACATAAAGCAAAAGCCACAATACTGGAAATCTAGTTCACGATTAAACAGACGAGAAGAGGTTGTCCTTGCAAGGACACGCATTGGTCATTCCCATCTCACCCATCTCCATTTGTTGACAGGGGATGAACTTCCTCACTGTCATCATTGTTCCACCCTACTTACAATGAAACACATTCTCCTCGAGTGTCCCTACAATCATGCTGCTCGATTAGCAAATTTTAAATCGGTTTTAACCCAAATCTTGATATTTTAACCCAAAACTTGATATCGATGGGTCAACTGTTAATAATCCTGCTCAGGTAGCTAACAAACTAAATGAATATTTTGCATTGACATTCACACATGAGGAGTTATTCAGCGAGGTGAATGCCAGAGGTGTATTCAAATCTGGCAGTAAGCTAGAGAATCTTGTAATAACTGAGAGTAAAGGAGGAGAAATTGTTGAAGATAAACACAAGAAAGGTACCTGGGGTGGATGGGATCTATCCAGTTATATTAAAGGAGGCAGAAAAGGAAGTAAGCAAACCCTTAGCCATAATTATAAGAGCTTCCTTGGACTCAGGGGAGGTACCCATGGACTGGAGATGTGCAAATGTGACCCCAATTCACAAAGGAGGATCAAAGGCTGACACAAGTAATTATAGACCTGTGAGTTTAACTTCTGTTCCCGGAAAATTAATGGAGGCACTGATTAAAGAAGCACTGCAGATCATCTAGACAAGACTTCAGTTATATCTCGGACACAGCATGGTTTTGTTAAAGGGAAGTCTTGCCTGACCAATTTGATTGGATACTATGATGCAGTCACAAAAGAACTGGATGCAGGGAATATGATATTATATACTTGGATCTTAGAAAGGCTTTTGATACTGTTGCATATGGAAGACTGCTGCACAAATTGAAGCAGTGTCGGGCATTGGAGGCAAATTGCTGCTATAAAGGGTGGTTGAGGGGGAGAAGACAGAGAGTGGTAATCAATGGACACTGCTCATCGTAGGACTAATGTTATTAGTGGAGTCCCTCAGGGTTCAGTATTGGGTCCTTTATTGTTTTCTGTATTTATAAATGATATTGATGATGGTATATCAAGCTTAATGTCCAAGTTTGCAGACGATACGAAGGTTGGCAGGGTTGACAGGGTTGACACTATGCTGCTGCAACAGGATCTGGAAAGGTTGAGCAGATGGGCCGAGAGGTGGAAAATGAAGTTTAACATTGACAAATGTAAAAGTATTACATTTGTCAATGTAGTACTTATGTAGTAAAGTACTATGGGGAGCCTGAGGCTTATGCCACACCAGCCAAAAAAAAAAAAAAAAAAACTCCTGACTTACCCTGAGAGAGAGAGAGAGAGAGATGAGAGAGAGAGAAGAGAGAGAGAGAGAGAGAGAGAGAGAGAGAGAGAAAGAGGAGAGGGAGGGAGAGAGAGAGAGAGAAAGAGAGAGAGAGAAAGAGAAAACAAGAGTCAGCAGTAGAAGGAATCACAAAGAGAGGGAAGAATGATGATATCCAGCTCAGGACCCTGAGTGTACCAAGCCCATACTCACCAGAATGTGAGCTCCCGGGGTTAATTATATGAGGGTTTTGTAGGAACCCAAACTACAGTGTTATATGAGGGTTACCGTGTATATATATATTTTTTTCTTCAGTGGTCAACTGGACTTTCTTGAGTCCTTATATTTGCTATGGGTGCTCGTGGGGGGGTCAGTGTGTGGCACAATTCACCTGCTTCTCCATGGATGGTACATGCTTAGTTGTGGCTCACTTCCCCATGTCATGGACAAGTACTGGGAATAGTTGCCTTGTTGGTGATTGTTGCTTCCTAGTAGCAAAGTGGCTGGAAATAACTAAACAATGTAACAACACACATTGCACAAACATAGCATTACACTTGTTCCTGGCTATTTTATAGAGTTCTATATCATGGCAGAATACCATGACAAAGTTTAACAATGCTCAGGAGCTGCTCTACATAAGCTATAATACATATCCACTTTGCAATTGTATGGTAAATCAACTGTAATAAAGCAGTTAGAATGATGTTTTATGCTCTTCTGTCCTCAGCCACGTAAAGTATAAATGGCAATTTATTTATTAAGAAAAGTGAAATGTACTGTCAATTATATAAATTATTGCTTATGCAAGACCCCTAAAATGGAAAGCCTTTGAAGATTGGCAGTTGTTCAGATTGAACAACAGCAGCTATTCAGATGGAGATTCTTGATAAAGCTCAAGTAGGAGCTTTTTTTTTTTTTTTTTAATTGTATATGAATATAGTCATAAACTTTAGTGAATATATAAAACGACATATGGTTATAGTTTGCCATAAGTGTTGTGATATAATCAGTTCCATTATTTATCAGCCCTTCATAATATTCGTGATGTGTCTTTGTACTCATCTTTCATTGGTCTAATAATTGTTACTAACATAGGAGGCAGCAGCCTTTACAAATTTGACTAGAGTATGAGTGTTTTGGCTAAACACACTTAAAGGGAATCTAAAAGCCTTTGCTTTTATATATGGGTAGTATCATCTTCAGCTGTTAGTAAATGAATGATCTCATTCAGTATCTGATTTCTGTTTATTGTTTTTTCTCCTTGTTATTTTATTTTTTAATGGAATATTATCAAAGCAATTTTGTAGTGATCACTTTGATAACTTAATTGCGCTAAGTTTCTTGTTTGCAAATTTTGATCATTTGCCCAAGAGATAAAAGAATAATAAGAATAAAATAAGTTAATAAAGTTAATAAAAAAATAAGTTAATAATGTAGAAAAATTAAAAAGTAGATGGTCACATTGCTGATATGTTCTCCCTTTATCTGTGCTTCAATTTTGACCTTTCGTGATTGCAGTTTTCAAAAAACTGGAAAAATTCCAAAAACTGGCAATCTCTATGTCCCAGGGTTGCTAGATTTTGGCCGTTGTACCCATATTGCTTATTTATAATATGGTGAGATCCTGCGAACAGCCATTTCAGTTCTTATTGATCTCATCAATTGTAAAAATCATGCTTCGTTCTAAATGACTCACTCATTTAAGCTGAATATATAATGTACTCTTAATGGACAGTTTATTTGGACACCACTTCCCTTCAAAGAAATCAGTTGTACGACTATGTTAACAGTCGTCAATTCAGACTAACAGCAATCCTCAACAATCATTTACATTTATAATGCTAAAATTTTGTATCAATTCTGAACCAATTTTGAATGCGGAATTATAGCGAGGCCAGCTTGCAGTCACCAGAATAGTAGTCATGAACAATGTATACTAAGGATACAGCAGGAATGGGAGAAGAATTAGCATAATAAATGCATGTGGCCAGACACTAGTGGGTGATATCCTGGGTGATATTCCATCTTATTTATGAAAATATAAAAGTTTATTAAAAAATTTTACATTCTTTTTAATTGGCAATTTGCCTTGATACCTGAAGCATAGTTACATCTCTCCAGATTTACAATGGAGAATCCAACTTTTTGACTCAATTTTACCCATTCTCCATCTCACCATTGTACTAGAGTTAGTACCATAGAGTTTTCTCCTTTTTATTTTGCCAATACATTGTTTTTCCTCCATCTTTTTTCTTTTGCAAAATAATATTAAAATTGGAATTTTTTCTTAATTTCATTAATGAATACAGCTGTGATAAATACGTGAGAATAGAGTGCTGTAATTGCTGATTTAGCCAAGAAGAAGAAATAAATAAACAAACTTTATTCTGTAGGTTTTAATTTCTGGTGTAATGCATACAATGCAGCCCAAAGATGATACCCTTTCACGGTTTAGAAAGCAATAACAAATTCCAAAATGCTAATTATAAATGACCAACAAGAGACAAGTGCAGGGGGGGATGGATGGAGGGAGAGGGAGGGAGAGAGAGAGAGAGAGAGAGAGAGAGAGAGAGAGAGAGAGAGAGAGAGAGAGAGAGAGAGAGAGAGAGAGAGAGAATACATATTGAAAATCAAAATTGGTAAAACTTTACTGTAAGGTGTTTTATTCATACAGTAAAGGAAAGAAAAAAAAAAAAGGAGCATTAGTGTAAGTTTAAATGTTTTACTGTGAAGCTGGGTTGCATGCTGATATGATTCAACAAAGTTTTACAACTTCAAATATTTAATACGCTTCTTAGCAGAAACTGTATTTTATGAATAAATTTTGTAAATTTCAGACTTCGTTTAGCACTGGAGAGACTGTGCAAGGGTCATGGGGTGAAATTTTTCTCAGCTTGGTCTGTGCTTGTTTACAAGAGAGACTTATTACAGAGGTGGAATACACTTAAATAGAAAGAGTACAAGAATATTTGATGATGCCATTGAGGCAGTATTAGGTGAGTCAGAAAACTGTTAGCTTGGTGAGGAAGGACAGACTAATGGTTTTACAGCAGCCATAGGCAGAAGAGAAACTGATTCTTGCACTACCTCTATTGGGACATGTAGCAGCCAGAAAAACATGGTGCAGGGGATTAAAATGCCTGTTGGTGGCCCTTATAGGACAAGCATTTACATGGAATCTGTTAGTTACTGGGAGCAAAAACAGGTGCATATATACTTGCTTGTACTAATTCTAGGATTATAGCAAATATATTTGAGGAATTAGAAGTATTGATTGTCATGAAATGTGCACATTGTAGGGATATTGGAAACATGGTGCTACTCATATATAAGAGATGCAGAATTTGAATATGGAGAGTGCAGTGTTTATGGAAAAGACAGGGGGTGGAGGAGTTTTGCTCATGGTTAAGGATCACATAGAATAATACAGTGGGCCTGGAGTTAGTTGACATAGGAGGGCATTGTAATGTGGAATCAGTTTGGTATGACTGACATAAACACTAGAAAAACAAAAATGAGAGTATGGATATTAGCATTAGTATTAGCTTATGATGCAAGAAAGTAAGCTTATACAGCATCAGCCTAAAAAAAATAAACATCCACTTCCCATTTTCCCTATCCATTTCCTCCAGTAGTTTCCCTAGTTCTTCCTTAAATTTATTTAAGCTATCAACTTCCACAACAACAGATGGAAGTTGGTTCCAACCACTTGCTGGCTAAAGGCAAATTTCTGCACATCTATTCTGCAACCATCCTTCCTTAATTTGAATTTATGCCCCCTCATGTGCATAATTTGAACAAGAGGAAGAATCCCATCAGCATTGAGCTTGCTCAATCCATGCAAAGTCTTCAACACCTCAATCAGATCACTTCACATGTGCCTAATCTCCAGACATGATAATTTGCAGAATTTAAGCCTTTCTTGGTAAGAGCATCCTTTTGTTGTTCTTCTCTGTACTTGTTCCAGCAGATCTACATTTTCCTAAAATGAGGCCTGCAGACCTGTATGCAGTATTCAAGATGTGGCCTCACCATTGCCTTATACAGTGGGATAATATCCTCCTTATCGCTGCTCGCAAAATTTCTGTTTATCATTGACAAAACCACATGAGCTATCCTGGCAGCCTATCTGCACTGTCAGAGAATTTCATATCTGACTGCACAATTACTCCCAGGTCTTTTTCATTTCCATTACCCAGAGTGTAGTACCACACAGTTGGTATGTGTTACTCTGGGGTTATTGCTAACCATAGACAGTACTTTGCATTTGTCACTGTTAAACTTCAGTTACCATTTCTCAGCCCTTCTGCCTAACTTTTCCTATTGCAGTAGCATACCACCCTGCCAACCTCTGTATCATCTGCAAACTTGGACATTATGTTTGATATACCTTCATTAGTATCATTGATAAATATAAAAAGCAACAATGGGCCCAACACTGAACTCTGAGGATTCCATTAATAACATTAGTCCATGAAGAGCAGTGTCCACTGATTGCCTTCTCCCACTCAATCATCCCTTTATCTATAGTAGCAACTTGCCCTTGATGCCACACTGCTCCAATTTGTACCGCATTCTTTTATGTGCAACAGTATCAAAAGCTTTCCTGTAATCCAAGTATATTATATCAGAATTATTTTTTTGTATCCATTTCGTTTGTGACCACATTGTAGTATCCAGTATAAAATTGGTCAAACAAGATTTCCTCTTAATAAACCCTTGCTTTGTCTGAAGTATAACTGCAGACTTGTCTAGACGATCCTGCATTACTTTTCTTCTTGTTTATTACAAAATTATTACAAAACTTCTGGCCTCCATTCCTTAATGAATTCCTCATTTGTAAATGTAGATTGAAAATACTCCAATTTGTCAGCAACTGAGCAGAATCACATCAACAGTCAAACCATCAATATCAGGTGGACCAATCCATTGAAACACCCCCTTCTGATTCACCCCCCTTCCTTTTAGGGTTTATATAAGTAAAGAAGTCTTTGCTGTTTTTCTTTGCATTCTTTGCCAAAGATTTCTCGTAATCTGCCTCTGCTTGCCTAACCTCCTTTGTGACTTAATTACAGACTAGTTTATATCTACCATAGGCTTCTGTGTCACCTAATAATTTATGTGTATCCCATGCATTTTTCTTCTATGTTACGAGTCTCATTAGTTCATCTGACATCCATTTAGGCCTAAACCTTGAACAATATTTCTTAGTTGGTATGAAAAGCCTAGTGGCTCTATGATTAATTCCTTGAATGCTTCCCATTTAGAATTCAATGTTGGTAATATCATCAGCTGATCCCACTGTATAGAATTTAAAAACTATTTGAGACCACTGTAGTCACCTTTACAAAAGCAAAAACCCTTCCCTTTACTCTTGATGGTAGTTACATCTTTAAGTAAATCCCATATCAATACACTGTGATCATCATTGCTATCTAGCAGTTCTTCTATCTGC
The DNA here is from genome assembly GCF_048544385.1 of Mastigoproctus giganteus. NCBI lineage: Eukaryota > Metazoa > Arthropoda > Arachnida > Uropygi > Thelyphonidae > Mastigoproctus > Mastigoproctus giganteus. The sequence goes on from NC_143575.1 coordinate 212,371,195, forward strand.
AGATTCTTAATATGTTACAGGTAAAATCACTGTGATATATATAATGAAGAGCTAAACAGACAAATAGAGTGGGTCTAGGAATCAGAATGTCTTGCACTTGCACAGTTGCAGAACCTTTCTAGATTTATTGGATGACTACATTCTACACAAGTATGTTAGTGAGGCAACAAGATAAAGCAGTAAGTACTCTTGATCTGATTATATGCAGTTACTCTCCATGAATTAAGAATCTGCAGATAAAAGACTCACTAGGTGGCAGTGATCGCAGTGTACTGATGTGGGGTGGGATTTACATAAAGATGTAACTGTGGTCAAAAGTAAGGGGGAAGGATTTTGCTTTCATAAAGGTGAATACTATGGCCTCGGACAGTTTTTAGATTTTTTTAATGGGACCAACTGATAATGTTAACAACTGCAAATTCTAAATGGGAAGCACTCAGGGAAGTAACTGTAAAAGCTGCCAACCTTTTCATACCAACTAAGATATACTGTTCAAGTTTTTTGACCTAAATGGACGTCAGATAAACTAGTGATAGAGAAGTGAAATGAAGTGAACTGAGACTAGTGATAGCGAAGAAAAAATGAATGGGATAATTATAAATTATAAGGGAACACAGACATATACATTAAATACAAACAAACTAGTCTGCAATTAAGTCACAAAGGGAATTTAAGAGGCTAAGGCAGATTATGAGAAGTCTTTGGCTAGGAATGCAAAGAAAAGTAGAAAAGAGTTTGTTGTATATGCAACACTAGATGTAAGGGAATGAACAGCATTGGTCCAATAGATATGAATGGCATAACTATTGATGATCCTGTTCTGTTTGTTGATAAACTGAATAAATATGTTGCATCAACATTTGCACATGAAGAAGTGTTTATGGAAGGCAGCACTTATAGCTGAAGGCTGAATGATATTGTGATAACTAAGAGAAAAGTAGAAGAGAAATTTTTGGAAACAATAATCATATGGGAATCAGTAATAAATCTGGTCTACCATGGAATATTGTTCTATGGTAGACCAGATACATCTTGGGTGGTGCTCCCAAAACTTAGGCTTTTAGACTCCATTCAAAAGAGAGCAGTCAGTTAATTAAGGACCCATCTCATACGAAGTCTGTCCACTCTCTGTCTTATAGACATTCTGTTTCTACTGCATATCTTTTACTATAGATACTTGCATTGGCACTGTTCTAAATAATAATAAAGACAGGAAAGTGGATCAGATCAGCATAACATTGTGATTGTCCACATGATTGTCAATCACAATCACCTTGATAATACAATTGCACTAAGACTACTTCATGGACTGACATTGGTCCTTGGGTAAGATGCAAATTTTGAGATCAAGTCCATATGCTGTTCATCATCTGTAATTCCCCCATTCTCTTCCAGACCAGTCCAGACATGTGCCACAACCAATTAACATCAATTTACTGTCCAACTTTAGACTCATAGATCCAAATTTTCTTATTCCTCATTTATCCCTTCAGCTTCTTTTTTTTGGAACAACCTTCCTTCACGTGTATTTGCTGAAATTTACAGTCTAGAGAAATGTAAGTCCAATGTTGACAAGTATTTTCACCTGTCTTCTCAACCTTCAATCCACCTACAGTACCAATTAACATAGGTTCTAATATCTTTCATATTTGGGGTTTCATAAAAAAAAAAAAAAAAAAAGAAGAAAGAAAGAAAGAAGGATTGTGAAATGTTCTGGTGGAGTGATTCGGCATTGTTGCCACCATGACAGTAATAGCAGATCCTTGATTTCTGGGATGCGCTGTAATTGCCTTAGTATCACACTTTCCTTAGTACAATTGCACTAAGACTACAGAATGTGAATTCTAAGTATTAGGTTTAGGAGGCGGAGAACTCTTGTATTTGGAATTGTATTGATATGAATAATGATATTTGTAATAATTAACAAAATTTTTTAAATGTGACTATAGTGAACTTTCTCATAGTATTGGCATATTTTCCAGTATCAGTCAAGCTTAAACTATGATATGATTGTATGGTTCATTGCTTGCTCCTTCACAATTGCTGTTATTTGGGCTGTACATCACTAAAAACAAATCACCCCTTCTCGACACAAGGCTTAGAATCTAATATTTGGGAAGCTTTCCTAAGATGAGGACTATTCTAAATTGCCAAGAAAAGTTAAGAGAGAAAATTTAAATATCATGTTGTTGGGAGAGGGGTGACAGGGAAAAAATCTGCTTGCTTTTTAAGTTAATACAACATACCATTTGAATAACAATAGTTGTCAGTCAATTAAGAGCAACCAGTGAGAGATGTATCGTATAGTTTGATTCACATTGGGGAAATTTTCTACTCACTACTAATATATACAATGATGAGAAACAGGAACATTTCTTCATAGTTCTGTATAATTTACAGTTAGCAGAGGAACAGCACTGTGAAGTGTAGATTTCAGAGTAATTTATAGATTATTATTTTTTTTTAAGTAAAAAAGTGCTAGATTTTTGAGAATTCCAATTTTTGAATGACACATTTACTCTGTGTGCACGTGTGTGTTTGTGTGATATACCTAGATAGATAAGCAGGATGAGAATATTGTAAATTGTTAAGCAATAATAAATACATTATTTATAGAGAAATTAAATTTACATGTGTAGAACATGTATTGCTTTAATGTTGGAAAATGAAACCAGAGTAATGTGTGTGTGTTCAAAGTAGGATAATTTTAATTTTGACCATTCACGCTGTTATAGGTAAGGTGAAAGTTGTCTTTGAGAGCTTGTATTTGTACTTGGAAAGGGTATAAAGTCACTGCACTGCTAAAGATTTGTTTCTTTGCGATTAGTTGATGATAAGAGAATGCAAAGATTTAAGTGATTCATGTAGTTGTCTGGTGAGGTAAATTTGTATTGTAATTAATTGATGAGCTTGAAGTGCTAGTGAAGACATCAAACACGATATTGCTGGAATATCAGAGACATGGTGTCACACAGATATAAGCAGTGCAGAGTTGGAATTCGGGGAGTACAATGTGTACAGGAAGGGGAGACAGGACAGGAAGGGAGGAGGGGTTATGTTGTTAGTTAAGAAACACATAAAATCTAAGGAACTGCATCCAATTGATGTTGGTGGACAATGCAGTGTTGAGTCTGTTTGGTGTGAAATAAGCACTGGGAAAGGAAAAATGAGAGTAGGTGTGTGTTATAGGCCTAATGAATCAGATATTGCTGGAATATCAGCAATATCTGATATTCCAGCAATAATGAGCAATTGTGCAGAGAAATCGAGTGGGCCAGTAAACTAGAATGTCTTATAATGAGGGATTTTAACTTTCCAGATATCGACTGGAACTTGTGGGTTGGTCATTCGCACACTAGCAAGACTTTTGTGGATTTATTGGATGACTGTTTTCTATAGTAACATGTTTCAAGAGGCAACCAGAGGGACTAATACTCTTGATCTGATTATCAGCAGTGATTATTCATGCATTAAGAATTTGCAGATAAAGGAACCACTGGGCGACGGTGATCACAATGTACTAATGTGGGAATTACTTAAAGATGTAGCCATCAAGGCTAAAGGGAAGGGCTATTGCTTTCGTAAAGGTAACTACAGGAATCTCAGACGGTTTTTAAATTCTGTACAGTGGGATCAACTGATGATGTTACCAACATTGAATTCTAAATGGGAAGCCTTCAGGGACTTAATTTTGGAGGCTACTAGGCTTTTCATTCCAACTAAGAAATACTGTTCAAGGTTTAGGCCTAAATGGATGTCAGATGAACTAATGAGGCTCGTGGCAGAGAAGAAACATGTGTATGGAATGCATATAAAGTATCAGGTGACACAGAAGCCTATGGCAGATATAAACTAGTTTGTAATCAAGTCACAAAGGAGGTTTGGCAAGCAAAGGCAGATTATGAGAAATCCTTGGCAAAGGATGCAAAGAAAAACAGCAAAGAGTTCTTTACTTATGTAAATTCTAGAAGGAAAGGGATGAATTAGATTGAACCACTTAACATAGATGGGTTGACTATTGATTATCATGCTCAGGTAGCTGATAAACTTAATGAGTATTTTGCATTTACATTCACACATCAGGAATTATTCAATGAGGGGAGTGTCAGAAGTTTATCAAACTCTAACAGGGAGCTAAGTGATTTTGTAATAACTGAGAGCAAAGTGGAGGAGAAATTGTTGAAGTTAAACTTAAAAAAGGCAGCAAAGGAATTAACCAAACCCTTAGCCATAATAATGAGAGCTTCCTTGGACTCAGGGGAGGTCCCCATGGACTGGAGATGTGCAAATGTATCACCAATTCACAAAGGGGATTCAAAAGGTGACACAAGTAACTATAGCTTGTTAGTTTAACTAGTGTTCCATGGAAAATAATGGAATCTCTGGTTAAAGAAGCATTCCAGGATCATCTAGATAAGATTGCAGTAATAGTTAAGACACAGCATGGTTTGTTAAAGGGAGGTCTTGTCTGGCCAATTTGATTGGATACTATGATGTGGTCACAAAGAAACTAAATGCCAAAAATAATTTTGATATCATATACTTGGATTTCAGGAAAGCCTTTGATACTGTTGCACATAGAAGACTGTTGTACAAATTGGAGAGATATGGCATTAAGGGTAATTTGCTACAATGGATAAAGGGATGGTTGAGTGGGAGACAACAGAGAGTGGTAATCAATGGACTCTGCTCTTCATGGACAAATGTTATTAGTGAAGTTCCCCAGGGTTTGGTGTTAGGCCCATTGTTGTTTTTTATATTTATCAATGATATTGATGAAGGTATATTAGGTTTAATGTCCAAGTTTTCAGATGATAGAATGGTCAGTAGGGTTGTTAATGTCAGTAAAGACGGTATGCTACTCCAACTGGATCTAGATAAGTTGGGCAAATGGGCTGAGAAGTGGCAACTGAAGTTTAACCTTGACAAATGCAAAGTACTGCATATGGGTAGCAATAACCCAAAGAAACATACCAACTGTGTGGTACTACACTCAGAGAGTGGAAAGTGAAAAAAGACATGGAGGTAATTGTGCAGTTAAATATGAAGTTCGCTGAGTAGTGCAGATAGGCTGCCAGGGCAGGTCATGGAGTCTTGTCAATATCTAGAAATTTTGCTAGCAGGGACAGGGAGGTAATTATCCCGTTATACAAGGCAATGGTCAGGCCACACCTAGAGTACTGTGTATAGGTCTGGAGGCCTCATTTTAGGAGGGATGTAGAGTTGCTAGAACAAGTACAAAGAAGGGCAACAAGATTGATGAGGGGAACAGAGGGGTGCTCTTACCAAGAAAGGCTTAAGTTCTGCAAATTGCAGTGCCTGGAGAGTAGGCATACACGAGGTGATCTGATTGAGGTGTATAAGGCCTTGAATGGTTGAACAAGCTGAATGCTGATGGGATTCTTCCTCTTGCTCAGATTAAGAACCTGAGGGGCCACAGATTCAAATTGAAGAAAGACAGTTGTAGAATAGATGTGCAGAAATTTGCCTTTAGCCAGCAGGTAGTTGTTTGGCAGAACAGACTTCCATCTTTTGTTGTGGAAGTTGATAGCCTAAATAAATTTAAGGCTGAGCTGGACAGACATTTGGAATGAATGGAGGGGTGAAATGGGAGGGGTTTTTTTTGCTGATGCTACATAAGCTTGCTTTCTTGCATCATATGCCTCTACTAATGCTAATGCTTTCAGAAGTGTTTTTCCTATGAGATCGCCTCATAGAAAATAATCTGAACTTGATGAGGAAATCACAGAAACTAGAAGTCTCTTTTCAGATAATGCTATCCTTAAATATTGCGGTAATCTTAGCTATTGAAACATGCAAGGCATGACATATTGCACCATCTTGTTCAACGTAACCTTCTTGTTTCTATGTTAACGAGCTGATTGAAAATGCCTTGGAAAATCAGTAAATAACCTTCAGATAAAAAGAGAGTGATATAGTTATGACTTAAGGTACTGTTGGTATAATCATATTTTGAAATATAGCAAAAGCGTAATAGTTCAGTACCTACCTCTTAAACCATTTATCACAAAATTTGTATAAAGAAGATGAAATAAAATTAAAGTTCAACTACATCAGTAATTAAATTAGAGCCCAGAGGAAAGCAAAATGCATTCCTTCTTCCTATGGTTGTCATATATAAATTTAATAAAGTAAACTGCTTTACTAAAGAAGGATAAAATATTGACTTCCTACATTTTATCCTTCTTAGCAGTTTACTTTAGTAAATTTATATATGATAACCATAGGAAGAAGGAATGCATTTTGTTTTCCTTTGGGCTGTATTTTAATTACTGATGTAGTTTAACTTTAATGTTATTTCATCTTCTTTATATGAATTTTGTCATAAATGATTTGAGAGGTGGGTACTGAACTATTAATAAAATTTATAACCTTCAGATTTAATATTTTTAAATAAAATTGATCAGATCATTCATTACTGGGATTCTGCATGCCACATACCTATTTTAACCCTGTATTAGTTGCAGGAAAATGCAAAAGTCCTCTGTTCTCCTCAAATTTGAAAAATCAGCAAAAAAAAATTTTTTTTTATTATTTTTAATGCCACCTATAATTTCAAACTTTTCTGAAATAACTGTGAAAATTCCATTTTCTATATTAAAAACATATATTTAATTAATTTTTTGAAAATTAAAACTCACTTCAGATCTGTCAGAGAGTGAATGCAAATTTAAAAACCCTGCCCTTCAACCTTTTTGGAGCGTTACCATTTGTACGAAAGTGCATGACAGTAAAGCGAAATTTCTGTTACAAATTTGATAAATCTCTTCGTGACATGTGCCAATCAACATGTGCATATAATTAAGTTTAATTAATCACAAATTTTTACTAATTGTGCAATAATTAACATTTCTAGAATTTTCTGTGGAAAAAAAAAACCCATTTTCAACAACAGGTATTAGGAATTTTAGCTGCGTAGATGAAACACAAAATGCTGTTAGTCACATGGGGTCAAATCAACCCAACATGTCTGTTTTTTCATGAAAAGAGTGTAGTGGCATCTTGAAATGCTTGTAGATTCTTGTTGCACCAGACCATTGTATTTGGCTCTAGCCTAAAACGTGTGATTATTCAACTTCTCCAAATGCTCTGCACTGTGAAGAGTAACTTTGAATATATGCAATACATAAAAATTGTTTATTGGTTGTTTCATCAAATGGTCAGTACTGTTATGGTAGAGATGAAATTTCTATTCATGTTTTTTTTTTTTTTTTTTTTTTACAAGATTCCTATAATAGTCCAGATTGGGAAGCAGATAATGCTGATTTTTGGGTGTCTACTAAATTACATCTTTTTTCCATTATTATGTCAAGAGAGTTAGCTTTCTACTTGGAGGTAGCACAAACAATTCTTTTCATGAAATTATGCTAATTTTTTCCAAATTGCAAACTTTGTGGACACATCTTGCTGAATTTCTGTCCATATAAGTATGCTGCTTGCATTTCATTCTAATTTAGTAAAAAAAAAGTAACTTTCATTAATAAATTTGTGCCACTCCAAGGTTATAACCAACTTTGATTACTGTTGGTTTTGGCATTCAGTCAGATGGGTATGCTGCACTATCTTCTACATAAGCTTTAAACTATATTTTTATTAAAAAAGAGTTTATATCTGTTATGTCATATGCAGTAAATAAAAACAGGTTTCCTGACTTTACCATGCACTAATCAGCCAGTGCTATATTTTACTATTCAAATGGTATAATGTAATTATATATAATGTGCAATATGACTTAATTACTTAAAAGCTATTCCTATACCAGTAATATGATTCTGTATTGATGTCAGCATCTCCAGTGTACTATGGAATTTCATAGTAAATACCATTTCTAATTATAGGATGTTATGTATGCTGAGACTATAAAATTTATGTATATTTGTATATACACTTTAAAAATATGTATTTTTTTATTCTTTTCCACATAGTTTCAAACATTTTAAAACTGGAATGTAATCTGAGCATTAGTTCAGTCCAACTAGAAGAATTTAATTACAGATGTGTTGTACGAGGTGTGGCAGTAAAGTTCCCAGTGTGGTGCAGTAAAAAGAACACAAAAGGAAGAAACTCAAAAACATAATCACCACTTGATTGAATCCACTTATTACACCATTCTAAAAGTTTCTGAAAAGAGTAGAGTCAGTGAAGGCATCCAAATGGATGATGTTCACTTCAGTGATTACCTGACTCTCCCTCCCTCCCTCCCCCCCTTGGGATACACATTCCTTGTGAATTACACCATTTGTCAGAAAAACATGATCAGAATTGTCTTGATGCTGGACTTCTGTAAACAAAACTTTTTGGACCATGGTGATGATTTTGGAGTTCACTGCATGCTGTGATGCTTCATCTCTGGACTGTATTGAAACACCTAACACTCATCTCAGTGACAACACAGTCGAGGAAGTTAGGTTGGTCTTGACAAGTCTGGATGAAGTCTTTGCATGATGACACTCCTTGTAGGCGCCTCCGTAGCCAGGTGGGAAGGAGCAGCAGTGCATAGCACACGCTTCTGATTAGACCGGGGTTCGAGCCCGTCACCACCAAATACAGAGCATGCGGAAAGGTCAGGGAATGACCACCGCATATCCTGGATCAATATGGCCTTAGTTGCTAATGTTCCTAAAAACCAAATAACAACAACAACAACAACAACACTCCTTGTTGCTTCTACTCATCAGTGAGGCTGTGCAGCACAAATTTTGACCTTCCCCTAAATCTTTATTCAGAATTTGATGAATCGAATCCTTATTCATATCAAAATTATCAGCCATCATTCTGAGGTAAAACAATGATTCTTCCCAAAATTTCACAAATATTTGCAGCAACCCTATCCTCATTTAATTCTTAGGTCAGAATGTGTATGTATCTGAAACTCTGCACAAACACAATAGGAGGGATTATATGCCAAAACCCTTGTGGATATACTCAAAACCTGAGGCCATCTGCAAGGCTCTAGGGGAATTTTTATCAGCATGGCTTGCACTTGTAGGTAGAAATAATCTATTTTGTAGAGATAGTATTCATTTGAACAATGGTGGTGCAAGATTTTTGCTAGTATCAGTGAGGACACCTTAACGGTTCAGAGAAACTGCTAGTTAGGGGGAGAAGAGTAATATAGATCTGTTTTTTTGTGATGATATGGTTCAAAGTAATGCTTGCACTCACCTCAAGAATTCTTCTTTGTTGCTGCAACAGCTGATGTTGGCCAGTTGTTCTGAAGATAGCAACATTTCAAATAAGTTGTAGATAAAGTTAGGAACACCAACCTAAATAACTTCAGTGGGGTGTGTCAGTGTGACTGTAGAAGAATATGCACATAGTCTTAACTTTGTGAACAGTAATAGCATTAGCATTAGCATTAGTAGAGGCATACGATGCAAGAAAGCAAGCTTATTCAGCATCAGCCCAAAAAAAAAAAAAAAACCCTCTCCCATTTCACCCCTCCGTTCGTTCGAAATACCTGTCCAGTTGAGCTTTAAATTTGTTTAGGCTATCAACTTCAACAACAAGTGATGGAAGTCGGTTCCACCAACCAACCACCCGCTGGCCAAAGGCAAATTTCCGCACATCTATCCGACATCCGTCCTTCCTCAATTTGAATTTATGCCCTCTGAGGTGATTATTCCGAGAAAGATGAAGAATCCCATTGGCATTGAGCATGCTCAAACCATTCAAGGCCTTATACACCTCTATCAGATCACCTCGCCGGTGCCTAGTCTCCAGACTCTGTAATTTGCAAAACTTAAGCCTTTCTTCGTAAGAGCAACCCTTTGTTCCATTTACTAATCTTGTTGCCCTTCTCTGTACCCGTTCCAGCAGCTCTACATCCTTCTTGAAATGAGGCCTCCAGACCTGTATACAGTACTCAAGATGTGGCCTAACCATTGCCTTATACAAGGGAATAATCACCTCCTTATCCCTGCTAGAAAAATTCCTGTATATCATTGACAAGACACCATGAGCTACTCTTGCAGCTCGTCTGCACTGCTCAGAGAACTTCATATCTCCCTGCACAATTACTCCCAGGTCCTTTTCATTCTCCACCACTGTCAGTGTGGTACCGCAGAGTTGATACGTTGCTCTGGGGTTACTGTTTCCCATATGCAGTACTTTACATTTGTCAATGTTAAACTTCATTTGCCACCTCTCAGCCCATCTGTTCAACCTTTCCAGATCCTGTTGCAGCAGCATAGCGTCAGTAGTGTCCTTGACGACCCTGCCAACCTTTGTATCATCTGCAAACTTGGACATTAAACTTGATATCCCATCATCAATATCATTCATAAACACCGAAAACAACAACGGACCCAACACTGAACCCTGAGGAACTCCACTAATAACATTAGTCCACGTTGAGCAGTGTCCATTGATTACCACTCTCTGTCTTCTGCCACTCAACCATCCCCTTATCCATAGCAGCAATTTGCCTCCAATGCCACACTGCTCCAATTTGTGCAGCAGTCTTCCATGTGCAACAGTATCAAAAGCCTTTCTAAGATCCAAATATATAATATCAAAGTTATTCCCTGCATCCAGTTCTTTTGTGACTACATCATAGTATCCAATCAAATTGGTCAGGCAAGACCTGCCCTTAACAAAACCATGCTGCGTCTGAGCTATAACTGAATTCTTGTCTAGATGATCCTGCAGTGCTTCTTTAACCAGTGCCTCCATTAATTTACCTGGAACAGAAGTTAAACTAACAGGTCTATAATATCAGAAGTGCTGTTAATAAAATGGCTGGATTTGAAATCCTGCCCAGACACGATAGGAGGGAGTATATGATGAGAGCCCTGTCGATCAATTCAGCCCTGGAAAGATTGTGCAAGGCTCAAGGGGTAGAATTTTTTTCAGCCTGGTCTGTACTTGTTAACAGGAGAGACTGCTTCTACAGGGATGGGATACACTTAAATAGAAAGTGTGCAAGAATGTTTGCTGATCCTATCGAGGCAGTGTTAGGTGGGTCAGAAAACTGCTAGATTGCGGGGATACAAAGACTACTAGATTAACAGTAGCCACTGGCAGAGGTAAAAGTAATTCTTGCACTGCTTCTGTTGGAATGAGCAGAAGCCTGGAAAACAAGATGCAGGATATTTCAGAGACTGCTGGGAATCATTGCGGTACAAATAAACACATGGGTTGTGTTAGGGTAGCTAAGAAAAAGAACAGGTGCATGTATACTTGCGTGTACACCAATGCTAGGAGTTTGGTAAATAAATTTGATGAATTTGAGGTATTGCTCAAAGCATCACAGGCGGATATTATTGGGATATCAGAGACGTGGTGTCACACAGATATAAGTAATGCAGAACTGGAATTTGGGGAGTACAACGTCTACAGAAAGGATAGACAGGATAGGAAGGGAGGAGGGGTTATGCTATTAGTTAAGAAACACATAAAATCCAAGGAAGTGAAGCCAGTCGACATCGCTGGACAGTGCAGTGTCGAGTCAGTTTGGTGTGACATAAGCATTGGGAGATCAAAATTGAGAGTAGGAGTGTGCTTTAGCCTAATGACTCTGATGAGTATAATAAGAAACTGTACAGGGAAATAGAGTGGGCCAGTAAATCAGAGAGTCTTATAATGGGGGATTTTAATTTCCCAGATATTGATGGAATTTGTGGGTTGGTCCCTCACACACTAGCAAGGCTTTTGTGGATTTATTGGATGATTGTTTTCTAAATCAGCATGTTCGGGAGGCAACTAGAGGGAGCAGTACTCTTGATTTGATTATCAGTAGTGATTCTTCATGCATTAAGAATCTGCAGATACAGGAACCACTAGGTGGTAGTGATCACAGTGTGCTGAAGTGGGATTTGCTCAAGGAGGTAACTACCATCAGGGGTAAAGGGAAGGATTATTGCTTTCGTAAAGGCGAGTACGATGGTCTGAGACAGTATTTAATTCTATACAGTGGGACCAACTGATGATGTTACCAACAGCAAACTCAAAATGGGAAGCATTCAAAGAACTTATCTTGGAAGCTAATAGGCTTTACATACCAACTAACAAATATTGTTCAAGGTTCAGGCGTAAATGGATGTCAGATGAACTAATGAGACATATGGCAGAGAAGAAAAATGCATGGGATACATATAAATTAACATGTGACACAGAAGCCTATGATAGCTATAAGTTGACCTGTAACCAAGTTACAAAGGAGGTTAGGCAGGCGAAGGCAGATTACGAGAAATCTTTGGCAAGGGATGCAAAGAAAAACAGCAAGGAGTTCTTTACTTATGTAAACTCTAGAAGGAAGGGGATAAATCAGATTGGTCCACTTGATATCGATGGTTCAACTGTTCATGATCCTGCTCAGGTAGCTAACAAACTAAATCAATATTTTGCATCTACATTCACACATGAGGAGTCATTCAGGAACGGGAATGCCATAGATGAAGTAAACACTGGCAGTGAGCTAGATGATCTTGAAATAAGTGAGAGTAAAGTGGAGGAGAAATTGTTGAAGATAAATACAAGAAAGGCACCTGTGCTGGATGGGATCTATCCAGTTATATTAAAGGAGGCAGCAAAGGAAGTAAGCAATCCATTAGCCATAATTATGAGAGCTTTCTTGGACTCAGGGGAGGTACCCACAGACTGGAGATGTGCAAATGTAACCCCAATTCACAAAGGAGGATCGAAGGGCGACACAAGTAATTATAGACCTGTGAGTTTAACTTCTGTTCCAGGAAAATTAATGGAAGCACTGGTTAAAGAAGCACTGCTGTATCATCTTGACAAGAATTCAGTTATAGCTCAGACACAGCATGGTTTTGTTAAGGGAAGGTCTTGCCTGACCAATTTGATTGGATACTATGATGTAGTCACAAAAGAATTGGATGCAGGGAATAACTTTGATAATATGTATTTGGATCTTAGAAAGGCTTTTGATACTGTTGTGGGGAGGTACCCACAGACTGGAGATGTGCAAATGTAACCCCAATTCACAAAGGAGGATCGAAGGGCGACACAAGTAATTATAGACCTGTGAGTTTAACTTCTGTTCCAGGAAAATTAATGGAAGCACTGGTTAAAGAAGCACTGATGGATCATCTTGACAAGAATTCAGTTATAGCTCAGACACAGCATGGTTTTGTTAAGGGAAGGTCTTGCCTGACCAATTTGATTGGATACTATGATGTAGTCACAAAAGAATTGGATGCAGGGAATAACTTTGATAATATATATTTGGATCTTAGAAAGGCTTTTGATACTGTTGCACATGGAAGACTGCTGCACAAATTGGAGGAGTGTGGAATTGGTGGAAAATTGTTGCTATGGGTAAAGGGATGGTTGGGTGGCAGAAGACAGGGAGTGGTAATTAATGGACACTGCGCATCGTGAACTAATGTTATTAGTGGAGTCCCTCAGGGTTCAGTGTTGTTCATCATTTCAAGAAGGATGTAGAGCTGCTGGAACGAGTACAGAGAAGGGCAACAAGGTTAGTGAACGGAACAAAGGGTTGCTCTTACGAAGAAAGGCTTAAGTTTTGCAAATTGCAGTGTCTGGAGACTAGGCACCGGCGAGGTGATCTGATAGAGGTGTACAAAGCCTTGAATGGTTTGAGCATTCAAGCACTCAATTCTGATGGGATAATGCCTCTTGCTCAGAATAATCACCTGAGAGGGCATAAGAGGCTATGTGAGTGCAAATGAGCCATATGAAATTAGTGATTTCAAAATTAGAAGACCGTTCATTAGAAAAACTTTCAAGCATAAAGGCAAGTAAGCTCTCAGAATTGATGGCATGTACCCAGTAATTCTGAGGGAGGCTGCAAGGGAGTATATTGAACTATTGTGGTTAATTATGAGAGCATATTTAAACTTGGGAGAGATTCCTTTGAATTGGAGAAGTGCCAACATATTGCCAATACGTTAAGGTAAGAGTGAAGTCAGTAACTGGAGACCGGTTGGGCTGACTTCAATGGTAGGGAAAATCTTCAAGGCAGTGATTAAGAATGCAATCCAGAGACACGTATCATTACCATTAGTAGTGGCATGCAATGCAAGAAAGCAAGTTTATACAGCATCAGCCAAACAAAAAAAAAAGCCCATTTCACTTATTCATTCCCTCCAATAGTTTGTATAGTTCTTCCTTGAATTTATTTAAGTTATCAACTTCTATAACAACAGATGGAAGTTTGTTTCAGCAATCAACCACCAGCTGGCTAAATGCAAAACTTCTGCGCATCTATTCTGCAACTGTCCTTTCTCAGTTTGAATTTGTGCCCTCTCGTGTGTGGTTTGAGCAAGAGGAAGAATCCCATCAGCATTAAGCTTGCTCGATCCATTCAAAGCCTTAAACACCACAATCAGAATCACCTCATAGATGCTTAGTCTCCAGATGCTGCAATTTGCAGAACTGAAGCCTTTCTTCGGAAGAATTTAGCTCACCGACCTTATTGCCCTTCCCTGTACTCGTTCCAGCAGCTGCACATCTTTCCTGAAATGAGGCCTCCTGACCTGTATGTAGTAGTCAATATTAGGCCTGACCATTACCGTGTACAATGGGATAATCACTTCCTTATCCCTGCTACAAAATGTGTTTATATCATTGACAAGACCCCATGAGCTCTCCTGGCAGCTTGTCTGCATTACCCAGAGATCTCCATTTCTGACTATACAATTACCTCCAAATCTGTTTCATTTTCCGCTACCCCCTGAATGTAGTACTATACAGTTGGTACGTTACTATGAGGTTAATGCTACCCATATGCAGTGCTCTGCATTTATCAGTGTTAAACTTCAATTGCCATTTCTCAGCCCATCTGCCTAACTTTTCTAGAACCTGTTGCAGTAGCATATTGTCATTACTCTCATTAACCACCCCGCCAACCTTTGTATCATCTAGAAACTTGGACATTAAGCCTGATATGCCTTCATCAATATCATTGATAAATATAGAAAACAAAACTGGTCCAAACACCAAATCCCCAGGGGACTCCACTAATAATATAGTTTTGTCAAAGAAAAATCATGTTTACCTAACCTAGTAAGCTATTTTGACACAGTTGCTCTTGAGTTACAACATAGTTTATTTGGATTTTAGCAAAGCATTTGACTCAGTCCCTCATAAGAGGTTACTGTATAAGCCGGGTGCCTCCATAGCCAGGTGGGAAGGAGCAGCAGTGCGTAGCACATGCTTCTTGATTAGACCGGGGGTTCGAGCCTGTCACCACCAAATACGGAGGATGCGGAAAAATCAGGGAATGACCACCGCATATTCCCGGAGCAATATGGCCTTAGCTGCTAATGCTCCTAAAACCCAAACAACAACAACAATTGTATAAGCCAGAACATGTTGGGAAAGATTCTAAGTTGGTTTTCTGGGTGGCTGCAGGGCATATAGCAGAGGGTGGTGATTAATGGATATTATTCAGATTGGTGTAACATTAGGAGTGGTGTCTCCCAAGGATCGGTTCTTGGACCACTGTTGTTTTTGATTTTATAAATGACATTGATGAAGGGATAGAAGGCATGATGTCAAAATTTGCATACAACATAAAGATTAATAGAGTTGTTTGTGATCAGTGCCAAGCAATGCACCTTCAGGATGACTTGACCAGACTTCCAAAATGGTCAAAAAAGTGGTAGCTATGTTTTAATTCAGAAAAACGCAAGGTTACACTTTCACTTGGGGAAACAACAACCCCAAAATTGGGGGCATAAATGCACATTACAGGAGAAGGGATTTCAGACTAGATTATAGGAAGTTTTCTTTTAACAAACGAATCATTGATTGCTGGAACAAATTGCCTTCGCAGGTAGTTGAGGCTAACAGTTTGAATAAATTCAAAGGCCAGCTGGATAGTTTGCTATATGAGGAGGGAAGTACATAATTTGTATTTTACCTCTCTTTTTTTTTTTTTTTTTTGACTAGTGCAACAAAAGCTTTGCATTATATGGTGAATACTGTTGGTATTTCAAGAGGACAACGGATGTCCACTTCTTGGGTCATGCTCACATTCATCTTTGAACTGCTTATACCATTCAAGCACACTGGTAAGACAATGTTTCCTCACCATAAATAGTTTTAACAATTCATACATTTCTGCTGCAAACGATTTTCCCAGTTTAAAGCAAAATTTGATATTTGTTCGTTGCTCCATTGCAAAATTGTGAAGTGAAATGTTAACGAAACTGGTGAAATGTTAACAAAATACTAATGAAACTGGTTGTTACTTGCAACCTGTCACCCTACTGGACAATCTCTGTTCTACCGTCTGTTGGAGGAAGTTTGAACTGTAATTTACTAGCTCCATTTATTTTCAAACTCATCAAACATGACCATAACAGCACCAGTCTGGGTACTTTGCCACATATCGTATGTGTTCAGAATTAATATTGCAACCATAAGAAGTATTTTAGTTTAAAAAAGTTGTTTTATACATTGAAATAGCTACTTGTGTGGTGATACTTTCAGGTAAATCTTCCTTGATCATTGCTCTCATGAGGTTAGCAGAATTAGATACTGGATCAATAACAATAGACGGAATTAATATTGGTAACTTAGGTCTTTGTGATTTAAGGTCTGCCATCTCCATCATACCACAAGACCCTGTATTGTTTGAGGGAACTGTGAGGTGAGGATTTTATTTTACTAAAGTATTGTGTTAATGTTCCTTTCAGGTAAATCTGGTAAACATATTTTTGCTGATTTTTTTGCTAACTTTGTACATAAAACCAGCAGTAAAAGTTGATCAGTTTGGTATATTTGTGAAACTGTTATAAACTTCTTGACAAAATTACCTTTAACTCTTTCAGTAGTATGTATGTAGATTTGTTTTTCACATGCAGACCCTGAGGAGTTCATGTGTAGATCCACATTTTTAAGGTAATTTTTTTTGTAAAGAAATTTTTCAAGTATGTGCTGCCACTTCTTATCCATGTTTTCCAATTAATTGCAGACACATTTTATAATAGATGGCAGCATGAAATTTCATTTAAATTTGGAGATCTCCCCTGTTGACCTCAGTTGTCTAGTTTGGGTTTACAAAAGCTCAGCTTGAAAAATTTTTGTGCATAATTCAGATCCAAATTTGATAAAACTGAATCAAATAATACTTAAATAGATGTGGAGGATATTTTTGCATCAAAAAAGTAATGAATGGGTTTAATTAAATTTTTTTTCCCTTTTTTGTTGTTTTCTGGTTTGATTTTTAAAAGTAATTTTACTCTTGTGTTGGGCATTAGTCAAGGTAAAAACACATAAATAATTTAAAATATTTGTATTTTATTTTTATTATTCACTTTTATTCATTTTTACAAAATTTCACAAAATACTCCATAGAACCTGTCACTATGAGAATTCACTGGGGGATTGCACCCATATGTGGCAAACTTACTGCTGAAAAGGTTACCCTGCCTCATGTTTCCTTTCCTCAGCAGCTGTGCACTAGGTTATTCTCTGCTTTAATCCTAACACTACAAACTCATCAAATTTTTCTAATTCTATACACTTTATTTATCACTCACTTTTCATTTTTTAAAAGACTGCTTGGTGACATGAGTTTAAATCTTTAACTGGTGATTAACACACAATATATATTTTTCCAAGAGTTTCATCAAACCAGTGACCAATGCTGCTGGGTTAAGAAATAACCATTAATTACTGATAAACAGACTTCAGAAATGAAACAGATGTGTCATTTTCTTTTATTTAAACAAATTTTTGAACACAGCATTTCTATCATTTTTCTTTGATTACTGTTGAGAACTCTCTAATTTGCAGCTGTGCTATAAAATTTTAAGATTTATGTGTATATATCACCCAGTACAACTACAAGGTGATTAACACATAGTAGATATTTTGCCAAGAGCTAAATTTTCAAATGAAAAGAAACAAAAAAAAAAAAAAAAACCTTTGAATCCTTATAAGGTAAATTCTTCTTGTGGGATAGCAACAAGGTTCCTATCAGAAAACTATGAGGAAAAATATCCTATCAGAAAAACTCGAGCATCACTGCAGCAAAGAAACTCAGAACAGAAGCAGAATCAGGACCTATACATAGATTCCTGATTATACATTCTAACACCAAGACACCATTGAAAAAATGCCTCCCTGTTTCATACAGAAGGGTTTAAAGGGATTGGCAGGCACACCCAAGTCAATTAAGAGACTTTGTTCTGGAGATTTTTTAATTAAAATCAAAAATGAAAGACATTAGCAGTTCCCTGTAGCAATTGCTCTTTGAGGAATATCAGTCACTATAATGTAAAATACTCAATTGAAGGGCATCCAACCTTTTTTGGCTGTGGACCAAAACAGATAAAATGCTGAAGTTTACAGGTGGCATGAGTTCTCAAGGGCAGTGGGTCACAGGCCATAAAAACAGTTCCTTACCACTAATTATGCATTTTCAAAATAGGATTTAATTTATATTGACCAGTGTTTAATTTTTATAGGTTATTTTTTTTTATATTTAATAATTAAATGCAAAATCCGACACTATTATTACACAACACTAATAACATTCTGATTACATGATTGTAATAATATTGTTAAATATTGAGGAAGATACATAAAACATTAGAAACCAATACAGAAAAAATTTAATATTACTAAAAACAAATATTCTCTTGTCAGTGTAAAACTATATTTTGTGACACTAGTTTTAAACTTGGGTTGTGAGGAAGGAAATAGCAAAACAGCCAAAATGGCTGTAGGCTGCACAATATGGAGGATTATGGACTCCCCAATGACAATTTATCATGAGGTGTTAAGAAGATCCCACCTTGTAGAATCTTCTTGATGTGTCAGAGTAGGATCTCTGCCTAATGGAGATGCCAAAATTTTACCTTAGTAACTGTAGGATCAAAAACGTTCTTTAAAGGGCATCATATTTTTCTTTTTTCATATTTTCTTACCTGTAACAATAAATTGTGCATATGATAAAATATGAAAAAAGCAAAATATGATGTGCTTTAAAGAACATTTTTGAACCTCTTATTTATTTAACAGCTGAACTAACAATTTAGTAAAGGTGATAATACTCCATTAGACAATAATTTAGAAGAAAACTTGTGGGGGGACTGAAACTGTTAAACTATAGTTTTTTTTTTATTTATTTTAATTCCATCTAATAATAGTAATAGTATTTACCATGTAGTGCAAGGAAGCCTGTGGCTTCCTTGCACTACATTTTAAATACTATAAAAAAAAACCAGTAGATAAGAAAGTACAAATTATATGCTTCCCTCCTCACACTGGTAACTATCCAGTTGGCCTTTGAATTTATTCAAACTGTCAGCCCCAACTAACTTGTTCCAGCAATCAATAACTCGCTGGCTAAAAGAAAACTTCCTAAAATCGCATCTAAACCTCAACCCCTCTAATTTGAATTGATGACCCCTAGTTCTCAAATTCTTTATAACAGTGAGAATTCCACTTTTCATTTTTCTAATCCCTCTCAGAGCCTTATAAACCTCAATCAGGTCATCTCTGAGATGTTTGGTTGCCAAGCTCTGTAGTCCATATACTTGGAGCCTTTCTTCATACAGTCATCCTTCTGCTGATCTCACCATTCAAGTTGCCTACACAATATTCTATATATGTGGTATCACAATTGCCTTATACAGTGGGATTATAACCTTCCCATCACTACAGGATAACTTTCGATAAATCATCGATAGGACACCATGGGCTTTTCTGGCTGCCTGTTTACACTGTTCACAAAACTTTATCTGCCCGTATCATAATCCCCAGATCCCTTTCCTCCTCCACTGTTTTTAATTCAGCCCACCAAGTGTATAATTTATTTGTGGGTTGGTATTCCTCAAGTGTAAGACATTTAGCAGCATTAAAACATAGCTGCCACTTCTCTCATCATCTTTGAAGTCTGTTCAAGTTATCAAGGAGCATTACCTCTAAGATTTTTCCTACCACTGAAGTCAGACTAACCGATCTGTAGTAACCAACTTCACTCTTAGAACCATTTTTATGTATTGGCAATACATTTGTACTTCTTCAATCCAAAGGAATCTCCCTTGAGTCCAGAGATGGTCTAGTAACTAACCTTAATATTTCAGTTCACTCCCTCACACTCTCCCTCTAAACTGCAGGGTTTATGCCATCAACTCCAGAAACCTTACTCGTCTTTATGCTCAAAAGTTTTTCTAATAAACAATCATCTGTAATTAGGCCATCACTAATTTCATATGCTCAACTTGCTCAGCTTTTTCTCAATATGAAGGGTCTTTTGTCAGTAAAGACTGATGCAAAACATCTATTCAATTCATTCGCAACATCAACTGGGTTATCTAAGATTTTCCCAGTGCACAATGGTCCAATGCGATTAGCTTTCTTCTTTGATGTATTCACATACATGAAAAATTCCTTGTCATCATTCTTTGCTCTCTTAGCCAATGCTTTCTCATATGAAGCTTGGCTTCCCTGACCTTATTTGCTGTACTATTACAGATCAACTTGTACCTGTTGTAGACTTCAGTACTTTTCATTGCTCTGTAACTGTCCCATGCTATCTTTTTCTACTCTATTTGACCAGCCAGTTCTGTGGTCATCCACTTCAGCATCCTCCTCCTGCAGTATTTTCTTAATGGTATGTGTGTTCATGGCTTCTGTGATTTTACTTTAAAAGTATTCCATAATTCAAATGTATTCATCCTCACTCTGCAATCTGCCCAATTAATGTATGCCATATAGCACCTTAATCTGCCAAAGTCCCCTCTTCTGAAGTTAAAACTCATGCCTTTATCTTTAACTACTGCAACATCTTTCTTTATCTTCCAACTGATGATTGCATGATCACTGCCTGACAATGGTTACTGTACTTTGAGCCCTGTGATGTCATCTGATTCATGAGTAATGATGAGGTCAAGAATATTATCACCCCTACTATTTTCCTCTAATATTCTGGTACAAATAATAATCATCTTGTTTATTTTAAAAAGTTTTTCCCCATGGTGAGTTTCCCTCCCACTTATTCTAATCAATCTGGGGCAGATTATAGTCACCCATAATAAGACATTCACGCTTGCTTGACCATTCCATCTGCATGTAAAGACTCTCATCATATTCTTCACAATCTTGTGGTCAGTAGATTACTTCCCCTCTCATTGTTCCTTTGCTTCCAACTAACTCACATCACACAGATTCTATGCTGGTAGATGTAACTTCAGACTGAGCAAGAGCTCTTTTCATGCTGCTTTTGATAAGAAATGTGACCCTTGCACCCCTTCTATCATCCCTGTCTTTCCTAAATCATGCTGTAGTGGAACTCATCATCACCAATTTCCTATTATATTAGCATTAGTTGTTTTAACCAGTAGTTCAAATTCAGCCATTTTATTGACAACATTCCTGACATTATTGTAGACACAGTTGAGACTAAGCCATCTTCTGCACTATCCTGACACATCCCTGGAAGTTATTTAGGTTTGTATCCCAAGCTTCATCTTCCCCCTCATTTCCAAAATTGCTACCCTCAGAACACCTTATCAACATTAGCTGTTGTGGCAACAAAGAAGAATTCATGAGGTGAGTGCAAGCATTACTTTGACCCACATCATCAGATAGACATGGACAGGTGTGCCCCTAACATTTGTAGGCCCCAGGGAAAGAGTACAGATGGAGGTCCACATAAATATTTAAAAGTTATAAATCAAGCTAACAAACTGTTAAATAAAATATGTACTATCCTCCTACCTTGACAGATATACCTTCTTAACGACAAAATCTAAAAATAACCTTGACGGATATAGCTTCATTCAGATATAACGACAGAATTGAAAAATGTGTAAAGCTATGGTTTATATATAACTGAAAGTTGGCAAAATATCAAAGATGGCTGAATTTAATTATAATTGCACATATCTGGGCATTCTTTTGATGGATTGGCGATGTTTGGATGAGTAATAAAATAAAGACATACGTAGTTCATAAATTATTATATTTTATTTATATTTATTATTATTATATTATATTTATTGCATTAAATTTATTTTTCTACCTTCATTTCAGCAGAATCACTAATTATGTTGTTATAATCAATATTTTAACATAATTTGTGTTCTGTTGACTGTAATGCCAAATTAGACAACCTTTCTTGAGTCATTGTAGTTCTTGGATAATTTTTTTATTAATTTCATTTTGGAGAAACTTTGCTCTTCTGAAGCAGTAGCAACTGGAATTATCAATAAAATTCTAAAAGCAATACTTAGATTCGGAAATGAACCATGAATTTTATGTATCATGTTCAAACATTATAATGGGGTTGCATGTGATAAATTATTATTATTGCAAAAAATATTTTTATTTCATCATATAAATTGCTATCACTTATATCACAATTTTCACCATCCTTTAAATCAATATCTTTTAAATCAATATCCATACAATATTTCTTAAGTTCTTCTTTCAAAATTTTCTTTGTTAGGATATTATAAAGAAAACCAAAAATAGCAGTATGTTTCTCAATATGTTCAAATCACTCTTCAATCAAGACTATACCTTGATCTATAATGGATAGAAAATAGCCTTTATAGAAAAAAATTAGTTTCAAGGTTATTTATACATGAATATGCTCCTTCATAGTCATACAAACATTTTCCTTTCCTTGTTCTAATTTCCTTATATTATTGGTATGTCACTTTTGTTGCATATTTCACATGCAGTTTCTATCTATTTAGAAAAACTATTTTCTCTAAAATTTTTTAAAATGTTCTTTAATCCTTTTAAAAGTGAAATAGACAAACTTAGATCAGTTTGGGTTTTTTGTAAGCTTTTGCTAACATTATTAATAGCAAGCAACAGTTCATACCAAATAACTGTGGATAGTGCAAATTCAAACTTAATTTCATTTTCCGTCTAAGACCACAATTTGCTCTTCATTTGAGGATCTTCTGTTGTTTCGCTTAACTCTTCTAGTGCATCTTGTATCTTGTCTAAATTAAATCTAATTGCTTTAACAGCATTTAGTCAGTATTCTATTCCCATCATGTGTCTGAGAGTGGTTGTAAGGTCAGATTTGATATGTGTTTTATCAAGAAGTTCCATTTTTTGGCAGATTCAGACAATATTGTATATAATCTTTGAATTGTTCCAAAGAATGCTATCGGCACAGTTGAGGCCCTGTCTCCTAGTAACAAATTCAAACTATGTGTCATACATGCCACAAAGAATGTTTCTGGATTTTCAGCAAAAATTCTGGATTGTACACTTTTTTCTTTACCAGTCATGTTAACGCCATTATCATACACTTTGCCCTTGACAATCTTAAATCAATGCCTAAAATTGAAAGTTGTTTTTTCAACTTCTGAGTTCAAAGACAAATTATTTTGTTACTACTGTTACATGTTTCACAACTAATCTTCAAAAAAGGCTGAATAAACAGCATACAATTGATAGTATTCAACAAATACAGTAAACATAATGACAAAATCAAATATAGAACATTGGCATGATCTTAAAAGAATAACATTATGGCTTGGCACACCCAGGATCCCGAGCTGGATATCATTCTCTCTCTCTCTCTCTCTCTCTCTCTCTCTCTCTCTCTCTCTCTCTCTCTCTCTCTCTCTCTCTCTCTCTCTCTCTTAGGATAACTCAGAAATTTTTTTTGGCTGGTGCAGCATAAGCCTCAGGCTTCCTTGTTTGCACTGTTTGGCTAATAATAATAATAATGTGGCCAATTTAGCCAAAGCATAATGATGCTTTTCGTGGCACTAACAGCACAATATTTACAGAAAACAATGGAAAAAATTTAATGGGTAATAAAGTGAGAGAAGTCATACGTAAAATAAAAAAAAGTAAATATTGCTTAGTTCAACTAGATTGTACCAGGGACAAAAGTCATGTTGAACAACTAACATTTATTATACGTATTGGTGAACTGCCAGAAGAAGAAAACAAGGAAGTTGAAATTAATGAACATTTCATTGGTTTTGCATCTATTGTAAAAAAAAGTACAGTCAGTCCTCGTATAACACGTGTTTGCACTACACGAATTCGATCATACACGATTTATAAATAGGGGAACGATATCTCATATAACACAAACCGAATTGGCTTATGCACGATTTGCCTTTGTGTTTACAAGAAATAACAGTCGAACGCAGAATCACCCCAACCGAACGCAACACGATAGAAATGAAGAGAAGATTCTGAAAATGTATTTATGTTTTTTATATCAGTGAAGGGGAAACACATTTCACCATAATAACGTAAAAACCGACAAAATTCCAGCTATCGGTATAATCGCAAATGCAATTAGATCGAGTTTACTACCAGTTTATAACAGATTCCACTAGCAGAAACGCAACTGGAAATTGTTTTTATTGTTTTAGCATTAGCATAAGTAGAGGCATTTGATGCAAGAAAGCAAGCTTATGCAGCATTAGCCAAAAAAAAATAAAGTAAAATAAATAAATAAAAAATAATCACTTCACCCCTCTGTTCGTTCGAAATACCTGTCCAGCTGAGCCTTAAACTTATTTAGGCTATCAACTTCCACGACAAGGGATGGAAGTCTGTTCCACCTACCAACCACCCTCTAGCTAAAGGCAAATTTCCGCACATCTATCCTACATCTGTCTTTCCTCAATTTGAATTTGTGCCCTCTCAGGTGATTATTCTGAGCAAGAGGAAGAATCCCATCAGCATTGAGCATGCTCAAACCATTCAGGGCTTTGTACACCTCTATCAGATCACCTCGCTAGTGCCTAGTCTCCAGACACTGTAATTCGCAAAACTTAAGCCTTTCTACGTAAGAGCACCCCTTTGTTCCATTCACTAATCTTGTTGCCCTTCTCCGTACTCGTTCCAGCAGCTCTACATCCTTCTTGAAATGAGGCCTCCAGGCCTGTATACAGTATTCTAGGTGTGGCCTGACCATAGCCTTATACAAGGGAATAATCACCTCCTTATCCCTGCTAGAAAAATTCCAATATATCATTGATGACAATACACCATGAGCTACTCTTGCAGCCCGTCTGCACTGCTCAGAGAACTTCATATCTGCCTGCACAACCACCCCCAGGTCCCTTTCATTCCCTACCACTGTCAGTGTAGTACCACAGAGTTGATATGTTGCTCTGGGGTTGCTGTTTCCCATATGTAGTACTTTACATTTGTCAATGTTAAACTTCATTTGCCACCTCTCAGCCCATCTGCTCAACCTTTCCAGATCCTGTTGCAGCAGCATAGTGTCAGTAGTGTCCTTGACAACCCTGCCAACCTGTATTGTCTGCAAACTTGGACATTAAGCTTGATATACCATGATCAATATCATTTATAAATACAGAAAACAATAAAGGACCGAATACTGAACCCTGAGGAATACTGAGGGACTCCACTAATAACATTAGTCCACGATGAGCAGTGTCCATTGATTACCACTCTCTGTCTTCTCCCCCTCAACCACCCCTTTATCCATAGCAGCAATTTGCCTCCAATGCCACACTGCTCCAATTTGTGCAGCAGTCTTCCATGTGCAACAGTATCAAAAGCCTTTCTAAGATCCAAGTATATAATATCAAAGTTATTCTCTGCATCCAGTTCTTTTGTGACTGCATCATAGTATCCAATCAAATTGGTCAGGCAAGACTTCCACTTAACAAAACCATGCTGTGTCTGAGCTATAACTAAAGTCTTGTCTAGATGATCCTGCAGTGCTTCTTTAACCAGTGCCTCCATTAATTTTCCGGGAACAGAAGTTAAACTCACAGGTCTATAATTACTTGTGTCAGCCTTTGATACTCCTTTGTGAATTGGGGTCACATTTGCACATCTCCAGTCCGTGGGTACCTCCCCTGAGTCCAAGGAAGCTCTCATAATTATGGCTAAGGGTTTGCTTACTTCCTTTGCTTGGAGCAATATGGCCTTAGTTGCTAATGCTCCTAAAAACCAAATAACAAACAGACTTCCTTTGCTGCCTCCTTTAATATAACTGGATCGATCCCATCCACTCCAGGTGCCTTTCTTGTGTTTATCTTCAACAATTTTTCCTCCACTTTACTCTCAGTTATTACAAGATTCTCTAGCTTACTGCCAGAGTTGAATACACCTCTGGCATTCCCCTCGCTGAATAACTCCTCATGTGTGAATGTCGATGCAAAATATTCATTTAGTTTGTTAGCTACCTGAGCAGGATCATCAACAGTTGTTGTCAACATCTGTGTCACGTGTTAATTTGTATGTATCCCATGCATTTTTCTTCTCTGCCATATGTCTCATTAGTTCATCTGACATCCATTTAGGCCTAAACCTTTACATACCAACTAAGAAATATTGGACAATATTTCTTATTTGGTATGGAAAGCCTAGTAGCTTCCAAGATAAGTTCTTTGAATGCTTCCCATTTTGAATTTGCTGTTGGTAACATCATCAGTTGATCCCACTGTATAGAATTTAAATAATGTCTCAGTCCATCGTAGTCTCCTTTACGAAAGCAATACCCCTTCCCTTTACCCCTAATGGTAGTTACCTCTTTGAGTAAATCCCACTTCAGAACACTGTGATCACTGCCACCTAGTGGTTAATTTATCTGCAGATTCTTAATGCATGAAGAATCACTACTGATAATCAAATCAAGAGTATTGCTCCCTTTAGTTGCCTCCCGAACATGCTGATGTAGAAAACAATCATCCAATAAATCCACAAAAGCCTTGCTAGTGTGTGAGTGACCAGCCCCCAAATTCCAGTCAATATCTGGGAAATTAAAATCCCCCATTATAAGACTCTCTGATTTACTGGCCCACTCTATTTCTCTGTACAGTTTCTTATTATACTCATCAGAGTCATTAGGCCTATAGCTAGCACACTCCTACTCTCAATTTTGATCTCCCAATGCTTATGTCACACCAAACTGACTCGACACTGCACTGTCCGGCGATGTCGACTAGCTTCACTTCCTTGTATTTTATGTGATTCTTAACTAATAGCATAACCCCTCCTCCCTTCCTATCCTGTCTATTCTTTCTGTAGACATTGTACTCCCCAAATTCCAGTTCTGCATTCTTTATATCTGTGTGACACCATGTCTCTGAAATCCCAACAATATCTGCCTTTGATGTTTTGAGCAATACCTCAAATTCATCAAATTTATTTACTAAACTCCTAGCATTGGTGTACACGTAAGTATACATGCACCTGCTCTTTCTCTTAGCCACCCTAACACAACCCATGTGTTTACTTGTACCTCCATGATTCCCAGCAGTCTCTGAAATATCCTGCATCTTATTTTCCAGGCTGCTGCTCATTCCAATAGAGGCAGTGCAAGAATCACTTTCTCCTCTGCCAGTGGCTACTGTTAATCTATTAGTCCTTGTATCCCACCAATCTAGCAGTTTTCCGACCCACCTAATGCCTCAATGGCATCAGCAAACATTCTTGCACCCTATCTATTTAAAGTGTGCTATTTGAAATGTTCTATTTGAAATGTGCTTTAGTAAAATGTGAGGTGTTAATAGTGTATCTCTGCCTTTACGGTGTTGTTTATTCAGTTGCTACACGCGCGCAGCTTTGTTTATGTGTATCAAGCATGCCTCGTTTTGTAATTGTTCTTTATTCCCTACAAATGAGTAAAATACTTAAAAGGTGTGAAAAGGAACCGTCCTGGTGAAGACACTGCAGATTCAGAGAGAAAAAGAAAAGAAATATCGATAAACAGAGGCGGACTGGGTCAAAAATTCTTACCCGGGAAAATTTATAGTGGCCTCATACTATGGTTTATGGCCAAAATCATACCGGCCTCCGGCCCACCGGGGTTTCCCCGGTAAGGCTTATGGCCAGTCCACTTCTGTCGATAGAGAAAAAATATGAAATTGTGAAAGGCTTTAAGCGAAATGAAAGACCATGTGATATTGCACGTGCTACAGACCTAAATGAGCTAATGCCGAGAATTACAAAGAATGCAGAGAAAATAAAACAACTTTCATTAGCATTAGCATTAGTAGAGGCATTTGATGCAAGAAAGCAAGCTTATGCAGCATCAGCCAAAAAAAAAAAAAAAAAAGTAACATAAATAAATAAAAATAACCACTTCCACTTCACCCCTCTGTTCGTTCGAAATACCTGTCCAGCTGAGCCTTAAACTTATTTAGGCTATCAAATTCCACGACAAGGGATGGAAGTCTGTTCCACCTACCAACCACCCGCTGGCTAAAGGCAAATTTCCGCACATCTATCCTACATCTGTCTTTCCTCAATTTGAATTTATGCCCTCTCAGGTGATTATTCTGAGCAAGAGGAAGAATCCCATCAGCATTGAGCATGCTCAAACAATTCA
Source organism: Mastigoproctus giganteus (assembly GCF_048544385.1). Classification (NCBI taxonomy): domain Eukaryota; kingdom Metazoa; phylum Arthropoda; class Arachnida; order Uropygi; family Thelyphonidae; genus Mastigoproctus; species Mastigoproctus giganteus. The sequence continues at coordinate 212,399,462 of NC_143575.1, forward strand.
AGGCTTTGTACACCTCTATCAGATCACCTCGCTGGTGCCTAGTTTCCAGACACTGTAATTCGCAAAACTTAAGCCTTTCTTCGTAAGAGCACCCCTTTGTCCCATTCACCAATCTAGTTGCCCTTCTCTGTACTCGTTCCAGCAGCTCTACATCCTTCTTGAAATGAGGCCTCCAGGCCTGTATACAGTACTCTAGGTGTGGCCTCACCATTGCCTTATACAAGGGAATAATCACCTCCTTATCCCTGCTAGAAAAATTCCTATATATCATTGACAATACACCATGAGCTACTCTTGCAGCCCGTCTGCACTGCTCAGAGAACTTCATATCTGCCTGCACAACCACCCCCAGGTCCTTTTCACTCTCTACCACTGTCAGTGTAGTACCACACAGTTGATACGTTGCTCTGGGGTTGCTGTTTCCCATATGTAGTACTTTACATTTGTCAATGTTAAACTTCATTTGCCACCTCGAAGCCCATCTGCTCAACCTTTCCAAATCCTGTTGCAGCAGCATAGTGTCAGTAGTGTCCTTGACAACCCTGCCAACCTTCGTATCGTCTGCAAACTTGGACATTAAGCCTGATATACCATCATCAATATCATTTATAAATACAGAAAACAATAAAGGACCCAACACTGAACCCTGAGGGACTCCACTAATAACATTAGTCCACGATGAGCAGTGTCCATTGATTACCACACTCTGTCTTCTCCCTCTCAACCACCCCTTTATCCATAGCAGCAATTTGCCTCCAATGCCACACTGCTCCAATTTGTGCAGCAGTCTTCCATGTGCAACAGTATCAAAAGCCTTTCTAAGATCCAAGTATATAATATCAAAGTTATTCCCTGCATCCAGTTCTTTTGTGACTGCATCATAGTATCCAATCAAATTGGTCAGGCAAGACTTACCCTTAACAAAACCATGCTGTGTCCTAGCTATAACTGAAGTCTTGTCTAGATGATCCTGCAGTGCTTCTTTAACCAGTGCCTCCATTAATTTTCCGGGAACAGAAGTTAAACTCACAGGTCTATAATTACTTGTGTCAGCCTTTGATCCCCCTTTGTGAATTGGGGTCACATTTGCACATCTCCAGTCCATGGGTACCTCCCCTGAGTCCAAGGAAGCTCTCATAATTATGGCTAAGGGTTTGCTTACTTCCTTTGCTGCCTCCTTTAATATAACTGGATAGATCCCATCCACCCCAGGTGCCTTTCTTGTGTTTATCTTCAACAATTTCTCCTCCACTTTGCTCTCAGTTATTACAAGATTCTCTAGCTTACTGCTAGAGTTGAATACACCTCTGGCATTCCCCTCGCTGAATAACTCCTCATGTGTGAATGTCGATGCAAAATATTCATTTAGTTTGTTAGCTACCTGAGCAGGGTCATCAACAGTTGACCCATCGATCTCAAGTGGACCAATCTGATTCATCCCCTTCCTTCTAGAGTTTACATAAGTAAAGAACTCTTTGCTGTTTTTCTTCGCATCCCTTGCCAAGGATCTCTTGTAATCTGCCTTCGCCTGCCTAACCTCCTTTGTAACTTGATTACAGATCAACTTGTATCTATCATAGGCGTCTGTGTCACGTGTTAATTTGTATGTATCCCATGCATTTTTCTTCTCTGCCATATGCCTCATTAGTTCATCTGACATCCATTTAGGCCTAAACCTTGAACAATATTTCTTAGTTGGTATGTAAAGCCTAGTAGCTTCCAAGATAAGTTCTTTGAATGCTTCCCATTTTGAATTTGCTGTTGGCAAAATCATCAGTTGATCCCACTGTATAGAATTTAAATACTGTCTCAGTCCATTGTAGTCGCCTTTACGAAAGCAATACCCCTTCCCTTTACCCCTAATGGTAGTTACCTCTTTGAGTAACTCCCACTTCAGCACACTGTGATCACTGCCACCTAGTGGTTCATTTATCTGCAGATTCTTAATGCATGAAGAATCACTACTGATAATCAAATCAAGAGTATTACTCCCGCTAGTTGCCTCCCGAACATGCTGATGTAGAAAACAATCATCCAATAAATCCACAAAAGCCTTGCTACTGTGTGAGTGACCAGCCCCCAAATTCCAGTCAATATCTGGGAAATTAAAATCCCCCATTATAAGACTCTCTGATTTACTGGCCCACTCTATTTCTCCGAACAGTTTCTTATTATACTCATCAGAGTCATTAGGCCTATAGCACACTCCTACTCTCAATTTTGATCTCCCAATGCTTATGTTACACCAAACTGACTCGACACTGCACTGTCCAGCGATGTCGACTGGCTTCACTTCCTTGGATTTTATGTGTTTTTTAACTAATAGCATAACCCCTCTTTCCTTCCTATCCTGTCTATCCTTCCTGTTGACGTTGTACTCCCCATATTCCAGTTCTGCATTCCTTATATCTGTGTGACACCACGTCTGTGAAATCCCCACAATATCTGCCTTTGATGTTTTGAGCAATACCTCAAATTCATCAAATTTATTTACTAAACTCCTATCATTGGTGTACACACAAGTATACATGCACCTGTTCTTTTTCTTAGCTACCCTAACACAACCCATGTGTTTACTTGTACCCCAATGATTCCCAGCAGTCTCTGAAATATCCTGCATCTTATTTTCCAGGCTGCGGCTCATTCCAATAGAAGCAGTGCAAGAATCACTTTCACCTCTGCCAGTGGCTACTGTTAATCTAGTAGTCTTTGTATCCCCCCAATCTAGCAGTTTTCCAACCCACCTAACACTGCCTCGATAGCATCAGCAAACATTCTTGCACCCTTTCTATTTAAGTGTATCCCATCCCTGTAGAAGCAATCTCTCCTGTTAACAAGTACAGACCAGGCTGAAAAAAATTCTACCCCTTGAGCCCTGCACAATCTTTCCAGGGCCGAATTGATTGACAGGGCTCTCATCATATACTCCCTCCTATCGTGTGTGGGCAGAATTGCAGACACTTTCAATTTCAACCCTAATTCACGGCTTTTTTTCATCAATGACCTGTACTTGTCAAGTAATTCCGCCGGTCTCCTGCTCTTAATATCATTAGTATTAATGATATTAAGAGCAGGAACAACTCAAAGTGTAATTAAAATCCATTAGATTAAGACACAAAGAATTGGAAGAGATGGAACGGCTGTCATCTGTTTGGATAGAAAATCAAACAAAAAACAAGTTTGCTTACGATAGAAGCTACAGCATTAGCAATATTTTATTACGTAATAGTCATAATAAAATACTTATGTATTTTATTACAATTATTTATTGTGTTTCGTAATGTTTTGGTTACAAATGTGTGTTCAATCTTGGGTGGTCAGCACCTAACCCTGTTTTTCCCATAGGGCCTGTTGTTTATATTGCACGATTTTGCATTGCACGAGAGTTTCTAGGAACACAACTATCGTGCTATACGAGGACTGACTGTACAGGTTTTGACTTAAGTGAAGTCTCGAGTTAATCCACAAGGCATATAATCCCTTCTGTCATGTCTGGGCCGAATTGCAGACATATCTCTCAAACAAGAAAATATTTCATCACATTTTATCTTATCTTAGACAATAAAGAATTTCAACTTTTGTCTTCTCATATAAATCTGTTGGACAGCACTTTTGTGGTCAAAAAAACTTCTGTCGTCATTTTGCTTTTACTCCTGTTCAGAATTTCTTGCCAAATGATGACATCAGTGACTTCTATTGTGGCAATTGTTTGAGGATTTCACAAATAAACACCATCTCATAAACTCTGAAAATTATCTCTCAACTCATCTAAGTTGCATACTATTCCAGATAGCATATTAAATATATGGGTTGCTTACTTACTGATCTCTGGGAAATGTATTATTTTATATTTCCAAGAACTTAATGAATGTACCTTGCATGTACCACTGTCATTTCTGTACTGGTGCTAAATTGTCCTTAGTGATAGGGGCAACAAAGTGCAGTAACTTTTTTCTTTGGATACTTCATGTCATTTAAAATTAGTTTTAAGCTTAAAAAAAAAAACTGCCTTGGTTTATTGTTAGGAAACTTGTAAAGCAAATAGGCAAATAAAGTTTCTGCTGATCAGTGGGACAAATCAAGTAGCTTGCAGTTGTTAATGAGTTTTGTTGTTGTTAATTCTAACATGGAAATTTATCACAGAAATTTATTAAATCACAGACGTGTTTAACTGGTGTTAAAAGTTAAGTTTACATGTGATGTTTCATCAAACGTGAACTTAACTTTTTTGTTTTTTTGTTAGTGAGAACCTATATTAACTTTCTTGCAAAGTCTTTCAGCTTGTAAAATTCTGAATCCCTTAGTTTAACACAAAATTTAACTTTTCTTTCAGCAAAATGTCCCTTGTTAGAGATTCTTCAAAACCTCACTGACATATGAAAAAGGACAAGACAAGCAAATTTTGCTTTCAGTTATCTTGCGAAGTTCTTGAAAACACAAAACTCCACATGTAGGTTCCTAAGTATGCTGTTTGTATTTCAACTGTCCTTGAACTCACTTGAGCCTTTCACAGAGAGAGGGAAATGCAAAATTTCCTCCTTTTCACTTTCATTAAAATTAAACCATCTATTAATTTAGTGGGATGGGCTAAGAAGACCTTGCAAGAAACATGCAGATGTAGTTTTCTCACTTCTGCTGTATGTCCACATTAATGAAATATGTAATTTATGCCTAAATTTTTTAATGATATGCATCCAAAATATATTTTATATTTAATTTCCCAATTGTGTATGTTTTGGTTTTTTCTTATTGTTATGAAAGTTATAAAACTAAAAATTGTCATAAACTAGAAATAATATGTAAACTTATTTTGAAACAGATATAATCTTGACCCTTTTGGAGAACATGATGATGATATGCTCTGGAATGCCCTGGATCTTGCCCACCTTAAATATAAAGTAAGGTATTTTACAAACTTAATAAAATTAACAGAAACTATGTTAGTATTTAGTTAGTAAAAAATTTTTAGTACATTCACTGCTGAAATGCAAACTTGTGTCAAAACGAACTGCGATTTTTGTTGCAACTTTGCATTCATTCAAAGGCACCTCTGTAGCCAGGTGGGCAGGAGCAGCAGTGCATAGCACACACTTCTTGATTAGACCGGGGTTCGAGCCCATGACTACCAAATACGGAGGATGTGGAAAGGTTAGGGAATGACCACCGCATATCCCTGGAGCAATATGGCCTTAGTTGCTAATGCTCCTAAAATAAAACCAAAATAACAAATAACAAATAGCATTCATTCAGTTGCAGTCAATAATTGAGAATTGTAAAAGGAAAGGCACATGAAATTAACAACTGTTCAATAGCAGCATACTGACTGAACTGTGGATTATTTGCATTATGGTTGGGATTTTGCTTAGCTTCAACCGCACTGTCTAAAGAGTGCTAGATGAATTAAATATATAAAAGCTGTATACTTGGTTCACAGTTTCATATGTTCTAGTTATTTTATCTAGTTTAGTATTCTCCACAAGAAAAAAAGGTAAAATATTTGAAGATTGTGCTTGCTGAATTTTAATTCTTTAGTTTGTGAAAAACAAAACATCCTTAGTGTAAGTCTACTGATAAAATTTTGTGTAAAAAGTATTTTCTTATAAAATTTTACCCTGAAGGGTTGTTATAATGAATCTACAACCTGGGACATCAGGACTGAAAAGGAACAAGGATGGACAGTATATTGAAACTGATATCATTGAATCAGCTTTTTATAATATATCATCTGATTTTGAAATAAACTTCAAAACAGGGTGCGCATTCCAGACTATTGGCATATTTTAATTGTGTGGCATGTTTTTAGTGTGTTTTTTTAATAAACTTTCATTTTTGGCTAGTGAAAAAAGGTGAGGTTATGTTATGCCACTAATTTGGGATGGATTCAAGCAATTAATGATCCATACTTGGTAAAACTTTAAAACAGAGCAGAAAAAGTGTGGGTTTTTTAATAGGCTTTCACTTTTGGTTAATGAAAAAATGTTAGTTTACTTTATGCCTGTAATTCAGGATGGGATTCAAGCAGGCAATTAAAAAAAGGTTAGGTTATGTTATGCTGGAGTGTGCATCCTGTTCTGAAGTTTTACCTAGAATTCTATTCAAGCAATGTGGATTCTGGCTCTCATTCAAATGCATCTGTTGATTTTGGAATGCTACAAACTACAGATACCAGTGTTACTTGGAGCAATGATTTTTCACAGATGAAATCCCTTCCATTTACTAAAGAAGCAGTGCTATTTGTCCAATGCCCCAAGCCACACAAAGGATCCTTGCAATTTATATAAGTAGCAGCAAACACATTAATGTCTAATTATTGTTTGTTAATATTAATATCTAATTATAAAAGGAATAAGATGCTGTGTTTCTTTTTTCTGAATTAAAGCACAATCTGAATCAAAATTTAATCTTATTTCTGCATTTTCAGTGAAGCTGTTTCAAAGCCTTATAACATTCTGCAGAAGTTTATTACTAAATACACTAAATACAGTAGACTCTCGATTTTCTGGGATAGGTGGTAAAAAGCAAATCCCAGATAATCGATTTCCCAGTTAATCCAAAAATACAGAAGTCCCCGACATACGTAAGAGATACGTTCCGGGACTTCTTACTTCATCTAGTTTTACGTAACTCGGGAATGACTAATATCATATTGCTACTATATTAGTATTGACAAATCTGAATTCAGTGTGATACTTGTTAATATTTGACCATTTTCATACATCCTTATTAGTTTAATTTTCTGATCCAAATCGATTGCTTTCCTTTTCCTGGTAGATTTACTAGTAGTGCTGTCACTTATTCTCTTAGTTGGCACAATGATAATGGACAAAATGAAATTTTCTGTAAAGAACTTCACAGGGTTTAGGCAAAAACTCACTATTATCACGCCGCGAGAGCTCACATTTTGCTAAAGCACATTTCTGGAGGTCACTACCATAAAACAGTAAAAATAATTTGTGCTTTCTGTGTTATTGGGCTTTTCTGTTCGTGCATCTAATTATAAACTGGTAGTAAACTTGATCTTATTGCATTTGAAAAAATACCGATAGCTGGAATTCTGTGCGTTTTTACTTATTATGGTGAAATGTGTTGCCCCTTCACTGAAATCTTCAGTCATATAAAAAAAAAAAAAACCATAAATAAATTGTAAGAATCTTCTCTTCTTTCCTATTTTTTTGCTTGCTACTCTGTATCTCATTTGTGCATGCAGTGATTGTCATTATTAATTGCTTATTTTATTTATTTTTTTTTTGTTTGTTTTAAATTTTACAATCCTAAAAAAAAAAAAAAAATTTGAGTGAAAAAAAATTTACGTAAATCCATAGTTGCATAAGTTGGAGACTTACTATATCGAAAAATGTTCAGCAACCTACGTAAAAAAAATTTGGCGATAGATAAAAAAACTTACCACGCACTACTCGCGTGTCCATTACGATGCTTCCTTTTATTTTTTGCGATGTTGATTTTAAGTCTATAGCTTTCCTATATTTTTTAGGATGTTGCATATGGTTTGGTCACCAACATTATAATGGTTCATTAGAGATTTAATGGATGCACCGTTTTCAAACTTTTGAATAATTTCAAGTTTTTGTTTAACTAAAACTGCAAATATTTTGCATTTACCCATCATTTTTGCGATTTCTAAACAAAAAAAAAAAAAATTTCAACATCCCTGACATAAATAACGAAACAAAATTTGTCTTTTTGCAGTGCAATGCACCAAAACAAACAAAACATTTTTTTTTTTTTTTTTTTTTTTTTTTTGAGTAGCGGTGTAAAGACAGTGGGGGTTGCAAGATAATCACTAATACATGGTGCAACGGAACACAACAATCGACGCAATGCACTAAAACAAACTAAACATTTGTTCTCTCTCTCTCTCTCTCTCTCTCTTTTTTTTTTTTTTTTTGAGTGGTGGGTGTGAAGACAGCGGGGGTTGCAAGATACACTAATCTCCCAATGATGACTTATAATGCCGCTTGTTGCTTATTTATGACTTCCAAAACATCTGTTTATATCTATTCTATTTATTACTTGAATTTTATGATTTCTGGTTTATTTTATTTTTATTTATTTTTTTTAATTTGGAATCTTGAAGTGTCCCGGTTAATCCAATCCCAGTAAATTAAGATTCTGCTGTATAAGGTTTTCTCCTCTGTTTTAGAGGATATTGCCTATTAGAAATTTGTCAGCATGCAGTTAGCAAAAAAACAAAAAAATATGCACACACGAAAATTAAAAAAGTCAGTCAGTGTTGATAAAGGAAATTATGAATGCTGTTGAATATTACAACATAGGATGCAGTCGTTCAGAATAGCTGCCAAATCACTGGATTAATAGCAAAAAAAACTTTTTTTTTCTTTTTGATCCATTCTCTTGCTCTCCATCCTAATATAGTTTTACTCCATTTTCACAAAATACAGTAACTACAGCCTCACTATTGAATTTGGAATTTTTAAAACAATTCTGTGAATTTTTGTTTAATTTTGTTATTCATTTCCAGTTAATGAATTGGTTATCACTTTGGATTATATGCAATTGCGTATGTGCATATGCAAATGCATATTGTGGCCATTGTAGTTATTAGTGCGTATAAATGTGTATAACACATATATTACAAGCAATACTGCATATTCCAAACTTGATCACTTTTTCAAATGTTGATCTCAGAATTACGTAACAAGTCACTGTATTACAATTAAATTAACATGGGATAATATTTCACTGGGCATAGGAAACATTTTTATGGTACAGTAAAACGTCAGTTGTCTGGGGCTCAGTTATCTGTAGGGTCATATTAACTATGGTCCTCTATATGTACGTAGTTTTATTTTTAACAAACATTTAAAGAATATTATTTATTGGCTTGGAAACAATCCAATTACGATATGCCACGTTCTTCTCTTGAACGTGGCAATTAAGAAAAACATAAAATCAAAAGAAGTGCACCCAGTTGATATAGATGAACAATGCACTGTTGAGTCAGTTTGGTGTGACATAAGCACTGCGAAAGCAAAAATAAGAGTAGGAGTGTGTTATAGGCCTAATGACTCGAATGAGTACAATGAACAATTGTACAGAGAAATAGAGTGGGCTAGTAAATCAGAATGTCTTATAATGGGGGATTTTAACTTCCCAGATATTGACTGGAACTTGTGGGTTGGTCACTCACACACTAGTCAGACTTTTGTTGATTTATTGGATGATTGTTTTCTGCAGCAGCATGTTCGAGAGAGTAATACTCTTGATCTGGTTATCAGCAGTGATCATTTGTGTATTAAGAATTTGCAGATAAAGGCACTAGGCAGCAGTGATCACAGTGTACTGATGTGGGATTTACTTAAAGATTTAATTACCATCAGGGGTAAAGGAAAGGGTTTTTGCTTCCTTAAAGGTGAGTACAGTGGTCTCAGAAAGTTTTTAAATTCTGTACAGTGGGATCAACTGACGATGTTACCAACAGTAAATTCTAAGTGGGAAGCATTCAAGGAATTAATCGTGGATGCTACTAAAAGTTTCATACTTAAGAAATATTGTACAAGGTTTAGGCCTAAATGGTTATCTAATGAACTAATGAGACTCGTAACAGAGAAGAAAAATGCATGGGATGCATATAAATTATCAAGCGACTCAGAAACCTATGGCAGATATAAGCTAGTCTGTAATCAGGTCACAAAGGAGGTTAGGCAGGCGAAGGCAGATTACGAGAAATCCTTGGCAAAAGATGCTAAGAAAAACAGCAAGGATTTCTTTACTTATATAAACTCTAAAAGGAAGGAGATGAATCTGATTGGTCCACTTGACATCGATGGTTCGACTGTTGATGATCCTGCTCAGATAGCAAACAAACTGAATGAGTATTTTTGCATCTACATTCACACATGAGGAATTATTAAGGTTTGAAAATGGCAGAAGGTTATCAAATTGTAGTAGGATACTTAATGATTTTGTAATAACTGAGAGCAAAGTGGAAGAGAAATTGTTGAAGTTAAACGTAAGAAAAGCACCTGGGGTGGATGGGATCTATCCAGTTATATTAAAGGAGGCGGCAAAGCAACTAAGCAAACCCTTAGCCATAATTATGAGAGCATCCTTGGACTCAGGGGAGGTTCTCATGGACTGGAGATGTGCAAATGTATCCCCAATTAACAAAGAGAGGATCGAAGGGTGACACGAGTAATTACAGACCAGTTAGTTTTACTTCTGTTCCGGGTAAAATAATGGAGTCACTGGTTAAAGATGCATTGCAGGATCATCTAGACAAGACTGCAGCAATAATTCAGACACAGCATGGGTTTGTTAAGGGAAAGTCTTGTCTGACAAATCTGATAGGATATTATGATGTGGTTACAAAGGAACTGGATGCAAAAAATAATTTTGATATCATATATTTGGATTTCAGGAAAGCTCTTGACACTGTTGCGCATGGGAGATTATTGTACAAATTGGAACAGAATGGTATTAAGGGTAAGTTTCTACAATGAAAAAAAAGGATGGTTAAGTGGGAGAAGACAGAGGCCGGTAATCAATGGGTGCTGCTCTTCGTGGACTAATGTTATTAGTGGAGTTCCGCAGGGTTCGGTGTTGGGCCCACTGTTGTTTTGTATATTTATCAATGATATTGATGAAGGTATATCAGGCTTAGTGTCGAAGTTTGCAGATGATACAAAGGTTGGCAGGGTTGTTAATGACAGTAATGGCAGTGTGCTACTGCAACAGGATTTAGATAATTTGGGCAGGTGGGCTAAGAAGTGGCAACTGAAGTTTAACCTTGACAAATGCAAAATACTGCATATGGGTAGAAGTAACCCCAGAGAAATGTACCAACTGTTTGGTACTACACTTAATGTGGTAGAAAATGAAAAAGACCTGGGAGTAATTGTGTAGTCAGATATGAAGTTTTCTGAGCAATGCAGACAGGCTGCCAGGGCAGGTCATGGGGTTTTGTCAATGATATATAGGAATTTTGCTAGCAGGGAAAAGGAGGTGATTGTCCCTCTGTATAAGGCAATCTTCAAGCCACACCTTGAGTACTGCATACAGGTCTGGAGGCCTCATTTTAGGAAGGATGTAGATTTGCTTGAGCATGTAGAGAGAAGGGCAACAAGATTGGTGAGGGGAATGAAGGGATCCTCTTACCAAGAGAGGCTTAAGTTCTGCAAATTGCAGTGGCTGGAGACTAGGCACCTGCACGGTGATCTGATTGAGGTGTATAAGGCTTTGAATGGATTGAGCATGCTGAATTCTGGTGGGATCCTTCCACTTGTTCAGGTTACGAACCTAAGGGGGCATAGATTCAAATTAAGAAAGGACAAATGTAGAATAGATGTGCGGAAATTTGCCTTTAGCCAGCGGGTGGTTAATTGCTGGAACAAACTTCCATCTGTCGTTGTGTAAGTTGATAGGTTGAATAAATTTAAGGAGGAACTGGACAGGCATTTGGAGGGAATGGTGTTATTTTTTTTGGCTGATGCTGCATAAGCTCGTACACTTGCTTTCTTGCATCAAATGCCACTACTACTACTACAGCCTTAGCACATTTATTGGAAAACCAACGTTTAGATAAAGGACGAGATTTTAAAGTGGAGTGTGGAATAAAGGATTCCAAAGATTTTGTAATTGCTGAAAATAATTTGGAAGTGGGAGACCCAAATAACGCTGTAGAAATCATTCTTGATATTTTAAACTCAGTTCAAAATATTGAAGGATGCAAAGACTTTGACGAGGCAAATGTTAATCAATGGTTAAAATATAGACAAAAATGAACCCATCTGCAAAAAAATGACTGATGATGACTTAATCCAAAGTGTGCAAGAACCTATGGCAGGACGTGACGAGGACAGTGTTGAGGAACTATAGCCATCTTTCAAGGTAAGTTGTAATGAAGCCCTAACAGCTGCAGAAACATTACTTAAATTCATGGAAAGTCAAGATGATGTAGATTATATTGAAATTTTACAAATTCGTGGACACACAAGAAAAATAAAAGTAAAAATAATGCTACAAAAAAAAAAAAAAAAAAAAAAAAACAATCAAAAATCAGAGACTTTCTATCAAAATGAATAAAATATTATTGTTGTTGTTATATACATGTAATGTGTTATGTTTTTATGTGTTTTGGAATACTTAAACAAATAAAAATGTAATTTTGATTTACCATGTTTTTCAATTGTCCGGGCTCTAGCATCCCTGAATTACCATGGATAATCAATGTTTTACTGTATTTTGATATTTGTTGTTGCTGTTGACTACATCAGATAAAATGTTTTTGTTAAATATGACAAAAATCAAATTTGTCACAAACTTCATATGGAATTATTGATTGCAAATCACGGGAAAGATTTTACTATGGATTGGCATTATTGTAGGACCGTGTTAATGCTACAGCCAAAACCGGCCATGGCGAAGAGCCTCACCTGAAGAGGGTTCTCATTTTCAGTGTAAATATTTTCCAAAGTAGTGATAAGAATAATAATAGTTTTTATGTGTGTGTGTTTACGGTTGTGCCCCCCCTTATCCGCTGATTCAGTTACCCGCAGTTAACAACGGAAAAAAAATGAAAAAACTTAACACGTACACTCACGTGTCCAATACAATGCTTCCCTTGTTTTACAATGTCACGTATGGTTTGGTCACCAATGTTATAATGATTCTTTTGAGATTTAACAGATGCACCTTTTTCAAACTTTTGAATAATTTCAAGTTTTTGTTTAATTTGAAAGTACAACTCTTGCGTTGTGCTTTAAAATTACGGTGATTTTTGGTGATTGCAATGGGATTTGCTGAATAGCATGCGGTGCTTCTGAAGCCAATATTCGTCAGTTTTGAGTGTTGACAGTCCCATCAAGGTAAAAGTGGACCTCATCTCTCCAAAGAATGTTCCATGCCAGGCCTCATCCACTTCCATTCTGGCCAAAAACGTTAGATTAAATGCCATTCGTTTTTCAGGATCATCTTTTTGCGGCTGCTGCTGGCAATTGAACCCAATTATCCATACAATTATCCTTGTATGGATAATTGGGATTAGTTTCCAAGAATTTTCCACACAGTGGAATATGGGACATCCAATTGCCTCACTACTCCCTGTGCACTGCTACTAGTTCCAGCAGCTGTATCCATGGATCGGTTGATGATAGCCATTGCAACTTCCTCTGCTATCTGAGGTGAAACAGGCTTCCTTCCTCTTCCAGGCTTAACCAACAAAGGACCGAGTTTCCTAAATTTTTTAATCATCTTGAATTAATGGACCACATAATATTGATTACATGGTCCATTAGTTATCATCAGATTATCTAATTTTATTAACAATTTCTATAGAAAGTGAAGTATTAGAAGAATTATATTTAAGTAATATAATTAAAACGTTTGCTAGTTTAAAGGCCAGAAAAGTTACAATATTGTATTAAAAATATGTTAGAAATATCTTTATAATCATAATATAAAAAATGATATTATTTTTCTTGTAACTTTTCATTATTTTTGTTATTAAAGCATTTATGTAGTGAAAGGTTGTTTCTTATTTTTAATTGCATTAAACTGATTTTTAATTGTGTTAAATTTATTTTAAATTATTTGTTACTCTAATGTAAGATTTTCAATTTTTTTCGTTTTAATTTCAGAGTATGTAAAATAATAAGAGAAGTTTACTTCAATATAGTATGTAGAAACACTTCCGTATGATACTCTCCAGAAATTAAAACCAAAAAATCGAAAATCTTACATTAGAGTAACAAATAATTAAAAATAAATTTAACACAATTAAAAATCAGTTTAATGCAATTAAAAATAAGAAAATCAATTAAAAGAATTTAACGAAAAAATTGAAAAACGATTTTCCTTCCTGAAGCTGACAACGCTTTTCGACCATATGTCGTGATCACAGGAATGAAAATTACTGAATAGGGGTGAGCATGAAACTTAAATAGGGATTATTTGTCTTTGCACATGCATGTAAAAGCACACGAATCGGAGATCAGATATGGCCAGCGAGCATTAACAGAATTCTCGTGTAATTTCACCCCTATTCGGTAATATTCATTCCTGTGATCACGACATAAGGTCGAAAAGTGTTGTCAGCTTCAGGAAAGAAAATCATTTTTCAATTTTTTCGTTAAATTCTTTTAATTAATTTTCTTATTTTTAATTGTGTTAAATTGATTTTTAATTATTTGTTACTCTAACGTAAGATTTTCGATTTTTTCGTTTTAATTTCTGGAGAGTAGCACGCGGAATTTTTCTACGTACTATATTGAGATAACCAGGCCTCCGTAGCCGAGTGGGCAGGAGCGGGAGTGCAGTAGCACATGCTCTTTGAGTAGACCGGGGTTCAAGCCCCTGACTGCTGAATACGGTCGATCTGCCAACCCGCACTGGACCAGCGTGGCAGATTATGGTCTATTTCCTTCAGCATGAATTGTTGAGGAGGCTTCCATCCTGCAGTGGGTTGATAATGGCTGCACTTTACTTTTACTTTATATTGAGATAAACTTCTCTTATTATTTTACAAATATTGATATCAACATAGGACGTATTGTGCATTACAGCTCTGGTATGTATATATGTAGTATCAATATATTTCCTTTTTCCCCTTCATAAACAGTGACTATTATAGTGCTTCTGGGTCTAAGGGCTTAAATTTACAATTAGGTCATTGAAGGGGTGCCAAAAAGCTGTTTGCACAAAGGTGCCTTACATATCAGCCCTGGCCCTAATACTCCCACCCTTATTTTTGCTTCCACAGTGCTTATGTCACACCAAACTGACTCAAAATTGCACTCTCCACCCATGTCAATGGGATGCGCCACCTTAGATTTTGTGTTTCTTAATTAACAGCATAACCGCTCCCACTTCCTATCCTATCTATCTTTTCTGTACACATTTTACTCCCCAAATTCCAATTCTGCATTCCCCATATCTGTGTGACACCACGTCTCTGATATCCCAACAATATCCACCTTTAATATCTTCATCAGCACCTCAAATTCATCAAATTTATTTACTCAATTCCTATCATTGGTGTATATGCAAGTATGCATGCACTGTTCTTACACTTAGTTACCCTAATGTAGCCTGTGTATTTACTTGTTCCATGATGTCTCCCAGCAGTTCTTGAAATCCCTAGCAACTTGTTTTCCAGGCTGCTGCTCATTCCAATAGACGCAGTGCAAGAATCACTTTCGCCTCTGCCTGCAGCTACTGTTAATCTATTAGTCTGAGAATCCTTCCAAGCTAGCAGTTTTCCGACCCACCTAACACTGCTTCGATAGCATCAGCAAATATTCTTGCACCCTTTCTATTTAAGTGAATCCCATCTCTGTAAAATAGTCTTTCCTGTTAACAAGCACAGACTACGCTGAGAAAAATTCTTCCCCGTGAGCCTTGCACAGTTTCTCCAAAGCTCTCATCATATACTGTATACTGCCTCCTATAATGTCTGGGCAGAATTGCAGAGACTTTTAAATTTAACTCTATCTCACCACTTTTTCAACATTGACCTGTACTTGTTAAATAAGTCTGCATATCTCCTACTCTTAATGTCATTAGTGTCAACATGTACAACAATATCATCTTTTTTTGGCCTTAAAAGATATCTGCTCTGCAACGTCATCAACTTTTGCCCCTGGCAGACATACCCTGGTCCTCTTCCACCTATCCGTTTTGCACAATATTTATCCCATTTCCCTGACAAGTGTGTCACCAAGAATAACTAGCTCCTGTGGGAACAGCACATTCTGCTTCGAAGATTGTCGCTGTGTTGCCCGATGTATAAGTGTCAGCTCTGGCATTAAGTTGGGAAGCTGAGAGGTTGATGGGCCACCCATTTGAATTCCTTCGAGGGCATCTACCCTACTTTCAAACTCTCATAGATGCCCATCAGAATTCCGAGTTATCACCTAATATCTTCACTCTCTGCACCTAGTCAAGGAGGATGTCTTTTTGTATGCTAGGTGCAGAGAGTGTGAAGATATCACCTAATATCTTCACACTTTCTGCACCTAGCAGACAAAAAGACATCCTCCTTGATTAGATCATGTCCTGTTCCAGAAAGTTCCGCAAACATTTTACAAGTTGCACATATTTTTAGACTGTGATGTGTTGGAGAATCGCCCCATTCGGTTCTACCCCAATCCACAGCATTTCCTGCTCTGACCCGGGGCACAATTTCCATTTAAATATGATTTAATTGATTAACACAAAAATTAATAAATTTAATTGATTAATTGACATTACTACACTAAGCTGACAGATTTCTAAATGCAGTGATATGTATTACACAATCTAGTTTTACGTTATAACTTATGCTGTCAAGTTCAAAATAAGTTACACTATACTGTAACAATCACAACATTAAATTAATTACCATTATTAATTAATTAATGTTAAATTAATTTAACAATGTTAATTTGATAATAAGAAAATTATCCTACTAACTCCAACCTACATGATTCAAATTTTAGTGCTACGTATTTACCATAATTAAAACTTAAATTCCCTTACCACTCACTCTATAATATTATAACAATGGCAGCAAGTTCTGAACAATACAAAGCTTCTATGTATATTAAGTATTAACCTACAAAATCTATAGCTGAATTCAAAATAAACTAAGGAGCATGACTAGGACTATAAAGCTACTTATAGAATATAATTTTATATTGACAATTAGGTCAATAAAATGACAAAAATTTCTCAAAACCTTATCCATTTCCTGGAGCTGAAAATTCTTTGACTAGCATGTGGATAATCTTGTTCCCAAGTCCATAGGAGAAGAAATAAGAAAAACATACAATGGTGTTTTTGAAAAGAAGTCAAGATTTCCATTTAAAGATAAAAAATGAATTTATAAATGGGAAAACAAATGACTTCTATTTCAAGTAGAGGCTTCAAAAACTCACATTTTTAAATACAGCCCAGTCACTTCCATAGAAGTAGAAAGGTCATTCTCTGAGTATAAAATGATATTGGATGATAAATGCCACAAAGTTACAATGGACCAATTTCAGAAATATATTATTGTGTATTAGATAAGAAAAGAAGGAATTACCTCTGTGATGTCTTGTAGAACACTTCTGTGCTGATACTCTCCATTGCTGAATCAGCTATACAAATAGTTTACATGTATTCCTCACACTCGCAGACAAAATCAATGATCAGATGCACCTTGGAATCGGTGGACAGCGGACCCCAAGCCAAACCCCAAAATACATTGAACCACCAACCCTTGAGTGAGAAAAGACAATAAGTCCATACTTTAAAAATAAATTAAATGCTATGAAACCAATTTACATGATGAATCCTTTCTTTTAACACTTTAAAAACAGATATTAAAACAGTCAAAACATTAAGAATCCTCTGAGACATTGAGAAACTAAAAGAATTTTGTTACTTCCTTGAAGTGGATAGGGCTTTTCAACTAGAGTCATGATCACAGGTATTGTGATGGAATTTATAGCATGAAGATTAGTTGCAATCTTGGCGCATGTGCGTGAAGGACCATGCATCTAAGGGCAATGTACATTGACCGAATTTTGATGTAATTTCATTTCAAGCGACTCTGCGATTAATAATTTGGTGTGATCACGTTGGATGCTCAGTATTTTTGTTTTATTGAATAGAAAGGTGTGGCCTTCACTGATCGCATGGAATGCACATTCCATCCAACTCTTCATTCTCGTATTGAGTGTACAGGGAGTAGATCCCAGGTATGAAGAGTTGCAATCCTTGCAAGGTACATTGTGGACTAAATCACTTAATTGGAACATGGTAGAGGATTGGACTTTGTGATTATTAAGGGCTGCATGTAGTTTCATTGTGGCTATGACTTTGAATTGTGTGTCTTTGAAAATACTATTTAGTTGTTTTAGTTGTTTGAACCATTGTTCAATATATGGTAAAGCATTAAAATATTTTTTATGTTATTATTCTTAATGACTGCTGTGGTATTATGTAATCTGTTTTTTGCTTGTAACCTTATTTCGTTTATAATTGGTAGGTAGGGGGTAACCTCTATTTTGAAATCTGTTTCTTAATGTTTGTATTTCTGTGTTTAGAGTTGATTCGGATGTTGAGTATTTGTAGGCATTGAGAAATTGATTTAGGATAACGGATCTTTTATAGGTGAAGGAATAATAGCAAAGAAGCATTTCTGTGTTGGTGGCCTTTCTGTATATACTAAATAGAATTTTGTTCATAACCCAAGTGAGGGTGAAATTTAACAAAACGTAACGATTTAGGTTCAATTTTTAGTGTAAAGTTTAATCTTGCATAGATATTATTAATGTTCTGTAGAATGTCCTGTATGGTCCCCGCATCTGTGATGCAAAGTATATCATAGAGATATCTACCATAGTAGGTGACACATGGAAGAAAGGGTGTTAATAGTATTATTTCAATAGTGGTAAAGTATATTTCCACTAGTAACCCATTCATGTTTAACCCCATGGGTAGACTGAAAAACTGAACGAAAACTTTACCTTGGAAGGTGATATAATTGGCTTAAATTAAAAGTTTTATCAAATAGAAAATAGCTGTAATTAGGAGTTTTGTATGGTTAATAGGTAAGGAGTTATTGTTTAACATGTCCCAGACAATGTCCAAGGTGTATTTGACGTTCACGTTGGTATATAAAGAGGTGACATCTAGGGAAAATAGATCGTCTTTATCATTAAGTACTTTATCTTTAAGGTTATTGAATAGCGAATTGTTGTTTTGTATCCCAAACTTTATAGTTTGTCTGAAAGGTTTGATTATATTATATATATGGGAAGTAAATGCCGAGAATGCAGAATGCATGTATGAAATGATGGTGTGAATGGGGAAGCCAGTCTTGTGTAGTTTTACTTAGCCAAAAAATGTGGGTATATTGTACATCCTAGCTTTTAATTGTTTTTACTGGGCCATCATAATGTAATTGTTTTTTCTAGTATGTCGTTAATGTCTTATTATACTGGTTGACTAAATTGGAAAACAGGTCTGGATGGACTTCTTGGTAAGTCAAAGTATCTGATACTACTGAATATAATTTGTTGATATAATCTTACTTTTAAAGGTCGCACAGTGACCATAAAAAAAATTAAGATATCATGATACAAAAAGCAGACAAAGTCAAAACAGTTATAGTTTTAGACAAGAAAGATTATACACTAGACTGTCAAAGATACTAAGTCGAAGTATCTGATACTACGGAATAAGATTTGTAAAAAAACATAGAGATACTAGGTTTCTCAATAACTTCTACGTTGTAACTATATTTAAAAGAGTACTAGATTACCTCAATGTTTTGCGTAGAATGCTTCCAGTCGATGCTGTCCAAATGTAAACAAATAAAATAAAATAAATGGATAAAAGGATATTAATGAATTCTCTCACTCCGAGACATGACCGATACGATGCAGAATGGAATCGAAAGCCGAGATCATGAACCCCACCCCAAACACATCAAACCAACTCAAGAAAAACCATGAATGCAAGAAGACATTCTGTCAGAATAATTAAAATAGTTAAAGTTGGAAAACCATATACAAGAATAAATAATTAAAATCATGATTATAAAATTTGGAAATTAAATGGAATTCACTGTATTTTCCTCCTTAAGCAGACAACGCTTTTCAACTACTCATCTTTGATCACAGGTTGGAAATAATTCTGGTGAAAAAACGTGGAATTCCTAAATGGACAGATTTTTTGTATTGGCGCATGCATAAAAAAGACCAGAAATCCGAAATTAGGTAAGGACATCGCACGTTGATAGAATTTTAGTGAATCTTCATTTCAAGGGTCTCAGCGATCAATAATTTTATGTAATTATGTTGTATGTTTAAGATTTCCGCTTCATTAAAAAGGAATACGTGGCCTTCGTCGATAGCATGAAATGCCAGTTCCGATGCATTTGCGCATGATATGTGTGGACCGAAGCAGTGTGCTCTTTCCACACGTAAGTCGAGAGTACACTGAGTCAACCCTTGATACAATGAATCGCACTGACCACAAGAAATATTGTATACAAGATCATTTACTTGTATCGAGAGAGAAGGAAGAACTGTGTGATTTCTCAATATATTATGGAGCTTCTGCATAGGCCTGGCTACAATTTTGAATTCTGTATCTTTAAAGAGTTTATTGAGTTGCCTATACCATTGTTCAACATACGGAATAGAAATAAAGTATTTTTTTATTGGTTTCATTAATAGGTTTCATATTTTTTGACTTATTTTTAGCTTGTAATCTGATTTGATTAATAATGGAAAGTGGATAGCCCCTATTTAAAAACCTATTGGTGATGAAGAGAAGTTATTATTCCCAGGTTACTATACCTCGTTACAAAATAAAAAAATATTTACATTCAGACGATTGGTCTATTTTGAAAACATTTATAGATTTTAGGCAGAACGCATTAGCCACTGAAATAAAAAAATAGGCACTCAAATAAATTAAACGCATTATTAACAGTTTTAAAATCGGGCTCGAATAAACATTACTAACCCCCCCCCCCCCTGTACAGATGCAATATACCCACCAACAACACCTGGACACATTTACTCAAATGGTCACTCAAACACATACGGGCACTTCTACTATGCCTACATATAAAGAGAATGGGACTGCACATAATACAAATATAGCTTGCATACGTTCTTCTCCCTCACATTACATGTATAATTAGTTGACATATACACAAGTTACTAATCTATCTTCACACATGTTATCAGAGAATCAGATCTCACTCCTATCGAAGGGACTGAATTTTAATTTATCCCCCACGTAAACTCCCCATGAAACAATTCATGATAGATTTTGAGTTTAGTCTCCGCAACATTCCACAAAAAGACTTATTGATCAAACAAGTTAATCAAGTTGTTAATAATCCCAGAAATCTTCGGTTACCCAGATTGAATAAAAATGAAGTTATGGCATTACGTAATATTGGGAGAAACAAGAAATACTGTTCAAGGTTCAGGCCTAAATGGATGTCAGATGAATTAATGAAGCTCGTGGTATAGAAGAAAAATGTATGGGATGCATATAAATTATCAGGTGACACAGAAGCCTATCGCAGATATAACCTTGTCTGTAATCAAGTCACAAAGGAGGTTAGGCAGGCAAAGGCAGATTATGAGAAATCTTTGGCAGAGGATGCAAAGAAAAGCTGCAAAGAGTTCTTTACTTATGTAAACTCTAGAAGGAAAGGAATGAATCAGATTGGACCACTTAACATAGATGGGTTGACTATTGATGATCATGCTCAGGTAGCTGATAAACTGAATGAGTATTTTGCATCTAAATTCATACATGAGTAGTTATTCAATGAGGGGAATTCCAGAAATTTATCAAACTCTAACAGGGAGCTAAGTGATTTTGTAATAACTGAGAGAAAGTGGAGGAGAAATTGTTGAAGTTAAACATAAACAAGGCACCTGGGGTGGATGGGATCTATCCAGTTATATTAAAGGAGACAGCAAAGGAAATAAGCAAACCCTTAGTCATAATTATGAGAGCTTCTTTGGACTCAGGGGAGGTCCCCATGGATTGGAGGTGTGCAAATGTATCACCAATTCACAAAGGGGGTTCAAAAGGTGACACAAGTAACTATAGACCTGTTAGTTTGCTAGACTGGGAAAATAGTGGAGTCACTGGTTAAAGAAGCATTGCAGGATCATCTAGACAATACTGCAGTAATAGTTAAGACACACCATGGGTTTGTTAAAGGGGGGAGGTCTTGTCTGACCAATTTGATTGGATACTGTGATGTGGTCACAAAGGAACTGAATGTCAAAAATAATTTTTATATCATATACTTGAATTTCAGGAAAACTTTTGATACTGTTGCACATGGAAGACTACTGTACAAATTGGCAGAGGTATGGCATTAAAGGTAAGTTGCTACAATGGATAAAGGGATGGTTGAGTGGGAGACGACAGAGAGTGGTAATCAATGGACACTGCTGTTCGTGGACAAATGTTATTAGTGGAATTACCCAGGGTTCGGTGCTGGGCCCATTGTTGTTTTGTGTATTCATCAATGATATTGATGAAGGTATATCAGAATTAATGTCCAAGTTTGCAGACGATACAAAGGTTGGCAGGGTTGTCAAGGACACTACAGACTGGGTTGGCAACTACAGTAAACTACTGGGTTGTTAACTACAGTAAAGACAGTATGCTACTCCAACTGGATCTAGATAAGTTGAGCAAATGGACTGAGAAGTGGCAACTGAAGTTTAACATTGACAAATGCAAAGTACTGCATATGGGTAGCAATAACCCAAGAGAAATGTACCAACTGTGTGGTACTGCACTCAGGGAATTGGAAAGTTAAAAAGACTTGGAGTTAATTGTGCAGTCAAATATGAAGTTGCTGAGCAATGCAGAAAAGCTGCCAGGGCAGGTCATGGAGTCTTGTCAATGATATATAGGAATTCTGCTAGCAGGGACAGGGAGGTGATTATCCCATTGTATAAGGCAATGGTCAGGCCACACCTAGAGTACTGTGTACAGGTCTGGAGGCCTGTACTTCCTGATTTCAGGAAAGATGTAGAGTTTCCAGAATGAGTACAAAGAAGCGCAAGATTGGTGAGGGGAACAAAGGGGTGCTCTTAGCAAGAAAGTCTTAAGTTCTGCAAATTGCAGCACCTGGAGAGAGGCACCTGCAAGGTGATCTGATTGAGGTGTATGAGGCCTTGATTGGGTTGCGCAAGCTGAATGCTGATGGGATTCTTCCTCTTGCTCAGCTTAAGAAGCTGAGCTGACATAGATTCAAATTAAGGAAAGACAGTTGTAGAATAAATGTGCAGATTGCCTTTAGCCAGTGTGTGGTAAATTGGTGGAACAGACTTCCATCTTTTGTTGTGGAAGTTGATAGCCTAAATAAATTTAAGGCTGAGCTGGACAGGCATTAGGAACAAATGGGAGGGGTATTTTTTATTTTTTTTTGGCTGATGCTGCATAAGCTTGTTTTCTTGCATCGTATGCTTCTACTAATTCTAATCAAATCAGATTAGAAGCTAAAAATAAATCACAAAATACGATACCTACTAATGAAACCAATAAAAAATACTTTATTTCTCTTCGGTACGTCAAACAATGGTATATGCAACTCAATAAACTCTAAAAATCAGAATTGCATTTTGTGCCCTCATGAAGGCTATGTATTCCTTTTTAATGAAGCAGAAATCTTAAACATGCAACATAATTACATAAAATTATTGATCACTGAGACCCTTGAAATGAAGCTTCACTCAAATTCTATCAACGTGTGACATCCTAACCTAATTTCGGATTTCTGGTCTTTTTTACACATGCGCCAATACAAATAATCTCTCTATTTAAGAACTTAACACACACACACTTCACGTTATTTCCCACTTGTGATCAAGACGAATAGTCAAAAGCCATTGTCTGCTTAAGGAGGAAAATACGGTGAATTTCATTTAATTTGTATGTCAGTGTGTTTATCCAAATTTTATAATCATGATTTTAATTATTTATTCACATATACGGTTTTCCGACTTTACTGTTTTAATTATTCTGACAGCATGCCTTCTTGCACTCATGGTTTTTCCTTAGTTGGTTTGATGTGTTTCAGGGTAAGGTAGGGAGCTCTTGCCTTTAGATTCCATTGTGCGTCATATCGGTCATGTCTGTATGAGTGAGAGAATTCATTAATATCTTTTTATCCATTTCTTTTATTTTATTCGTTTACATTTGGAGAGCATCGACTGGAAGCATTCTGTGCAAAAGATTGAGGTAATCTCTTATGCTTTTAGGTACTACGGAATATAATTTGTTGATACAGTAGACTTTCAGAATAATGGCATCTTCGGGGATTCAAGGTGTCATTATTTCGATTTTTCTGTTATCTACAAAGTTTTATTTTTAATATATTTAATGCAAAAATAATGAGGCTAAATAAGAAATGGAGAGATTAAGCATGCAGTTTTATTAACTGCACATAAAAAAACATAAACATGTTGGCGATCCAATGTTATATTCTGCCATTAATACGCTCATACTTACACCCCATTCTATTTTCCTTATTATATCAAGTTTAATCTGCTTGGTGAGCACAGGGGGTGTCGTCACCGTCCTCCCCACACTGGGTGGAAAAGGCCCAGGTTCAATTCCTGTCGAAGATGCAAGGAACTTTTATGGCCTTTTTTCAAGCTAGGCTGAGTTAGTCTGTCTCAGACGTAGATAGCAAAGTTTTTTCCCTAGAAAATGGGGTGTTTCGTCTGGCAAAACAGGTAATTCGACCAGAGAACACATGCATCAAAAGATGAAATAACTTTCCAGGTGATGCTAATGTAATCTTTTGGTTTATTATATCAAGTTTGCCACTAAGCTTTAATGTTCTTCTTTTCTTCTCTGTATGTGGTTTATTAACTTTAGGAGCCACAGTGAGGAGTTTTTAATTTAAAATAAATGTAAAACAGTGGTATAATCCGTTGATATTAGTACAGAATTCATTTTCAAAATGGTGAACGTAAACAAATACAGAAATCGGGTGACTTGTTGTTTTCTTTTTTCAGCTCTGCAAGACATCTGTGCTGTACGTAAACATCCAATCTCAATGTTCTGTTATTTGGGGTGCTGTTATTTCGAAAGTCTAGTGTATAATCTTGCTTGTCTAAAACTATAACCGTTTTGCCTTTGTCTGCTTTTTGTATATTTTTTTTAAAATTGCTGAGTGACCTTCAAAAGCAAGATTATACAACAAATTATATTCTGTAGTATCAGATACTTTGACTTACCAAGAAGTCCATCCAGACCTTTTTTCCAATTTAGTCAACCAGTATAATAAGATATTAAAGACATACTGGAAAAACAATTACATTATGATGGCTCAGGAAAAACAAAAGCTAGGACGTACAATATACCCACATTTTTTGGCCAAGTAAAACTGCATAAGACTGGCTTCCCCATTCATACAAGCATTCTGCATTCAAAAAAAATTTTCAAAAAAATAAAAATCATTCTGCTCAAAATACAAAAAAATTAAAATAACAACATAGACACGTCAGTCTTTTAATCTCTTCGATTTTCCAATTTAAAAGTCCATTAAAGACCATGAAATTTTAAACATGCACATATATTTCTGCTTATTATTCATGTAACTATTATTTTTTAAAAAATTTAATTAAATTATATGTATTCAGTACTACTAGTTACTTCTGTTTTTGTGTTTGTTTCAAATTTTATTTTATATTCACAATTCATGAAATTTAAAATTACATACGTTGCTCCCTGCAGATAGCAACCATTTTGAGAGAATATTGCATTTTCTGTTGTTGTCTTTACTATGTGCAGCGCCTCCCAAACTCTCTGGGTGGGCAGGAGCAGCAGTGCGTAGCACATGCTTCTTGATTAGACTGGGGTTTGAGTCCATGACCACTAAATACGGAGGATGCGGAAATGTCAGGGAATGACCACCACATATACCCGGAGCAATATGGCCTTAGTTGCTAATGCTCCTAAAAGCCAAATAACAAAAACAACTTTACTATGTGAAAACAATAATTAATCTTTTTAAGACACCTAGGGTAAGATATGCAAACTAAGAGATATTTCTGAATATTTATACCAAAATTGGTGTCAGATGAACTGATGAGACTAGTGGCACATAAGAAAAATGCATGAGTTGATTATAAATTTACAGGAAAAATGGAATCCTGCAGCAAGCACAAACTAGTCTACAAGCAGGTCACTAAGGGGTTAGGCAAACTAAGGAAGATTATGAGAAGTCCTTGACTTCTCATAATCTTATTCAAAGAATTCAAAGAAAAGTAGCAAAGAATTCTTTGCTTGTGCCAACACTAGAAGGAAAGGGATGAACAACATTGGTCCACATAGATATGAATGGCATAATTATTGATAATTCTGTTCAGATTGTTGAGAAACTAAATAAATATTTTGCATTCATATTCATTCATGAAGAAGTTTATAGGGATGAGAATACCAGAAGTACATCAGGTTATAACTGGAAACTAAATTATTTTGTTATTACTGAGAAGAAAGTGGAAGAGAAATTGCTGAAGCTAAAAGTAAATGAGGCAACTGGGGCTGATAGGATCTATCTAGTTATATTAAAAGATGCAGTGAAAAGAGGTAAGTGAACCATTGGCCATAATTATGTGAGCATCATTAGATTCAAGGGCAGTTGCTATCCTCTCATGGCATGATCTCTGAACGGGTTCTTCTTGAAGTGTCTGAAGAGGAAATCTGTCCTGAGCTAAAATTACAAGGAGTGACAGCTGTAAAATGAACATTACACATAAGGATAGTAACCTGGTCCCCACAGAAAACCTTTTCCTTACTCTTAATTCATTAGTGTCTCTGAATTCAATTACCGCTGGGTACTTGTACTAACTCTCTATTGTGCTTTAAGTGCCAAAAATACAGACACTCACAAATGGTCTGTCACGGTGCCTTTGCATATGCTCGACATAGCGCAAAGGATTATAAAATTATGGTTATATTCAGCCCCAAAATTGACATGTATTAACTGCCAAGGAGAGCATCCTGCATACTCCTGGGCATAGCAGTGGTGGAAAGAGGAAAAAGAGATACAAAGGTTAAAGGCAGAGCTGAATATATCACACCGCGAGGCAAGAAAGGTGGCACAGTCTATAAATAGCAACAAGCCTTCATACACTTAGAAAGTTGTAGGGAGTGTTCAGCACAAACTGAAATGACTATTCCACCAAAAGAGTCATTTAATCCCATTGCACACTTTAAATCTGCAAAAATTCACATGGAAAGACCAGTCAGCTAACACTGGAGCATTTCATTCATCTCCTGTCCAAAGCCTCTATGTTGAAGCAAATGAGCAATCTTCGACACAAGCAGTTTCCTTGCAGCATGCTTATAAATTGAAATCCCTGCCAGACTATCCCACATCTAATTTTTTGAGCGAAATTAGGAAAATCTGTATATTAATCCTATGCATCCAGTTCACATAGGTGGTCAGTGCAAAGTGGAGTCAGTCTGTGACATAAGCACTGGGAAAACAAAAATGAGAGTAGGAGTATGTTATAGGCCTAATGGCTGCAATGAGTATAACAAACAAATGTGCAGGCATATAGAGTGGGCCAGTAAATTACAATGTCTTATAATGTGGAGGGCTTTCTAACTTTCCAAATATTGACTGGACCTTGTGGGTTGGTCACTCACATGGTACCAAGACTTTTTGTGTATTTATTGGGTGATTATTTTCTACACCGGCATGTTAGAATTCTTTATAATAGAGAGGCAATCAGAGAAAACAGTACTTTTGATCTGATTATTAGCAGTGACCCATCATGCATTAAGAATCTGCAAATAAAAGACCCACTAGGTGGCAGTGATCACAGTATATTGAAGTGGTGTTTACTTAAATATGTAACTACTTTCAAAGGCAAGGGAAAGGGTTCCTGCTTTCATAAAGGTTGACTACACTGATCTCAGACAGTTTTTTGGTTCTGTGCAGTAAATTCTACATGGGAAGCATCCAGGGATATAATCATAGAAGCTATTGGGCCATTTATACCAAATTAAAAATACTGTTCAAGCCATTAGATCTAAATGGATATCAGATAAACTGATAAGACTTCTGGCAGTGAATAAAAATGCATAGGTTGCATATAAATTTTCAGGAGGAGATGCCTACAGTAGATATCAACTAGTCTGTAATCAAGTCACAAAGGAGGTATAAACTAGTCTGTAATCAAGTCACAAAGGAGGTATAAACTAGTCTGTAATCAAGTCATAAACAATTCAATTATATAATTCATAAACTAGTCTGTAATAAAATCACAAAACAGGGCAGGCAAACTAAGGCCGATTATGAGACATCTCTGGCAAAGACTGCAAAGAAAAGCATAAAAAACTTCTCTACATACGTAAACACCAGAAGGAAGGGAATGAATCATGTTGGTCCCCTAGATATGAATGGTATAATAGTTGATGACCCTGCACAGGTTGCTGGAAAATTGAATAGGTATTTTGCATCTACATTCATGCATGAGGAAGTTTTTAGGATTGGGGTACCAGAAGTGTCAAATTCTAACTGAGAGCTGAATGGTTTTGAGATAACTGAGATGTAAGTGGAAGAGAAATTGTTGACGCTAAATGTAAAAAAAGGTATCTGGGTGGGTGGGATCTATCCACTTATGTTAAAAGAGGTAGCAAAAGAGTGAGCAAACCTTAGCCATGATTATGAGATAATCCTTGGATTCTTGAGATATTCCTGTGGACTGGAGATGTGTGAATGTATCCCCAATTTATAAAGGGTGAAATGAGTAATTACAGACAGCTTGACTTCTGTTCCAGGAAAAATAATGGAGCCACTAGTTAAAGAAATAATGCAGGAACATCTAGACCAGGGGTCACCAAACTACGGCCTGCGGACCAGATCCAGCCCGCGTAGTCTGTTCATCTGGCCCACCCCGCACTGTGCTACAAATGATCAAAATTTCTAAAATATATTGTAATTATTTATATGGAAATATAATAAATAGTGAATCAATGAAATACTACTGTTTCAATGACAGCTTGTGAGCGGGGCTTATACCTTGGCAATGGCGAGCGGCGCCGCACGTGACATTACAAAAGGGTGCTTTGTCAGGAACACCCGCCATTTGTTAATGTAGTCGTATCTACCACCCATCTCCGTCGATCATGGTTATGGGATATGATCGCTAGGGTGCAGCAGGGGATAGATGTTAGCACTGTCAAAAGTTAGAGTGCAGTGCAATGTTCGGCTGCATATATTTGGAATATTTTCTGTGAAGATGAGATAAACTTCTGTTAAAAAAAAAATTAAAATGAGTGTAAGTAAAAATAAGGCAAATTCTTGTAAAATATTATGTACAAATAGTAATTATATAGTAATATGTAAGTAAGAAATTGTTTCTCCTGTCTAGATATTTTTCTTCGCCGTTCTCCCATAGACTACTAAGAAAAGAAAAGTAGATGCTGAGAGTCGCCTTTTCAATGAAGAATGGGAAGAAAATTACTTCTTTGTGGAAGCAAGTAACCAAAGGGCTATGTGCCTGATATGCAATGACAGTGTTGCCGTTTTAAAAGAGTACAATCTTCGGCGTCATTATGAAACAAAACATCTTTCAACATTCTTGAAGTTTTCTGGAAAGTTACGTACTGAAAAATTTAAATTCATAAAACATAGTGTGGAATCACAAAGGCATGTGCTCACGAAAATATTTACTGAAAATGAATCTGTAACCCGTGTAAGTTACAAAATAGTAAATAAGATGGTAGAGCAAAGAAAACCGTTCACTGATGGCAGCTTCATCAAAGCGTGTATGATGAAAGCGGCAAATGACTTGTGTCCTGAAAAAGCCGATTTATTTAGAAGTGTTAGCCTTTCAGTAAGTTCAGTTGTGTGGAGAAAATATAGTCCTGCAGATACGTGAAAAGCTAGACAATTCTTGTGGTATTCTCTACCGCTGGATGAGTCTACTGATCTCTCAAGCACGTCACAACTTCTCATATTCATTCGTGGTGTTAATTTGGACTTTCAGGTCACAGAAGAGTTGGCATCCATTTGCAACATGCACGGAACAATTGGAGAAGATATTTTCTGCACTTCCACGAAAAATATAACCTTCAGTGGAATCAGCTTCGATGTGTCACAGTTGATGGAGGAAAAAACATGGCTGGTGTTAGGAAAGGTCTCATACGGAAGATTAGAACTAAGTTAGAAGATCTTCAACTTCCAGGTGCTTTGTTTATACACTGCATTATACATCAACAAGCACTATGTGGCAAAGACTTAGATATTTCTTGCGTACTGAAACCAGTCATCTCTGCGGTGAACTTTATTCGGGGCCATTCACTTAATCACCGCCAGTTCCAGGCTTTTCTTGAGGAAATTGACTCTGAATTTTGTGACTTACCTTATCACACAGCAGTGAGGTGGCTTAGCTGCGGTGTCCTGTTTCATTTTTATAAGCTACGAAAAGAAATGAATATTTTCTTCACCGAAAAGGATAGAGCTGATACACTTCTATCAGATCCTACCTGGCTATCAAAATTGTCATTTTTGGTTGACATAACATCTCACATGAATGAATTGAATTTAAAACTTCAAGGAAAGGACAACTTTATCTGTGACCTTTACCGAATCATTAAAGGATTTCGAAGAAAGCTATTAATTTTTGAAGCACAACTAGAAAGAGGAGATTTCTCTCATTTTCAGTATTTCAAAGAATTTCTTGCTGAAATCGGAAAAGATATCAATCACAAGTTTCCAAAGAAAATTATTAATGACTTAAAAAAGCATTTTTTGGAAAGATTTTCAGACCTCGACAGAATTGAGAGTGATATTCTTTTGTTTCAAAATCCATTTCATTGTAACGTTGATGACGTGCCAGTCAAACTACAGTTAGAGATCATTGATTTACAAGCAAATGACCTATTTAAAGAGAAACACAGAGAAGGAAATCTTGTAGAATTTTACTGCTGCTTATCTGATAATGAGTTTTCAAAATTAAAGAAATTTGCCTCTGGTATGGTGTTCGGTACAACTTATGTCTGTGAGCAAGCATTTTCAAAACTGAAATATGTAAAGTCCATATATCGAACAAGGCTGAGTGATGAACATTTACAGGTAATTCTCTTGGTTGGGTGTAGCAATTCAAAAGCAAATATTGATGATATTTTAAAAGCTAAACATCAGTTCGATAAATCACATTAATCTTTTCTGCTTATCTTATTCCTAATGTCACCTTCCTTGATAAGTTTTTGATAAATAAATATATTTGTTATCTTTATTTTTCTATATATTCTTTATTTTTGCATATTTTGTGTATTTGTAAATAAATATATTGGTTGTCTTCATTTTTGTTGTATTTACTGAATTGTACATATTGAACAAAATGATTATACGTCCCGCACTCGTCAATCTCTCAGTTATCTGGCCCGTCGTGAAAAAAGTTTGGTGACCCCTGATCTAGACAGAAATATCTGTTATACTGTAGTAACATAGTATGTATTTGTTGAGGGGCAACCTTGTTTTCTGAAGATGATGCATTTGTGAATGCATCATCAAAATCCATGAATGCATCATGTTACCTTACCTTAGCTTCTTTATTATTATTAGCTATATGGTGCAAGGAAGCCTGAGGCTTATACTGCACCAGCCAAAAAAAAAAAAAAATTCCCATGTTACCTTGAGAGAGAGAGAGAGAAATAGAAAGGAATCACCAAGAAAGAGAAGAATGATGATATCCAGCTCAGAACCCTATGTGTCCCAAGCCCATACTCACCAGATGTGAGCACCTGGGGTTTTCCCAAGCTTAAAATCCACAAGAATGAAGTACTGAGACACATAGCTGTGATTGCCAAGTTCATGTAGTATTTGTGATAAAATTTTTAGACTAAACCTGGTCAGCTAAGAATAGTCATTTCTTGTGACATTAGTGTTTTTTGTATGCAATTATTGAATTATAAAGATGCAGCCAAAGAAGAAAAATGCATGTTATCTGTATTTTGTACTTTCTTGTATTGTTACCAAGTTGACAAGAAAGTGTTCATAAAAATAAATATGTATATATATATTTTTTAACATCTAAAATTTTCAGAATTATCAAAATCATCATATTTATTTCAGATTGCTAAAGAAGAAAAACAACTAGAAGCTCGTGTAGAAAAGAATGGTGACAACTTTTCTGTTGGAGAAAGACAGCTATTATGTCTTGCAAGAGCACTTTTAAGGAAAAACAGAGTAAATATAAACTGATATGACTTTAAAGGATTTGTGCCTACCTGCTTAGATTATCTTTTTTGGTTATCACACATTAAGGAGATGGCCATATAACTAAAAAACCTATGCCACAAATTACTGAAAACAAAATGAAGTTTCAAGCTTGAGAATTTAAGTCCATGCTCACATGATAGATCATTTATTAATGATGAGAGGTGAAAACAGATACTTGAAAAATATTAGTGAATTTAAATATATATTATGATAACTCAAAGTAAGCACATCCAATTAGCTATTTACCATGGGAAAAGGGCTAACAAAATAAGTGATATTTTATTTATTACTTTATGGAACAAGAGCACTTACTGTCACAACAAGCTTATGAGTTCAATTCTGTGTTAGAAAGTAAATTGCATGCCTTGATTTAAATCAGGAGCTCAGAAAAACATGATCAACTCTTCAGATGCCTAGACTAGTTATTATTATTATGGCTCTCATATTATTTCTCCCCGATTGGGGGTTCCACCTCGTGATGGGTATTGCTACCAAGTACACAGGGTAGATGTTATTATGTCTGGTGTTACTATTGGTCGAGGAACTCTGACTATCCTACAGGTGTTCAGGATTGTGACTTTCTGGAGTTCCTTGTAGGTGTTCACTGGGAGACCTATTGCTGCTAGGCTGTTATGTAGGGTCTTTGGCAGCATACCGGAGGTTGACAGGATTATTGTTACTTGTTGCATATGCCACATCTCTTTGATCTCCTGTCTTAGGTTCGTGTACTTCCTGATTTTTCCCCATGTGTTTTCTGCAGGTTACCATTGTTGGGTACCACTATGTCAATCAGATAGGTTGCCTTTTCCTTCTTGTCCACAAAGGTTATGTCCGGTCTGTTGTGAGGGATTGTCCTATCCGTTATTATGGCACGGTACCAGTACAGCTTGTGAGTTGGGGTCTCTAGTACTGCCTGGGGTTCGTACTTGTAGCATGGTACACTTTCTTCGATCAACTTGTATTTCCTTGCTAGCTTCTGATGTATTATCCTGGCTACCTGGTCATGTCTGTGAGTGTACTCAATCTGGGTGATCACCTGGCATCCCACGGTGATGTGTTGGATCGTTTCTGAGGCCAGGTGGCTTCGTCGACATGTGTCATCGAACACTCCGGGCTCCTTGGTGATGTATTTTCTATAGTTCCTGGTGTTGATTACCTGGTCTTGGATGACGAGCATGAATCCTTCAGTCTCGTGGAAGAGCATCCCGCTTGTGAGCCATGCATTGGATGCAATTTTATCTATGTGATCTTGATGGAGATCATTGTCTGCTATGGAATGTCTTCTCTGCCCATCTTTCTAGCTTTGTTTGTGCCTCCTGGTTGAGTGGGGACTCCTCGCTTAGGTCGAGTGGGGTATACTGCTTGTATATCTTCCTTATGGCCTGCTGGAGTGCTGCTGTGTGTTTCTGGAAGTAATCCTTCAGGTTAACTATAGTTGTCTTCTGTTGCTCAATGAGGTCTATCAGGCCCCTTCCTTCTTCTTTTAGACACCTCCGTAGCCAGGTGGGAAGGAGCAGCAGTGCATAGCACATGCTTCTTGATTAGACTGCGGTTTGAGCCCGTCACCACCAAATACAGAGGATGCAGAAAGGTCAGGGAATGACCACCGCATATTTCCAGAGCAATATGGCCTTAGTTGCTAATGCTCCTAAAAAAAAAAAAACCAAACCAAATCCTCCTTCTTTCCGGGTAATTGTCAGTCTCTCCACGGCAGATTTTGGGTGGTGTTGGCGGCTCTTGGTCATCATTGTCCTTGTCTCTCTCTCTCTCGTGATATCTTCCAGCTCGGTGTTAGTCCAATCTATGACTTCGAAGGAGTATGTTAGCACTGGGACTGCATAGGTGTTTATGGCTTTAACTGTGTTCTCTCTGTTCAGCAGGCTTCTTAGTCTCTGATGGTATTTTTCGGTCAGGCAGGCCTTAATTTCCTTGTGCTGTAACTGCTGAGACTGCATCATCCCCAAGTATTTGTAGGCCTCTCCCTCTGCCATGACTTCGATCTCTTTACCAGTCTGCATCTGGTAGTTTCGGTTTACTAATTTTCCCTAGTGCAATCCGTGGGTCTTGCATTTGTCTAGACCAAATTCCATCCTAATATCATTGCTGAATTCTTCGGTGATCTGGAGTAGTTGCTGGAGGTGCTACTCAGTTCCCGTGTAGAGCTTGATGTCATCCATGTACATCAGGTGGGTGAGGGTGTACAAGTTCTTCCTTCCTTCCTTCTTTGAGGTTATATTCATACTTGCTACTGTTCAGTATGGTGGATAGCAGATTAAGTGCTAGACAGAATCACAGTGGGCTCAGGACATCTCCCTGAAAGATTCCTCTCCTGATGGGGATTGGCCTGGTTGTGATGTTTTGACCTTAATGGTGGTACTCCATTTTGCCATCATTTCTCCTAGGAAGTTTATCACTATCCAATTAACTTTGTAGAAGTTCAGCGCCGCTATTAGCCAGCTATGAGGCACAGAATTGAAGGCCTTGCGGTAATCGATGTAGGCTGTGTACATGTTGCAGCGCTTCTTGTATGCTTACAAGAAGCGCTGCAACATGTGCAACACTGGAGGCAATCCACACGGCTGTGTGGATGGTCTCCAGTGTTGCACCATTGCTGTCAAGGTAATGCGGTATTATGTGCTGATTGAGGTGGTCTGTGACTCTACAAGGTTCTATTCGGCCTCTGCTTCGGTGTAACGTGAGTCTTTGTGGGGGGTCCATTCCTTCGAATTCTGTTAGGACCTTCTTCCACTTGTCCTCTATTCTGGATATCATGGCCTCGTCTCTTTCCACTTCAGCTGCTGTGGGTTGTATTTCTTTTTGCTCTTCCTTCTCTGGTTCAGTATACTTTATCCT
The DNA here is from genome assembly GCF_048544385.1 of Mastigoproctus giganteus. Taxonomy (NCBI): domain Eukaryota; kingdom Metazoa; phylum Arthropoda; class Arachnida; order Uropygi; family Thelyphonidae; genus Mastigoproctus; species Mastigoproctus giganteus. The sequence continues at coordinate 212,434,062 of NC_143575.1, forward strand.
TTGTAGTTGATCACTCATGTTCTGCTTGATTTTTTCCAAGATTGCAGGAGCTGTCAGGTTCTTTGTGACGATGGTCCTTCTCTGGTCCGCTGTTCGGTGGTCTGAATATCCAGGAATCATTCTAGCCACATGGTATGTAGTCTCGCCCTGTAAGTTGTCATATTGGTCTCCAGCTTCGTTATTTCGTAGTATGCTTGCATGATGTATTTATTCATTTCTCTGCTCCACTTCATGCGTTGGCATTTTCTCCCTTCCTGGGTGGTCACTAGCAAAGTTATGCAGGAAGCACTTCCAGCTGGTGGGATTGGATGGTCTTACCCTTCTCTTGTGGTAGCCATATGGGGAACAGTGCCACCTGCTCCAGTCTTCCTAGGGAGACCTTCTCTGATTTTTCGAACTGAATCCTTTGCCTAAGGCCTGAACATGAGTAACTTTATCTGCGGCACACTTGATGCACTATGATTAATATTTCTCTGCATCATCATCCATCTATGGAGGTGGACCTGTTTAGCTTCGGCTTATGTCCAGTGGTAGTTCTTGGAAGCAACACCAGATGGAACCACAATCTGCCTTAACCGCCACTCCAACCTTGGGGTAGCTAGGTCCCTTGGAGCAACTTTCACAATGTTTATTTATTTATTAATTTTTATTACTATTAATTTATTTATTACTATTATTCTAACTTATTACTATTATTATACCGGTCTCCCAGCATGATGGAGCCGCGTTCGCTTCCACCAAGGCAGTACTCGAACTCGGGTCCATCAGGATGCTGGGCAGTCGCACCCCTTGCCATTATTATTATTATTATCATTGTGCAAGGAAGCCTAAGGCTCATGCTGCAACAGCCAAAAAAAATTTCAGAATTACCCTGAGAGAGAGAGAGAGCGAGCGATCAAGCAAGAGGGAGAGAGAACAAAAGTCGGAAGTAGAAGGGAATCACCAAGAAAGAGAAGAATGATGATATCCAGCTTAGGAATCTGGATGTGCCAAGCCCATACTCACCAGATGTGTGAGCTCCTGGGGTTAAATTTTGCATCTTTATTTATTACTTAGTGTCATGACACCTTAGAACAGTACATCTTACTTGAATATATGCTGTAAGATTAGACAACTCCATTCAGGTCAAAGATCTGAATGAATCAATCTAATCCAAACTCAGTTTTGAACAAGCTAAGAGGGAAAATTTACTTCTTGACCAAATGTCAGTTGAGCCTTTGGGTCCCTGGCTAAAGATATTGACTGCAGCTTCTGTCCCTCTATACTTCCACTTTTGTTATAACCTGATGGTTCTATTGCATCTTCAGCTAAAGGTAAATCTGACAGCATTAGTAGCGGCATATGATGCAAGAAAGCAAGCTTATACATCAGCAAAAAAAAAAAAAAAAAACCCTTCCCATTTGCTTCAATCATATGTCCAGTGCTTCTTTGAATTTATGCACCAACAAGTGCGTAATCTGAGCAAGAGGAAGAATCACATTAGAACTGACCTTGCTCAAACCATTCAAAGCCTTATACATCCTAAGCCATCAATCACCCCACATTTACCTAGTCTCCAGATGCTGCAATTTGCAGAACTTAAGCCTTTCTTGGTAAGAGCACCCCCTTTGTTCCCCTCACCAATCTCGCTGCCCTTCTTTGTGTTGCTTGAGCAAGAGGAGAGTTTCCGTCAGTATTTAGCTTATTTAGTTCATTCAAATCCTTAAACACTTCAGTCAGATCTCTTCACAGTCCTAGTCTCCAGCCACTGTAATTTAAGGAACTGAAACCTTTTCTGGTTAGAGTGCTCTTCTGTTCCCCTCACTAATCTCATTGCTCTTCTCTGCACCCATTCCAACAAATCAACGTTCTTAGCATTAGCATCAGCAATGAGCACATGATTCAAGAATGGTCCGTGAGGCAGTCACAGACATTCTCTCAGATATGCTAGACAAGCTGTAATTGCTACATGGGAGTCTAAAATGCTGATGGAACTGATATTCAGGTGACACTCAAGTCAAGTGTACCCAATTTCGGCGAAGTCCGGACAGTCTGTGACAGCCAAATCCTCTGCTTGCACCTTCATGATGGTGGGACTGTTAGTAATCCTGGGTATAACCCCCATACACAAGCACACTGTGGGCGACCACCCAGGTGTGAACCAACATAAGCAGGTGTCGAGGTGTGGTGCCCACATCACATGGAGGAATGCCACCCCTCTGTGTTACCAGGCAATACTAGGAGGTAGATGACTCTCATCAACCGGTGCAATACCACCACTTTGCTTATTGAAGGCTTGAAGTGGTGGAACCCATGTTTAGTCTCCAGAGCTAAGTTCCGGTTAACCCTTCCCCATCTCTTCCATCATGCAGTATGACTGATGACTTTTGAGGTTATGATGGACATCATGGCAAGATCCAATCTTCCTTACATTTCGAGGGTACAGCTCAAAAACAATGTTCGTAGGCCGGCCGCTAGTTAGTACACCGGACCGAACCTATTGGTAACTCTTTAGGAGGCTTCGGGCTCAGCTAGTGTATAATCTTGCTACCTCTACTCTGCAGATAGTGACTGGAGGGAATCAGAGTAGTGTGTATGCAGGGGACATTGTTGAGGCCACGTTATGTCAAGGATCTGGGTATATTCTTACCGTATGTATGCCATATCCAAAAATTTCATTACTTCATACAGCATGTCTTCCCCCCACTTTTTTCTTACTATTCAATACACCATGAATTGTCAAACTAATAGAGTAAGCTTATCTGCGAAAAGATCTAAACCTCCCAAATACTTCCTAGTTCATTTCACAAATATACATGTTCTCAATTCTAATCTCAACGATGTCCATTTCCACTTGCAGTCTGCCAAACCCCATGTACTTTTTCTGACAGAACTGCGGTTATCGGTTGATTCAACCACTGCTCATCTCAGTTGCCTGAATTATTTGCTGTGTGATTCCTTTCGCCACAAAGGTGGTACTTGTGCATATGTCCATTCCGATATTCCCTGTCAGAGACTTGGCAATTTGGAATCTCCTCTCTTTGATCTTCTCTGGCTTAAAATCTCTCTACCTCATTGTGTCAAATTCATCTGTTGTCTCTACCATTCTCCCAACTCCACTAATCACTTGGAACTCTTTGACTTTCTCTCTTTGTAGCTTGACTTTCTTCAGTCCAACTTTCCTAACAGTGAGGTAATTTTCCTTGGTGATCTTAATGTTCACAACTGCAGCTGGCTTCCATTTTCTAGTCACACCAACCGAGCTGGTCGAGATGCTGAGGCTTGTGCAATTACTAATGACCTTGCACAGATTGTTCTTTTACCTTCAAGAATACTGGACATTCCTAACCATACAGCCAAAATGCTTGATTTTTTTCTCACAAACAATCCTTCTAAGTAAGCGGTCGAAGAGAGTGGTCCTTTAGGCACCTCAGGTCACAACTTGGTGATTGTCTCTTTCCAATGGAGCCTTTATCTCATGGCTAATCCCAATCTCGTGTTGGTTGGCATTACAAGAATGCAAAATGGGATGACCTGCGAGATTTCTTTTCCTTGGTCGGATTACCATTTCAAAACTTCTGATGTCAACGTTTGCTCAGATCGTGTCAGTGAAATTATTCTTGTAGAAACGGAATCCTTTATCCCACACTCGACTTTAAAATCTCGTCCTTTATCTAAACCTTGGTTTTCCAATAAATGTGCTAAGGCTGTTCAAGAGAAGAATGTTGCATATCATAATTGGCTTGATTCCAATTCTTCAGTTTCATTTTCTGCCTACACCAAAGCTTGCAACAATTGTAAAGCAGTTATTAATCAGTCCAAACTAGATTTTGAACAGACTAAGAATTGAAAACTTGCTTCTTGACCTAATGGTAGCCAAGCATTCTGGTGTCTTGCCAAAGCTATTGGCCGCAACTTTTGCCCATCTCTGCTCCCACCTCTGTCAAAACCAAATGGTTCTGTTGTCACTTCGGCCAAGGATAAAGCTGGTCTGCTAGCATCCCATTTTTCTTTCAACTCATGTAGTAATGATCTTGGTAAAACACCTCCCACCATTCCCAACACACTCCATTCAATTCCTCCTGTGGTCTTCCATCAAAAGGATGTCAGAAGGATTTTTACAAATATTGATGCTAAAAAAGCTCCAGATCCCGATGGTATTTCTCCACTTGTTCTCAAAACCTGTGCTCCTGAACTTGCTCCTGTCTTTGCCGCCTTTTTTCACTTTCTTATTCCAAAGGTGTTTTTCCTTCTGCTTGGAAATTTGCTCATGTCCAGCCAGTTCCTAAAACGGGTGATAAATCCCTCCCATCCAATTATCATCCCATTGCAATTACTTCTACTTTCTAAAGTAATGGAGAAATCAATTAACCACCAACTCTTAAACTACCTAGAAACCTTCCGTCTGATCAACGATCACCAGTATGGATTCCGTCAGTGTCGATCCACTGGTGATATTCTGGCTTATGTTACACATTGATGGACAAATTCAATGGAAAAGTTCGGTGAAACACAAGCAGTTGCTCTTGACATCTCAAAGGCTTTCAATCGTGTTTGGCATAAAGGTCTTCTAAACAGGCTTCCATTTTATGGTTTGCAAACTGTTTTTTTTAATTGGTTATCCAGTTTTCTCTCTGATCGCTCACTGAGGGTGATGGTAGATGGCTCTCTGTCTTCTAACTTCTCCACTGATGCTGGTGCCCTCCAAGGGCACCAGCATTAGTGGTGTCCTCCAAGGATCAGTTCTTTCCCCCACTCCTTTCCTCTTGTATATTAATGACCTTCTTCCATTGACTGGAAATCCTATCCATAGTTTTGCCGATGATAGCACATTGCTTTCCACTTTCCATTTTGAGAAACCTTGCCCTGCTCAATCAGCTTCAACTTCTTGAATATCTGCTACCACTTCCCTAAATGCCGATCTCCAGGTAATTATCCAGTTGGGCAAAGACAACTTAGTTGATTTCAATCCTTCTAAAACTCAGTCTTGTCTGATATCTCGCATGAAGGATTCTTCTGCTCCTATGCTTATCTTTGGTGACACTCCGATTTCTAGGCAAGTTGATATAGTTCTTTTGGGGATTACCCTGACTTCTAATCTCTCTTGGCACAAGCACATTACAAATATTGCTTCCTCTGCATCTAAAAAATTTGGTTTTCTGTTTTGCTCTCGGCATAACTTTTCTTCCAAACAGCTGTTCACTCTGTACAAATCGCAAATCCGCCCTGCCATGGAATATTGTTCCCACATCTGGGGTGGTGCCCCCAAAACCTGTCTCAGGCTTTTTGATTCCATTCAGAAGAGAACAGTTAGGTTAATTAATGACTCATCTCTAACAGAATCTCTGCATTCGCTGTCTCATAGAGATATTGTTTCTGCTGCATGCCTCTTCTACAGATACTTCCATGGTTACTGTTCTTCTGAATTGGCTTCTATAATTCCCGCTCTCCCTTTCAAAACAGTCCGAACACGTGCCACCACCTGCCAACATCCATTTACTGTCCAACTTCAAACTCATAGAACCAATTCTTCATCTTCTTTGTTTATTCATTCAGCTGCCATTTTCTGGAACAACGTTCCTTCATACGTATTTCCTGAAAACTTCAGTCTACAGAAATTGAAGTCTAATATCAACAAATATCTTCTCTCATCTTGTTAACCTCCAACCCAAGCGCTGTACTAAGTACAATAGGGTCTAATACCTCTTGTGTTTAGGGTTTTCATAAAAAAAAAAAAAAAAAAAAGCAAGCTTATATAGCATCAGCCAAAAAAAAAACACACACACACCCTTCTCATTTCACCCATCCACTCACTCCAAATGTTTGTCTAGTTCTGTCTTGAATCTGTTTAAGCTATCAACTTCTACAACGACAGATGGAAGTTTGTTCCAACAATCAACCACCCGCTGGCTAAAGGCAAACTTCCACACATCTATCCTACAACTGTCTTTCCTCAATTTGAATTTATGCCCTCTCAGGCGATTATTCTGAGCAAGAGGAAGAATCCCATCAGCATTGAGCATGCTCAAACTATTCAAGGCTTTATACACTCAATCAGATCACCTCGCAGATGCCTATTCTCCAGACACTGTAATTTGCAAAACTTGAGCTTTTCTTCGTAAGAGCAACCCTTTGTTCATTTCACTAATCTTGTTGCCCTTCTCTGTACTCGTTGCAACTGGTCTACATCCTTCTTAAAATTAAATGAGGCTTCTTCCTAAAATGAGGCTTTCAGGCCTATATACAGTACTCAAAATGTGTCCTAATTGTTGTCCTATACAACAGGATAAGCACCTCCTTATCCCTGCTTGCAAAATTCCTGAATGTCATTGACAAAAACCCAATGAGCTGTTCTGGTAGCCTGTCTGCTCTGCTCAGAAAGCTTTATTTCTGATTGCACAATTATCCCCAGGTCTTTTTCATTCTCAACTACCCTCAATGTTGTACTAAAGAGTTGGTATGTTATTCCTGAATTATTGCCACCCATTTGCAGTACCTTACATTTGTCAATATTAACCTTCAATTGCCACTTCTCTCTAATTTTTCTAGATTTTTCTGCCTAATTTTTCTAGATTTTGTTGCAGTAGTGTACCCTAATTATTGTCATTAACCATCCTGACAACCTTTGTATCATCTGCAAACTTAGACATTATGTTTGGCAAGCCTTCATCATTTTCATTAATAAATATTGAAAACAACAATAAGCCTGCAGCACTTCATGAATAACATTTGTCCAAGCAGAGCAGTACTCACTTATAATTACTCCTTGTCTTCTTCCACTCAACCATCCCTTTATCCATAGCAGTAACTTCCTCATAATGCCCCTCTGCTCTAACTTGTTCAGCTGTCTTTTGTGTGCAACAGTGTGAAAGATTTTCTGGAATAGTGTATCCAACCAGATTGGTCACACAAGATCACTCCCTTATCAAAGCCATGCTATGAATGCTGTATAACTGCATTCCTGTCTAGATGTCCTGGATTACTTCTTTAACCATTGACTCCATTATTTCCTCTGAAACAGAAGTCAGGCTTACAGGTCTGTATTTACTCATTTCATCATTTGATACCCTCTTTGTGATTTGGAGATATAATTGCACATCTCTGGAACCATAGGAACCTACCCTGGATCGAAGGATGGTTTCATAATTATAGCTATAGGTTTGCTTATTTCTTTTGTTTCCTTCCCTAATGTAATTGGATAGATCCCATCCACCCCAGTTTTCTTATTTGTTTCACTTTAAAAATTTTTTCTTCTACTTTCCTCTTGGTTATCACAAAATCATATAGTCCCCTGTTAGAATTTGACACACTTTTTGCATCCTCATTCCTAAAAAATTTCTCACGCATGAAGTTATATGCAAAATATCTATTCAGTTTGCCAGCAACCTGAGCACAATCAACAACTGTTATACTATTCATAGCTAGTGGACCGATGTGATTCATCCCTTTCATTCTACCTTACATAAGTAAGTCTCTACTCCTCTTTTTTGCATTATTTGCCGAGACTTCTTGTAATCTGCATTAGCCTGTCTAATGCCTGTCTATACAGTGGGACCAACTGATGATGTTACCAACAGCAAACTCAAAATGAGAAGCATTCAAAGAACTTATTTTGGAAGCTACTAGGCTTTACATGCCAACTAAGAAATATTGTTCAAGGTTCAGGCGTAAATCGATGTCAGATGAACTAATGAGACATATGGCAGAGAAGAAAAATGCATGGGATACATATAAATTAACATGTGACACAGAAGCCTATGATAGTTATAAGTTGACCTGTAACTAAGTTACAAAGGAGGTTAGGCAGGCGAAGGCAGATTACGAGAAATCTTTGGCAAGGGATGCAAAGAAAAACAGCAAGGAGTTCTTTACTTATGTAAACTCTAGAAGGAAGGAAATGAATCAGATTGGTCCACTTATCAATATATCAATGGTTCAACTGTTCATGATCCTGCTCAGGTAGCTAACAAACTAAATCAATATTTTGCATCTACATTCACACATGAGGAGTTATTCAGGAAGGGGAATGCCATAGATGAAGTAAACACTGGCAGTGAGCTAGATGATATTGTAATAATTGAGAGTAAAGTGGAGGAGAAATTGTTGAAGATATATACAAGAAAGGCACCTGGGATGAATGGGATCTATCCAGTTATATTTAAAAAAGGGGCAGCAAAGGAAGTAAGCAATCCATTAGCCATAATTATGAGAGCTTCCTTGGACTCAGGGGAGGTACCCACAGACTGGAGATGTGCAAATGTAATCCCAATTCATAAAGGAGGATCAAAGGCTGGCACAAGTAATTATAAACCTGTGAGTTCAACTTCTGTTCCAGGAAAATTAATGGAAGCACTGGTTAAAGAAGCACTGCAGGATCATCTTGACAAGAATTCAGTTTTGTTAAGGGAAGGTCTTGCCTGACCAATTTGATTGGATACTATGATGTAGTCACAAAAGAACTGGATGCAGGGAATAACTTTGATATATATTTGGATCTTAGAAAGGCTTTTGATACTGTTGCACATGAAAGACTGCTGCACAAATTGGAGGAGTGTGGCATTGGTGGCAAATTGTTGCTATGGATAAAGGGATGGTTGAGTGGCAGAAGACAGAGAGTGGTAATTAATGGACACTGCTCATCGTGGACTAATGTTATTAGTGGAGTCCCTCAGGGTTCAGTGTTGGGTCCATTGTTGTTTTCTGTATTTATAAATAATACTGATGATGGTATATCATGCTTAATGTCCAAGTTTGGACATTATCAAGCTTAATGTCCAAGTTTGCAGACGATACAAAGATTGGTAGGTTGATAAGGACGCTACTGATGCTATGCTGCTACAACAGGATCTGGAAAGGTTGAGCAGATGGGCTGAGAAGTGGCAAATGAAGTTTAACATTGACAAATGTAAACTACTACATATGGGAAACAGCAACCCCAGAGCAACGTATCAACTCTGTGGTACTACACTGACAGTGGTAGAGAATGAAAAAGACCTGGGGGTAATTGTGCAGGCAGATATGAAGTTCTCTGAGCAGTGCAGATGGGCTGCAAGAGTAGCTCATGGTGTCTTATCAATGATGTACAGAAATTTTTCTAGCAGGGATAGGGAGGTGATTATTCCCTTGTATAAGGCAATGGTCAGGCCGCACCTTGAGTACTGTATACAGGTCTGGAGGCCTCATTTCAAGAAGGATGTAGAGCTGCTGGAACGAGTACAGAGAAGGGCAACAAAGTTAGTGAACGGAATGAAGGGTTGCTCTTACGAAGAAAGGCTTAAGTTTTGCAAATTACAGTGTCTGGAGACTAGGCACCGGCGAGGTGATCTGATAGAGGTGTACAAAGCCTTGAATGGTTTGAGCATGCTGAATGCTGATGGGATACTGCCTCTTTCTCAGAATAATCACCTGAAACGGTATAAATTCAAATGGAGGAAAGACAGATGTAGGAGAGATGTGCGGAAATTTGCCTTTAGCCAGTGGGTAGTTGGTTGGTGGAACAGACTTCCAACCCTTGTTGTGGAAGTTGATAGCCTAAATAAATTTATGGCTCAGCTGGCCAGGTATTTCGGAAGAATGGAATTGTGAAGTGGAAGGGTTTTTTTTTTTTTTTTTGCTGATGCTGCATATGCTTGCTTTCTTGCATCATATGCCTCTACTAATGCTAATCCACTTTATGGCTTAATTGTAGACTAGTTTATATCTACTGTAGATTTCTGTATCTCCTGATAATTTATAAGCGTCCCTTGTATTTTTCTTCTCTGCATCTAGTCTCATCAAGTCATCTTTCATCCATCTAAACCTTGAACAGTGTCTCTTAATTGGCATTAAATGCCTTGCAGCTTTTGCAATTACTTCTCTGAATGTTTTCCATTTAGAATTCACTGCTGTTAACATCAGTTGGTTAATAGATTTTAAAAAGTGTTCAAGACCATATTAATTTCCTTTAAAAAAGGGCAAAAGGCCTTCCCTTTGCCCTTGACATTGGTTACTACTTTAAATAAATCTCATATCAGTACAGTGTGATCACTGCTACCTAGTGATTCTTTTATCTACAGATTCTTAATGCATGAAAAGTCACTGCTGATAATGATATCAGTAGTATTTTTTTCTTTCATTGTCTTGCTAAAATGCTGGTATAGAAAACAGTCATCCAGTAAATCCACAATATCCTTGTTACTGTGTGAATAATCAACTCTCAAGTTCCAGTCAATATCTGGAAAGTTTGAAAGAAATTCAGTTTTAAAAGAAGACACATTAATGAACTCCCCAGTATAAGGAACTTCTGAATTGCTTCTGGTCAAACAATCCTAAACAGGCCAAGCAAGAAACATGTCTAGAATTAGTCTAGGCATGTTTTTCTCATTCATGCAGAAGCTCTGTTTATGTTGAATAAAGCAGTTTGCTTGTTTCTCTTAAATGTTGTGCCAATATTTGAAAATCCAAACGTAGCTCTTCAATCAAACATACTTCAGACCTGTGTACTCCTAGATATGTTGAAAAATGTTATGTACATATTTGTGTTACCAACCCTTTTCAGATTTTCTACTTCCATTTTGGAAATTGATTACCAATAGCAAACTAAACTAAGAGGATGATTCTGACTTAGTCATAGGCATTTCTACTGCCAGTGAAGAGGCTGAAACAAGAGAAGAAGATTATGTTCTTTTGCTCAGTGAGAAAGTACTTTATGGCTGTATGTGACTACATGATACATAAGTGCTCATTAAAAAATTATGTTCTTATAAATGCTGAGGTAGCACAAATTTTATCAGTTAGGAGTGGGTCATTATCAAATTTGAAATTTTTTGTGGACAAGTTTCCTGTATTTCTTGGTGTCATTAAAGATAAAGAAATAGATGTTTTATAGCATCAGGCATGTTAGTTTCAATTTAAGTACCTATTAGATGCTATTATGATGCTATTATTCTTGTTTGGGAAACTGACAAAAGCAAAGAAGCTTGAATTTTGTTTATTTTTTTTTTATCCAAAATAATGTGTGGCATTTGAACAATTCCTTATGCTGAGTGTGAGAGAATATTCAGCCAGGTTAGAAAAATCGGCGTTGGCTCCATTGAGCTGAAGGTGGATCCGTGAATAACATCATGTGAAATGAAACAATACAATTTAAACTTAATAATAATCAGTTTTATTTTATTCGGTATTTTCATTTACAATCAACAATAGAGGTTTGTGGTAACCTTTATTGTTGCATGTTTGTACTGTTCTTTTCGATGTTGATGGCTGGACATGTGCCTCTAATTGATCTTGCTCGTGTTTACACTTACAACTCTCTCTCTCTTGCGTTCCGCCGCCTACTTTGGTGCTTGCTTTTCAACTTTAGATTTGTGATTTTGTCGAAATCTTTGAACGTGTTTAGTTGATGTAACTTTTTGGCATTGTCACAAAACTAAATGAAACACAACCGCACTGCTCGACAAATGCGAAGTAACTGAACAAAGTAGTTACTTTAACGAGTTGTTCAACTCTTGAAAACTAAAAACCCAATTTCGAATCTAGTTATATATCCTTGTAGAGCTCTCAAAGGGCAACAATTTTTTTGCTTGCTGTTTTTGCCTAACTTTTATAGTTTTCAAGATATTGTAAAAACAAACTTGAAAATGCTCGAATTTTTCAACTCTTTTAACTTTGCATCACTATTACTCGGGACACATAAGAGCTACATCAAAACTATTTATAGATGTAAAAACTACATTTCCTACTGAACGATTTTGTCCCTTACTGTTTATGTCTGTCTAGTAATAATAGTATTAGTAATAGAGGCATGTAATGCAAGAAAGCAAGCATATGAGCTTATGTAGCATCAGCCAAAAAAAAAAAAAAAAAAATTCACACAACCATTCCCTCTAAATGTTTGTCCAGTTCCTCCTTGAATATATTTAAGCTATCAGCTTCCACAATGACAAATGGAAGTTTATTCCAGCAATTAACCATCCACTGGCTGAAGGCAAATTTCTGCCCATCTATTCTACAACTGTCTTTCCTCAATTTGAATTTATGCCCCCTTAGGTTCATAATCTGAGCAAGTGGAAGAATCCCATCAAAATTCAGTGTGCTTGACCCATTCAAGGCCTTATGCACCTCAATCAGATCACCTTGTAGGTGCCAGGTCTCCAGCCGCTGCAATTTGCAGAACTTAAACCTCTCTTGGTAAGAGGATCCCTTCATTTCCCTCACCAATCTTGTTGCCCTTCTCTTTAGAAGTTATTGAGAGTGAAAGTAACCAAGCTGCAACGGAAAATGACCAAAACGTGAACTTTTTAGTTTTTTTGAAAAAAAAAAATTATATCAAAATTTCTAATTTTTTCTTGCATATTCGTCGACGGCATTATATACCCGACAAAATAAGTATAAATTGTTTATGCTATATGTCTATTAGTTTCGGAGATATAACAACAGTTAGACGTTTCATTTTTCATGACAGCCCGAGCACCGTAGAGTACCCCCAGCATAGACATTATTCATGTCAAAAACCAAAACTGAATTCAGATCTTCTCTTTTGTGTGAAGCTTTAGAAATGCTGTGACAGCTTAGTCTAGACAGTTAGGATCAATGTTATAAACAAAACTTTTGACTAAACATTTGACAAACTCAGCATTTCTGAAGAGGGCAAAGTCAGCAACAGTATCTTTCTTGAAGAAATCAGGATCAATTTGATGACAATATCCAAACAGAAATCCACAGGCAGAAAAAATTAGGTAAACTAATGTTTAGAAGCATCAATCCTCCAGCTGTATTTTAATATAAAATGTGTATTTTTCCAATGAAATTTAATTTCTAGTGCAGTGTGGCTTTAAAAAGCCTCCTGCTTTTCTGAAAAATCTCCTGTTTTCTCCCTTTGTTTTGGGTTAAACTCCTGCATTTTTTGGAAAAAATCTATTTTCCTTCTTACAAACAAAAAATCTAATTTTTTTTGTAAATCAAAAGTTGACAGCTATGATAATGTCTTTAATTCTAAGGGTGCCTCAAGTGACACAAATGTTGGAAATCTCTGACTTAATTGATCATATTGCCTTTCATACATATTTTTTATACATATTTATCTGTATACGCAATTTTTTTGAAGCAGCACAATATAAAATGAAATAGCTTCACTTTTGACTCGGGTCAACATTGAAATACTGTAATTTTGTTCTTAGAGGATGGCATAATAACATGTTTCAGATGTGTAGCTAACCCTCCTTCTCTCCAAAAGATTTCAACTAATCAAGTACAGTTAAAAATGGCAATTAGAGCTTACCTATTTTTATTTATTTATTATTATTATTTTTTTTTTAGTTTTTTTTTTTTTTTTTACAATTCTTCATTGCCATTATTGTCCATTGTAGCAAGAAAAATTGAACTTAATAAACTGAAAAAGAGCAAATAGCAATATGATCATATGAATTTTGCTCGGAAAAAAATTAATGAAAACCTAAAATTGTAAAAGGTACTATAAAAATTTTGCTAATTGCTGGATTACCACTAGTTATGCTTTTTGGTTTGCTATGTATATTTCTTGTGTTCCAAGTTAATTTGTTACTTCCATAACAGCACAAGTTATTATAGTGGTGTATTAAGAATTTATGCAAATTTTCTGTTGTTAACACTGAATGATACACATTTATGCTTCTTTATATTTTTAATTACAAACCTTTCTCAGTTTAAACCTTTAAAGAAAATGTTCAAAATGTTCACTTATCTTTTCTTGCAAGTATTTGAAATTGAATTCTAATTGAAGATTTCCTAGCTTATAGAATTGTTTACTTTTGAAGATCCTACTACTTGATGAAGCTACGGCTTCAGTAGATCTTGAAACAGATCGTCTGATCCAAACTACTATTCAAGAAATTTTTCGCAATTGTACCGTCCTTACCATAGCTCACCGATTAAATACTGTTTGGTCTAATGACAAGATTTTGGTTATGGACAGAGGAAGGGTAAGTTAATTAGAAAATATATTATGAAAATTGTAATTTAATTTGAATTATATTTATTTATTTTTTATGAAAACCCCAAATCCGAGAGGTACTAAAACCTGTAGTAGTTTGTACCATGCATGGGTTGAAGGTTGAAAAGATGAAAGAAGATATATTTGTTGACATTAGACTTGAACTTCTGTCGATTGTATTTTTCAGGAAATAATATGTGGACGTATTTGTTTATATAAGTATATGTGGACTTATTTGTTTATTGTTTTAAAACTATTTTTATCCTCGCAATGTATATGTATAGATTAAAATATTTTGTAGCATAAAATTAGTTTATTTTAAATGATTTCTGTTGTCTCTATAATATTTGTAAAAAATTATTTAAATTTTAACAGAATATCTATTGATTGCAAAATTATATGCCTCTAAAGATGGGATAAAGAAGACATTACAAAGTCTTTAAAATAATTAGTGAAGAATTTTATGACTATTTAATTAATATACAGGGTATTTCAAAAATAGGCAGAAAAAATTGGGGGACATATTGTAGGATACAAAATAATAACTTATAAACAATGTATCCAAAAACACTTTATTTCAGTTATTATGAATGAAAGTGATTTACAACAGTTATTTTAAGTCATATCTTAATCCAAGATGAAGGAAATGGAGCTGGAAATGTGCCAAAAGTATGTGATCTCAAAACAAAGGGGAAGAGGATAAAAATAGTTTTAAAACAATAAACAAATAAGTCCACATATTATTTCCTGAAAAATACAATCGACAGAAGTTCAAGTCTAATGTCAACAAACTTGCATTCTCCCCCCCCCCTCTCTCTCTCTCTCTCTCTCTCTCTCTCTCTCTCTCTCTCTCTCTCTCTCTCTCTCTCTCTCTCTCTCAGTACATCTGTGTATATGGGTTTGGCACAACTCGGGAATTTTTTTTGGCTGGTGCAGTATAAGCCTCGGGCTTCCTTGCACCATATGGCTAATAATAATAATAATAACGTTTCACAGAAATTACTTCATATTCCAGTACTGAGTACATAGATATTCATCTCATGTATAGTCTGAAGGAAACTTGTTTGATGCAAGATGATTGTGTCACACAAAAACTGTTGATAGAACATTGCCAAATAATTGAACATTTCTAGCCACCAATCAGATCCCCTCCCCCACACCAAGGGACCAGTTTCCAAGTTCTCTGATCCACTGGCACCTCCGTAGCCAGGTGGGCAGGAGCAGCAGTGCGTAGCACATGCTTCTTGATTAGATCGGGGTTCGAGCCCGTGACCACCAAATACGGAGGATGCGGAAAGGTCAGAGAATGACCACCGCATATCCCCGGAGCAATATGGCCTTAGTTGCTAATGCTCCTAAATAACAAACAAACAAACTCTGATCCATATCTTCACAGTCTCTCTTCATATAGATGTTTCCCCACCACAAATTCATTCTTTATTACCAAATAGGCTCACCTTTACCAATCTCCTTGCCACCATCCACAGCATCCTTACAGCATTTGAGAGAAAAGAAGAACTCGATATCGAAGCAGATTTTGATGCCGTTAAGGTACCTGCCTTCCTACAACTGCTTGAAAATCACTACTCTATAGGCGGGGATGCATTGCACTTCCTCTCATCACTCCTTCTCAACCATACTATCATACTCCATCATTTAAAAAAAAACCTATATCGAGCAAATACCTACAGGAGTACCACAAGGAGGAGTCCTCTCTGATCTCCTCTTTACTGCCATTATCTCCCCTTTCATAAGCCAGAGACCAGATGTATTGTCTTACGCAGATGATTTAAAAATATTGACCACCATCCAAGCAAACACAGACCCCTCTAGGATCACAGAGGAAATTAACAGTGTCCTCTTCACACTAGCAAATTTAACAATTTGGCCTTAACATTAACCCAGCGAAGTCGAAGTGCATGCTCTACTCCCTGAAGAAAGAAACAACAATCATCTTGCCCAACATCAGTGGAGTTTCAATCCCAACTGTTCCATGTAATTTAGATTTGGGGGTTGTCTTTGACAGAAAACTCAGATTCAACAAGCACATTGACAAACTCATCAGTCGTGCGGTGCACCTGAAATGGAGAGCAAAACAACACCTGCATTACGTCTCAGACAGGATTACAGCAACAAAATATGTCAGGACCATAATATGCTCCCTACTACTTTATGCAGCTGAAATCTGAGCGTCGGCAGCACCTACGATCAAAAAACCCATCTGGGCAGTGGAATATTGGCTCCTCAAATGGGTAACCTACAAGCACAGGTTACCACCCCGTGTTCTTACAACGGAAATGGCCCAGGCCCAGGGAATCCCCAGGTTGCCCTCTCTCATTGTTGACCGGTCTGATCACATCTCCTTCATTCTGGGATCTCTGTGGCTGAAGGATTCCACCTGCCCAGCTCAGAGCCACCCCAACTATTTGCCCTCTTCATTCAAACCTCCACCTATCAGATCGTTTCCTACCATACCAGATACTCGGATGAATCCAAGACATTGATGCCGACCTTAAGAAATTTGCCATCAACTGATGATATAGACATGGGATACTCAGCCCAACACCCTCCATAGACCACGAACTTTCAGCTGCATCTGACAACCGCCAAACCCCGTAACTATTACAGGGAATCCCGACCACAGCAGATGTAGCGCCACCATCTCTTGACAAAGCGTTGCAATCCATCGCAACCATCTAGACGGAAGTGAAACTGTCCCAGTTGGAGACTACTATGGATTAATTAGTGAGCATAATGGGAAACAAGCCTGACAGTGCTCTTGCTGCTCTCTCCCATGAACTGTGAGGACAACAGTCACTACTGTAAATTGTATATGTATTTGTCATTTTGTTTTATTCCCATATCATTTAATGTCATCTTGTTTTTGTTCTTGAATGTCTTATGGTATTTAATGTTTTTAATGTTTTTGTAACAACTCTTATCTGTAAACCCCTAGCCATTTGTCCATGACGGGAAAGTTGCAATACTTAACCTTGTAACTAGTTACAATCAAATGTTGCAATAAAGATTCTCTCTCTCTCTCTCTCTCTCTCTCTCTCTCTCTCTCTCTCTCTCTCTCTCTCTCTCTCTGCTCTCCAAGTGCATCCTCACAATTGACTTGTATAAAGGGAACTGTAGCCTCATTTCCCTGGATGGTTTGGTAAATGCCATGCACCTTCCTGTCCATCTACTTGCAATGAATAGTGACCTTCTTGTCTGATCATATTATAGCACAAAGTCTCTCTTCTCCCTTTTCTTCATCTTTACACCATTCAGCTCCAACCTTCCCCCAATCATATAAGTTAATCTCATAATTATTTTTAATAAAGTTTTATATATGGGAAATTATTATTTCCCAAATATAAAACTTTACATTTGGCAACATTAAAACCAGGGCTCCCACTCCTGGGTTTTTCCACCCAGATCTGGGTTTTTTGATTGTCATCTGGGTTTATAGGTTTTTTTCACAAAAATATCTCATTATCTGGGTTTTTTTCGGTAATTTTTAATTTTAAGTCAAAATTTATTTTTATTTCTTGTAAATACAATAAAATTTAATACATTTAATAACAGTTTACAATTTTCTTAATTTTATATTCTAACCTGATCATAATTTGTAATATCTCAAGTGCTTGTACAAAATACTACAAATGTAAAAGGATTTCAAAGTTTTCGCAGGGTTCTACACTATGAAATTACGCTTACATGTTCATACATGTAAGCATACATGTTCATGTTACTAACATGTATGCGCAGCCTATTGAGGAGGCGGAAGGCTGTCTTTACTGCACAGTCTTTCGTGATCGTTCGTGGTATTATTGCATTATTTGGTATGATTTTTACATTTATGCGTGTACTACATACAGTGATATAATAAATTTAAATTGTAGTGACTATTTCTATTTTATGTTAATGGATTAGTGATTTATTTTTTATTTTATAGAACATTTTAAATAAGATAACTGCTAATTAGCCATACCCACAAATTGCCCACAATGTCTGAAACTTGTTCCCCACAGAGAAAGATGAGTAAACGGTGGTATGCTCAAAATTTTAGAAATGAATGGTTAGAAGATCCGGAATTAAAGGATTGGTTGAAAGAAGACAGTAATGAAAAAGGTGCGTCTTACTGTATTTGTTGTGAAATGAAATTGAAGAATGCCAATAAATCGATGTTACTAGCGCATAAAAATACAGTTAAACATAAAAAAAGTGCAAATATTGCTAAGACAAGTTCAACGTTAGGCACGTTCTTCACAAAACGTAAACCTACGGAGAATGAAGAAGTAGCAAAGGCAGAGTTAACAATTGCTGCACTCATTTCTGAGCATAATATTCCATTTGCGCAATGTGATCACCTTATAGAAGCATGTAAGAAAGCATTTCATGATAGCAATATTGCAAAACAAGTTCAGATGAAGGCGACTAAAGTCTCTTATCTTATACAAGATGGCATAGCCTATCATGAAAAAATATACATTTCTAACATATGCAGAAACAACAAGTTTTCAATGATAATAGATGAAAGTACAGATTTATCTTTATCGCAAGTTCTAGCTGTTGTTGTTAGATATTTTGATATTCAAAAACTTGATGTTGTAGATGTGTTACTTGACACTGTGTCGAAAATGGTACTTCAGAAGGGCTTTATCAAGCTGTAAAAGATCTTTTCATAGAAAAAAACATTCAAATAAGTAATCTTGTTGGCTTTGATAGTGATAATTGTGCCACTATGATGGGTACTAGGAGTGGGTTCCAGTCATTGCTAAAAAAGGATGTACCATCAGTATTTATAATGGGATGTGTTTGCCATTCTTTTGCATTATGTGCTAGTCATTCAGTCAAGATACTACCATCATATCTAGAAATATTTATAAAAGATATCTCTTGTTATTTTTCCCGTAGTAGTAAAAGATTAAACGAGTTCAAAATGATTCAAGATGTTGTAGATACTGCTAAGCATAAAATCCCCAAATTAGCACAAACACGTTGGTTATCCTGTGGCAATGTAATAAAAATTATTATTGATCAGTGGGATGCGTTAGTTCTTTATTTTCAGTATCAATCAAAAATTGACAAAATCGATGGTGCAGGGAATATTTACAATACTATGATCACCAAAGGAACTAAGCATATGTTGTTGTTTTTAGGATATGTACTGGAGAAAATAAACTGCCTGAATATTGAATTTCAATCCGAGCATTTCAGATTACACTTACTTCATTCAATGGTTTCAATTGAGTATAAAAAATATTCTTAGTTTTTTCATAAAAGAAGTCATTACTTCATGCAAGCTGGTTGAAATTGATCCAAGCAATGCAATAAATCATAAGCCTCTGAATAAAATATATTTGGGAGGCCGTTGTATGGCCTTATTAAATTCAACACCACTTGGTGAGAGTGAAAGCAGGTTTAAAAATGATTGTTTAAAATTTCTTGTCGAACTTTGTATGGAAATCAGAAAAAGATTTCCTCTAAATGATGATGGAATTATCGCCAGTCTCAATGTTCTTGATCCAGCAGTGATACATGATCGTGCCAATTCGCCATCCTCAATTTTCCATTTAGCAATGCAGTTCCCTCACCTTGTTTCTGAAGACAAACTAGATCTTCTAGATGATGAATGGAGATCATTTCATTTAAATCAAGATTTAGATTTCTCTTACAAAACCATCCCTGAGTTTTGGTATCTGTTACGTAATGTAAAAGATGGCTTTAATAATTCTAAATATGAGATTTTATCTAACTTTATGACCAGTCTAACTATTTTACCTCACTGGCAAGCATAGAAAGAATCTTCTCCCAAGTAAACCATATAAAAACAAAAGCCACAAACTCCCTTAAACCAGAAACTGTGAAAAATCGACTAATGGCAAAACAGGCGATAAATAGATCTAATCAAAATTGCTATACATGGAAACCTAAATCAGAATTGGTAAAAGAAGTCATACAAGGAACTTGTCATAAAAGATGCGAAGAACGTTTGAAAAAAATGAAAGCACTTCAAAAAATAAATGTGGAGGGAACTGAATGGGATGAAAATTCTGATTACAATTAAATAAAAGATATTTTTGCATGGTAAGTTTTATCTTATTTGTGTTGCTATACTATATGATGAAAACTAGGTTTTTTTTGGGTTTATTTAAGTTGCAATCTAAGTTTTTTTAAAATTTGTGAGTGGGAGCCCTGATTAAAACATAACTGCCATGTCTCCAATCCAAATCGTTTTCCCTGGAAGCTAAGTCTGACTTTCCTGTCATCTGCAAAATTTCAACATTGTATACCCTTTATTCCCTTATTGATATACAATATGATCATAAATGAATGTCCCTGGTATCAAACCTTAAAGAACCCACTTTATAACCCTAGCCCAATCTGAAGAATGTCCATTTATGCTAAGTGCCTCCTATCCTTCAGCCAACTCTGAATATGCCTCAGGAGGTGTGCGTGCGTGCGTGCGTGCGTGTGTGTGCGCGCGCGCACACGCAAGGAGCATCTCAAATTGACCCCCGAGCAATGGAAGTCAGTTATTTTCTCGGATGAGAAGAAATTCAACCTGCATGTGTGCGTGTGCGCGCGCAATAAAGTTCTCAGACTGGTGCTGTCGTGGTCACATTCAATGAGTTTGAAAATAGACAGAAGTGATATGTTGTAATTCAAACTTCCTCCAACAGATAGTGATGCAGAGATTTTCCAGTAAGACCAGTTTCATTACTAGTGTTAATGTTCCGTGTCAAGATTTTGCAATGGAACGACAAATGAAATCTGCAACAAAAATGTTAAAAACTATTTAAGGTGAGGAAACTTTAAGTCATACCAGTGTGTCTTAATGATATAAGTGGTTCAAAGACAGATGTGTGGATGTTCATGATGACCCAAGAAATTGGTATCCATCGACCTCTCAAAATGAGGAAAGAGTTGCAAAAGTTCAGGAAATTGTGACAAGAGATTGTTATTTGATCCTCAGAATAATGGCTAATGAGATAGATGTGAATAAGGAGATGATTCATAAAATTCTGCATGAGGATTTAGGGGAAAGGAAGGTCTGTGCCACATAGCCTCACAGATGAGCAGAAGCATTGAAGAGTGTCATCATGTGAAGACTTCATCCAGACTTATCAAGACAATCCTAATTTCCTCTACTGTATTTTCACTTGAAATTCATGTTGTGTGTTTCAATATGACCAAGAGTTGAGGCATCAGAGCATGCACTGGACTTAAAAATCATCACCAAAGCCCAAAAAAGTTTTTATTTACAGAAGTCCAGGATCAAGATGATGCTGACTATGTTTTTCAACAAACTGAGTGTAACTTACAAAGAATTTTTACCTGAAGGGGGGAGAGAGAAAGACAGTGCTGCATTCTCTGTATAAGTGCTTCAATATTTCCTGGGTGAGGCCACAATTTTGAGAGAAAAGGCAGCTAGCTGGTTTTTATTGCATGACAATGCCCCTGCCCATTCTACACTTGTTGTGAAGTCATTTCTGATGAAACATGGCATTATAGAGATCAAACCATTCACCCTACTATCTCAGTCTAACACCAGCAAACTTCTTCTTTCCCAAGGTGAAAACTGCCCTCAAAGGAAAGACCTTTCAGAATATTGAGGACATAAAAGGAAAACTGCCAAACTGAACATCATCTTATTGGATGCCTTCACTGATTATTTTCAGAAACTTTTAGAATTATGTAATAAGTGCCTTCAATCAGGGGGTGATTACTTTTAATAAAAAATAAAACCATTTTTTAGCTCCTTCACTTTGAGTTCTTTTTATTGTATCAGTCTGGGAACTTTATTGCCGCACCTTGTGGCAACGAATTCCTACCTAAATGGAATGAATGGATTCGTGGCTTTGGTTATGCATACTTTAAAAGGTCGCTAAAATTTCAATTCAACTGTATTTTCTCTCTTATATATTTCCTCCCAGCTATGCAGTTGCCAACCTTCCCTGTAGACTCCTCCTGCTCACCATCCTAATATAGTTTTCCCTCATTTTCATTTTTTTTTTTTTTAGAAAAAAGCAGAACTATGGCTTCACCATTAAATGTGGAATTTTTAAAGCCATTCTGTGAATTTGTGCTTAATTTGGATCTTTGTTTATAGTTAATGAATTGGCGATCGATCTACTTCATGTAAATTATGTGACACATGAAATAATATTTTACCTTGCAGATATTTTAGTACTGTGTGTGTGGAATGAATGGATTCGTGACTTTGGTGATGCATACTTTAAAAGGTCTCTAAAATTTCAATTCAACTGTATTTTCTCTCTTATATATTTCCTCCCAGCTATGTAGTTGCCAACCTTCCCTGTAGACTCCTCCTGCTCACCATCCTAATATAGTTTTCCCTCATTTTCATTTTTTTTTTTTTTTTTTTTTTTAGAAAAAAGCAGAACTATGGCTTCACCATTAAATGTGGAATTTTTAAAGCCATTCTGTGAATTTGTGCTTAATTTGAATCTTTGTTTATAGTTAATGAATTGGCGATCAATCTACTTCATGTAAATTATGTGAAACGTGAAATAATATTTTACCTTGCAGATATTTTAGTACTGTGTGTTACATCACAGAATATAAGTTAGTCTCTGTGTTAGATATACTATAACTTTAAAACATATTTTTTTTGTATGTGTGGTCCTAGTTTCTTTTTGATTTAAGTTTCTTTCAGTAAGATGCCAGGCCCCGGGTGCCAAGCTTTATAGTGATCAAGCGATTTTCAGTGATTTCTATAGCGTTTTTCTCGAAGCTGCAGTTTTTGTTCAGTTATAAAAGTTTTCTTACGTTCTCATTAAATAATAGTAAACTTAGATTTACGATCTGTAACTAAGTTTCAGAAAGGCAAATTACCTTTCTTTTTTCCATTTAAACTAATATACTAACTTTTATACCGCTTGGTCACTCTAGCGGCACTGCTCCTGCCTCCCCGTGGTGGGGCCGGTAACCTGGGAGAAGAAATCCACTCTCCCGGTGCTGAAAGGAGCAAAGATGGATAACAATACGTTTCCACCTTTAGAGCCTCCGAGCTCAAAACTAGCGACAAAACACACCGATGATGACTTTTCCCAACCCAAGAGGTTGAAAACAAATCCTCAAGAGGAGATACCAGCATTCCTCATACTGCACTCTACATCAGACCATTGGAGTAAATTGTCCCCATTCCTTGTGCAAAAATGCTTAGAGGCTGTCGCAGGTTCACCAAAATCAGTAAGGCGACTCCAGTCTGGGGATCTTCTGGTAGAGACCATGAAATCCCAGCATTCTGCAAAGTTATTAAATCTGACAACTTTTGGCGGACATCCAATAAAAGTCACTCCCCATGCCACCTTAAATTCCTCCAAGGGAGTTATTGCAGAATGGGGACTTATTAACCGTATCAGAGGAGGAAATAGTCAAAGAGCTACGAGAACAAAGAGTCATCCAAGCCAGGAGAATCATGACTCGTAAAGATGGTACTCTCATTCCAAAAAGGAGCATAATCCTCACTTTTAGCTCTCCCATCTTACCTACATCTGTCAAAGCAGGCTATCTCCATTGCCGTGTCCGACCCTACATCCCAAACCCAATCAAGTGCTATAAGTGCCAAAAATATGGACACTCTCAGACTGCATGTAGAGGTGAGGCAATATGTCCTAACTGCGGATCAAAGGACCACAACCAATCCGATTGCAATGCTACCACTCCTCATTGCCCAAATTGTAAAGGTAATCACCCAGCTTTCTCCAAAATATGCGAACTATGGAAGCAAGGGAAAAAAATACAGAAATATAAAGTGGAGAACAAAGTCACTTATTCAGAGGCGAGAACAGAAATAATCAAAATGGAGCCAAAGCGTACGTATGCCACAGCTGCCAAACAGGTGCAATCAGTAAGTATACAAACAGATGTTACAATTCCTCCTAATACATCTATCGCGAATTGGGCACGATCCATACTCACTTCTCCCAAACAGTGTCCTTCACAACAAACAACTGAACAAGCCAGCAATACTCCAATCTTCATTCCAGCCGATGCGTCAACAATGAAACCAAAAGCTACAGAAACCCCAATGGTGCATCCACGGATTTCAACGGAAATGGATATTGATCAGCAGAAAAATTCAGATGATGGAATTTTAGAACTCCACGCAACTGATGAGATGGACACGACACGTCCTTTCTTTCCTAAGAAAGACAAAGTAAAAATAGAGAGGTATAAACAAGCTACAACCAAAAAACAGTCAGAAGCAAAAGCAACTAACAAGAACGCATAATGGAAAGAATTCTTCAGTGGAATTGTAGAGGCCTTCGTAATGCAAAAGATGACTTGCATGATCTCGTAAACCGCTATGAACCAGCATGTATATCCCTACAAGAAACCTATTTAAATCCACAAGTGTGTCCTACCATTAAAAATTATACCATGTTCAGAAGAGATAGGAGTATCGACTTGCCGGCCCGTGGAGGCGTGGCGGTTCTTGTTAGAAATAATATTCCATCTAAACCTGTTACTCTTCAGACTCCTTTTGAGGTAGTGGCAATGCGCGCAGAAATTGGCATGACTATTATAATAGCATCTATATATATTCCCCCAAATTCCTCAATCTCCTCAGAAAATCTAGAAAATCTAATAGATCAGCTACCGCCTCCTTTCTATTTGCTCGGAGACGTCAATGCTCATCATTTGCTGTGGGGATCTCCAACAATCGACAAAAGAGGTAAACTAATAGAAAATCTTCTCGATGTGTGTTAACTTACCCTTTTGAATACTGGTGAGCCTACCTATATACATTTTTCTACAGGATCCATGAGTGCAATAGACCTTTCAATCTGCTCTCCCTCCATATGTACTAATACGGAGTGGTCTGTTTTTGAAAATCCACTAAATAGTGATCATCTACCAATTCTCTGCAAGCTGCAAACACGGGTAAACTCCCCTTTTCCGGGTCACTCCAAATGGAAATTTTGTAGGGCACACTGGAATGAATATGCTTCAAATGTTCAGTTAGATGATGAAATAATTCAACTTCAGCCCATAGATTATGTCACACAACATATAACTAATCAATTATTACAAGCTGCCAACTCTACAATACCAAAGTCCTTGCCTGGGAAACGCAAACACAATTATTACTGGTGGAATCCGGATTGTACATATGCTAAACAGGAAAAAATTAGGGCTTGGAATTTGTTCCGCAAATTCCCCACAACCAGTAACCTAATTAGTTTTAAAAGAATGAAAGCTAAGTTCCGCCAAATAAGAAGGAAAGCAAAAAAAGAAGCATGGATTAGCTTTTCCTCTAGCATAAACAAGGACACAGATATCAGACTCATCTGGAAGAAAATACAAACTATTGATAGCAAATATGTCCAGTCCCCGGCTTCAATATTAAACTGGAAAGGAAAGGAGTTGTCCTCTCCGGAAGAAATTGCAAATGCCTTAGCCGAATCATTTGCCAGTATATCAGGCGTATCCACCTACAACCCAATCTTTCAGAAAATTAAAAAATCATCAGAGCAGCATAAGATCAATTTCTCCACTAGAGTGTCACACCCGTACAACCAGCCATTTACATTAACAGAACTTTTAGGGGCGCTCAATAAAACTTCCAGTAGTGCTGCTGGTCCAGATGGGATCTACTATGTCATGATAAGCCAACTAAACAACAGAACAAAAAGGGCATTGTTAAAATATTACAATCGAATATTTCTAGAAAATACTTACCCAAACTCCTGGCGTCACTCAATCATACTAGCCTTTCCAAAGCCAGGAAAGGATCGCAGCTTTCCACATAATTACAGACCGATTTCACTGACCAGCTGCTTAGGCAAAGTCTTGGAAAAAATGGTTCACAGGCGGTTAACGTGGTTCCTGGAAACTAACAACTTTCAAAATAACAATCAGTACGGGTTTCAAAAGAACCGGTCCACGTTAGATGTAATGATAAAAGCAGAAGCAAACATCCGAAGTGCCTTCATAAGGGAACAACATCTGGTCATGATCAATCTCGATATTGAGAAAGCCTTTGATAACACCTGGCGATACGGTGTACTTCAAGATCTTCATTCTTTTGGCTTGAGAGGTCATTTACCCCACTTTATACAAAACTTCCTATGCCACAGAACATTTCAGGTTAGATACATGAACAATTTATCCAAATCATTTGAACAAGAGGAGGGTGTTCCTCAGGGGTCCATTCTTAGTCCGACGTTATTTTCAATAAAAATTACAAACATGACGCAGGATGTACCGAATACAGTAGAATCATATATGTTCGCTGATGACCTCATTGTTTCTTGTCAATCCCAAACCATGAACACCATTGAAAGACAACTTCAAATTTCCATCGCTAAAATTGAATCATGGGCATTGCTGAATGGCTATTCCCTATCAGAAAAGAAATCTAGTGCAATTCATTTTTGTAAAAAACGCAAACTTCACCTGGATCCAGAAATATTTTTAAAAAACAACCTGATTCCTGTCACTAACAATTTCCGTCTGTTGGGGTTATATTTAGATAACAAACTTAATTTTGCTTCCCATATTGCTTTCCTTCGAACTACATGTCTTAAAAAACTGAACATCCTGAGAGCAGTCTCTGCTAAGTCCTGGGGTGCTGACAGAAGCTCTCTCCTTCATCTGTATAGAGCTTTCATAAGATCACGCTTAGATTATGGATCACCTGTCTATGACTCCGCTAGGAAAAGTTCACTATTACGTCTGAACACCATACAGCATAGTGCTCTTAGGATAGCTGTGGGAGCCTTCAGAACATCTGCGGTCCACAGCCTGTATATTGAGGCAAATGAACCCCCTTTGCATCTGAGGAGAAAATCCTTATTGTGTAATTATGCAGCAAAAATTAAAAGCATGCCATTCCACCCCAGATGGCAGTACCTGTTTGATCCTCAATATGCTGAATTATATATCACAATAAGCCTAATGAAAACCGCCCCGCAGGGATCCGACTGCAAGAACTTATGATCAGTTGGGATATTAAATTTCACAACATATTCCAAAACCTTGCTCCTCCTGAAACTCCCTGGACTGAATTCTCATCTCTCTGCGACAATTTCTTTTCAAGATGGGGAAATCAGTATAGATACCTATCTATACTGATGGCTCCAAAACAGATGCAGCCGTTGGAGCTGCAGCAGTTTCTTCCGCCTTCTCAGTTGCTGCGTCTCTTCCTACGGAATGCACTATCTATACTGCAGAATTATTTGCAATTAAACTAGCTCTAGATAAAATACAAAACAGCTGTATAAAGCAATCTCTGATGTACACAGACTCCTTAAGCGCAATCACTGCCATTCAAACTACCATGTCGCCCTCTCATCCGATTCTTAAAGAGATACGGTCCAAGTTATTTTACTGTCAAAAAGCCAACCAGAAGGTTACCTTCTGCTGGATACCTGGTCATGCAGGCATTCCAAGTAATGAACAAGCAGACGCCGCTGCTAAACACCCTGACTCAAGCTCTTTCAGGCAACAAACAGTGCCCTACACCGACTACAAATCCATCATTGAAACATCATGTAGGGAGCAATGGTCTGACCTCTGGAAAGCTCAAATTAATAATAAACTGCTGCAGATAAAAAAAGAGCCAAAATTGTGGACATCTAGTATCAGGAAAAGCAGGCGACAAGAAGTAATTCTAGCAAGGCTCTGCATCGGACATTCACATCCAACTCATCTGTATTTGCTTATGGGAGAGAAACCTCCTCAATGTTTGTTGTGCCAGTCGCAGTTGACAATATATCATATTCTCATTGAATGTCCCCAACTTTCAACTACCTGAAAATCGACCTTTACCTCCCTATCCCATTTGAAGGAACCGATAACCTTATTGCAGATTCTTGGCAATGATGCAAATTTGGAGGAACTGTTTACTTATTTGAAACAGATAAATCTCTATAATAGCCTATGATCACAATAACATGAGAAATTTGTGATAAGCAAATATCGAACAGGCACAATATGGCCCAAGAGGCCCTTGTGCCAGAAAACCCAAATACAACAACAACAGTAAGATGCCAAAAAATATGGTGTAGTATTTAATAATACATAGTATTAGTATTAATAGTGGCAAATGATTCAAGAAAGCAAGCTTATACAGCATCATCCAAAAAAAAAAAAAAAGTCCCATTTCACTTATCCATCCCCTCCAATAGTTTGTCTAGTTCTCCCTTGAATTTATCCATACTATCTACTTTTACAACAATGGATGGAAGCTTGTTCCAGCTGTTGGCTGAAGGCAAACTGCCACACATCTGTTCTGCAACAATCCTTACTCAATTTGAATTTATGCCCTCTCATGTGCAACAATAGTCTGAGCAAGAGGAAGAATCTCATCAGCATTGAATTTTCTGAAGCCATTCAAAGCCTTAAACATCTCAATCACATATCACATCACCTTGCGGGTGCATAGTCTCCAGATTCTACAGTTTGCAGGATTGAACCTTTCTTGGTAAGAGCATCCCTTTGTTCCCCTTTCACCAATCTTGTTGCCCTTCTCTATATCTGTTCTAGCAGCTCTACATCCTTCCTAAAATAAGGCCTCCAGACCTGTATGCAGTACTCAAGATGTGTAACACCTCCTTATCCCTATGCAAAGATAGGCAAAGATTTTCCATGCATTATAAAATCTGATAAAATGTAAACATTTTGGTACTGTCTTGCACATTTTCGTCAGTGTGATTTGTTGGTTTCAAGTGGTGGAAATGTAATATATTTGCTAACAAATAAGCATAAAAATAATGTGTAATGCATAGAAGAAATGCATTGCACTTTGCAGAAAATTTTAAATTATATAATAAACATCTAAATAACAATATTTTATTATTTAAACTTTAAATGTCAACAGTATATACCATGCATCTTGTCTTACTGACACCTAAAATGTATAAACAAAGTACCAGAGTGCTATTCCAGCACATTCCTCTACAAGACTAGCCATGGTGGCACCATTCATTCTGGGTGCCTTCGTAGCCAGGGGGACAGGAGTAGCAGTCCGTAGCACACGTTTCTTGATTAGACCGGGGTTCGAGCCCGGGACCACCAAATACGGAGGATGCGGAAAGGTCAGGGAATGACCTGCATATCCCTGGAGCAATATGGCCTTAGTTGCTAATGCTCCTAAAAACCAAAAAACAACAACCATTCATTCTGAATGCTTATCATAAAACATAACCTCCCTCTGAGTTTTGCTAATCATGCAGCACACTGTTCAGAAATATGTTTCCCTGCAAGTGAAGCAAAATAAATATGGATGTGGAAGAACAATAATGTCAGGCAGCAAATGAAATTGGTCAGAGGAAAGAAGAGGTGACAGTGGCTCTGAAAAATGTGTCATTTTTGATTGCTACAGGCTGCAGCAATCAGAGTGATCCCAAGTTATATCCTATTTAGTAACCTTTGTGTCTCGTACACCAATGTCTTCATTTGACCCCAGCAGAAGTAGTCCAGACATGATAGGTCCGGCGATTTAGCAGGCCAATGACCGGACCACCACAACCTATCCAATGCTGTCCAAATGTAATGTTTAGGTGTTGGCGGACGTCATTGGTGTAATGTGGGGGAGCCCCATCATGCAGAACCACATTGAGCGGCACAATGACTGAGGAACATGTGCTTCTTCAATAAGTTTGGGCAGGACTTGCTGTAGAAAGATCAAGTATGCCCTACGGTCCAGACGAGGGGGAAGAAGGTATGGTCCAATGAGGTGGTCTCCAACAATGCTGGCCCAAACATTGACAGAGAAACGGCGTTGAGTTGCACGTGTTCGCGTACCATGGGGGTTCTCCAAAGCCCACAAATAGGCGTTATGTTGATTGAGGGTTCCCTCTCTTGTGAAACTTGCCATCTGTGAACAATACGGACGCAGCAAATGCGCTGTCTGTCGCACTCTGTTGAAGAAACCCAGTAGCAAAAGTCCTCCGTAGTGGATAATCCGCAGGCTCCAATGATTGGACGCGTTGCAGATGGTATGAACTCATTTGGTTTGTTGACAGTATCCTCCATACAGTGGATTGGGAAATACCCAATCGTTGGCCTATCGCTCGAGTACTCGTACTCGGATTGCCTTCTGCAAGACATGGGACATTCTCCTCATTGTCTGGCGTCCTCGTCATTCGCTCTCGATTCATGGTACCTCTCGTGAAACAACCAGTCTCACGTAACCTTCTGTGCACACGTGCGAAAATCGTATGATGAGGAGTACGCCTGTGCGGGAAACGTTCCTGGTACAAGCGCAGAGCGGCGCGCCCGTTACAGTCCGCAACTCCATACGCGAGGTGCATGTCGGCCAGTTCAACGTTTGAATACTCGTCCATCCTACTGCCTCGGGAACTGGTTTGCAAATGCTGACTTCCAGCGGGATCGCTGTTCACACGACCTCCCATTCAACGTCCTCTACCGCATGACGAAGGCATTTCGGACCCTGCAATGCTATGTGATTCCGATTCGTCTTTGTGCCCCCTACACCTCCTGCAAGTTTGTCACACTGGTAGTGAATCACCCTGTATATATATATACAGTGAGAATTGGATCTAACAGGAAGAAAATTGAGTAGGGGTGCCATTATTAAAAAAAGGTTGAAAACCACTGGCTTAGTAAGAGATCTAAATCCAGTACTGTTGTATGTTAACTACTATTCTCAGTTGTAATTGAATATATGTATAAATCTATCTTTTTAATTTTAAGTCATAATCACAGTTAGTGTTGATTCCTCTGGTTGTCTGTAATGGAGGCGCCTCCATAGCCAGGTGGGGAGGAGCAGCAGTGCATAGTACATGCTTCTTGATTAGACCGGGGATTCGAGCCCGTGCCTACCAAATACAGAGGATGTGGAAAGGTCAGGGAATGACCACTGCATGTCCCCAGAGCAATATGGCCTTAGTTGCCAATGCTCCTAAAAAAAAAAAGTCTGTAATGGGAATCATATCTTGTGCATTTTTTTTTTTTTTTGCTTTGTGAATAAAGAATTTTATTATTATTATGGTTGAATCCAGTTCCTAATCCAAACAAAATCTTGAAATATGATAAGCTAATAAATGTCTCAAGGAAAAGAGCTTCTGTTGCAAGCAGTTCTGAACAGTCTAAGCAAACTGTTATCTCCAGACTGGTTATCCCCTCATGTGCAGAAATCTTATCTCCAGACTGGTTATCCCTGCATGTGCAGAAACCCATTCACATTCCTGTCTTCTAGTGTGAATAAAACATTTTGCTACTTCCTTTTAAAACTTATGCCAATGTTTGAAATCCAAATACATTTTCAATAAAACACACCTCACATCCATTTTAATGAGGCAATACTCATTGCTGTGTTGAACAGTGTGATGTGTAAATTTGTTTGACCAACAGTTGTTAAATCTTACACTTCTTTTTCTGATAATCTCCTGGTTTCTCCTGATTTTTTTTTTTTTTCTGATAAAAAATTTTTGAAATCTGCTTTTTTTCTGAAAATCAAAGTTTGGCACCTACACAATTGATAGAATCCAAGAAGCTCCTCACTCCATAACAGTCGTCCTTGAAATTAAAATCCTTGCTCTCTCTCTCTTGATTACCAAAATTGCTTTTGTCATCATGTGCTTTAGGACACTATGGTCACTCTCTACTAACAGTTCGTGTACCTTCATATGTAATATTACATGAATTGCTGATCATGGATGTTTGTGGTACAGGACTCTCTTATACTGTTATATGTAATGACTAGTCAATACATATAACAGTCATCAAATTGATTCAAAAATTTATTCCACAGGTCAACCTACTAGTCTACAATTTCCAATCAATGGCAAGTTAAAATCTTCCATAACGTATCACTCAGACTTACTTTCTCAATCAAGCTGCATATAAGAGACTCTTATACTCATCGTTGTCATGCAGTTTGTAGCACACCCCCCCACTCTAAACTTTCTTTTGCCATTCACCATCTTACATCATTAACCATCTGTTCTCCTGACATTGTTCAGGATCATGGTTTTGATGTACCTTTTGCTCATATTAGCAAATCATGTTGCATTCATTGCTTCCAGCTGTGTTATTTAGTTTTTTCTTGGGGAAAATTTCTTGGGCCTGTCCAACAAAATAATGGCAAAAGTTTTTTCCAACTTCAGGATGATAAGCTGGAGGGTTATAGCTCTTGTTTTTATTGTTGATAACCTGGACATCTGAGCAATTTCATTGTGTATCTCCATTTTTGAAAAAAGGTGTATTTGGAAATTAAAACTTTTCTATCTAATCTTCTTTTGTTTTGTTTTTTGTTTTTTTAATAGATGAAGAAAGAGAAATTTGAAGAACTGATGCTTTGCATGAGAGAAAGGTGCAGTTACGTGAAAAGTTTTTCATTTAATGGCTAAATTATTCAAAATTTTTTGAGGTGAAAGATTTTTTAAGATGTTAGTTAGATCCACATTTATATGTAAACAAATGCTATTTAATGAAAAGGCACATCATTTGATCACAGATGAATGAAAATTTAGGCACACTGCTTCCATACGGAGGCATACAGGGCATGATGCCAAAATTTTAAGATACAGTCAAGATCAGGAGAGTAGTTGATTTAGATAGGCCTCAAGAATGGTCAGAGAAATGACAGCTGTTTTAATGCAGGAAAATGCTGTCGTGCACTTGGGGAATAGCAACCAAAATACCAAAATAACATATACATTTGGTAGGGTTAAATTATAATAAAAATAATAAATAAATAAAGTAGATGAAGAAAAGGATTTGGGAGTTACAGTATGGGTGGACATGAAGTTCTCCATGCAATAGATGCCATGGCATCCTATTGGTGATTTATTAGACATTTTCTAAAAGAGATAGGGAGGTCATAATCCTACTGTATCTGGCAATTGTAAGACTGCATTTAGATTTCTGTGTCTGAGAATGGAAATTGCAGCAATAAACAGATATTGGGTATCTGAAAAAGTCCAATGACTAATGCACTCATTGAAATTGACTAAAGGGTGTACATGAGAAGGGGGTATCAAAAAGTTTGTACCCTGACCTAGATAAAACATCAGTAGGAAGATGCCATTTTGATATAAGTTGTCTACATATTCAATAACTAACATGTGAAATTTCATTCCCATAGTGATCATACACCAAAGGTGGAGCCTGGAATCTGAGGAAGGATGCTGTGGTTGGCAAAGTGGAGTATCAAGCAGTGATCAAGTTCCTGCATTTGCAGGGCAAGAAATCTCAGGAAACTGACAAAGAAGTGAAAGCTGTGTATGGGCAGAATTGTCCATCCTATGACACTGTAAAAAAGTGGAAATGGGAGTTCCATTGCAGTCATACAAGTGTCTTTGACGAGCCAAGAGAAGGAAGGCCATCAACATCCACAGACAGTGAGACGGTTGCGAAGGTTGAGCAGCTGGTGCTGAGTGACAGACGTGTGACAAAATATTTCATCACAAATGCAGTGGAAATTAGTTATTGGTCTGCCCACAGCATTTTACATGACCATCTGCACATGTCTTAACGTCTCTGCACGATGGGTTCCAAGATTGCTGACACCTTTGCAGAAGCAATGTCGAATGCAGTGTTCTCGCCAACTGTTGGATTTGTGTAATGCAGATGTTGAGAACTTTTTCAACATCAAAGTGGTGTCCATTGTGTGAACGCCACTTTGATTCCTCTCAGGAAGTCCTCAATGAAGTGGAATCTTGGTTTTGGGCAAAAAGTGTGGACTTCTATGATCAAGGCATTAAATAACTGATCCATAAATGGGAGAAATGTGTTACTATACATGGGGAGTACATAGAAAAGGATTAAAGTTCCTGTGAAGTTTCATCTTTCTAGGGCTATTATTTCTAGGTAAGGGTAAGAACCTTTTGATACATCCTCGTATGAAGAAAGACCTAATTACAGAGTTTAGTAACTCGGCACCGTAGAAGGAACCTGATTGAAGTCCATAAGGCTCTGAAAGGAGAAATTAGCATTAGCATTAGTAGTGGCATATGATGCAAGAAAGCAAGCTTATAGAGCATCAGCCAAAAAAAAAACATGCTTCGCATTTCACCTATCCATTCCCTCCAAAAGATTGTCTAGTTCTTCCTTGAATTTATTTAAGCTATCAACTTCCACAACAACAGATGGAAGTTTATTCCAGCAATCAACCACTCGCTGGCTAAATGCAAATTTCTGCACATCTATTCTGCAACCATCTTTCCTTAATTTGAATTTATGCCCCCTCAAGTGTGTAATCTGAGCAAGAGGAAGAATCTCCTCAGTATTTAGCTTGCTCAAACCATTCAAAAAAAAGCCTTAAGCACCTCAATCAGATCACTTCACAGGTGCCTAGTCTCCAGATGCTGAAATCTGCAGAGCTGAAGCTTTTCTTGGTAAGAGTACCCCTTTGTTCTCATCGCCTTTCTCTGTACTAATTCCAGCAGCTCTACATCCTTCCTAAAATGAGCTCTCCAGACTCGTATTCAGTCAAGGTGTGGCCTGACCATTGTCTTATGCAAAGAGATAATCACCTCCTTATTCCTGCTAGAAAAATTCCTGTATATCATTGACAAAACCCCATGAGCTGTCCTGGCAGCCTGTCTGCACTGCTCAAAGAACTTCATATCTGACTGCACAATTTCCCCAGGTCTTTTTCCATTCTCCACTACTCTGAGTGTAGTACCACACACTTGATACATTACTCTGGGGTTACTGCTATCCATATGCAGTACTTTGCATTTGTCAATGTTAAACTTCAGTTGCACTTCTCAGCACATCTGTTTAACTTTTCTAGATCCTGTTGCAGTAGCATATTATCATTACTGTCATTAATAACCCTGCCAACCTTTGTACCATCTGCAAACTTGGACCTTATGCCTGGGCGCCTCTGTAGCCAGGTGGAAAGGAGCAGCAGTGCGTAGCACACGCTTCTTGATTAGACTGGGGTTCGAGCCCGTCACCACCAAATACGGAGGATGCGGAAAGGTCAGGGAATGACCACCGCATATTCCCAGAGCAATATGGTCTTAGTTGCTAATGCTCCTAAAAACCAAACAACAACAACAACCTTATGCCTGATATACCATCATCAATATCATTGATAAATACAGAAAACAACAATGTGCCCCACTGAACCCTGGGGAACTCAACTAATAACAACCCACGAAGAGTAGTGTCCGTTGATCACCACTCTGTCTTTTCTCACTCAATCATCCCTTTATTCATAGCAGCAACTTTCCCTTAATGCCACACTGCTTCAATTTGTACAGTAGTCTTCCGTGTGCAACAGTATCAAAAGCTTTCCTGAAATCCAAGTATATGATATCAAAATTATTTTTTGCATCCAGTTCCTTTGTAAGCACATCGTAATATCCAGTAAAATTCGTCAGACAAGATTTTCCCTTAACCAACCCATGCTGTGTCTGAAGTATAACTGCAGTCTTGTCTAGATGACCCTGCATTACTTCTTTAACAAATGACTCCATTATTTTCCCTGGAACAGTAGTTAAACTAACAGGTCTGTAATTACTCATGTCACCCTTTGATTAAAATGAATAAGGGTGAAATTTTTACTGTTAGAAATTATTCCAAAACTGGGGGCCATAAATTCAAATTATAGGGAAAGAGGTTTAGACTGGATTATAGAAAGTCTACTTATCCAGCTAGTTTTTAATAACTGAAATAAGTTGCCTCCATGGGGAATGAAGGTTCACAGCTTGAAGAAATTCAGAGGTCAGCTTGTTAGGTATCTATGTGAGAAGAGAATCACAGATAGTTTTTTTTATTTATTATTATTTATGTTTTTTTTGTCAACAAAAGCTGGAGCTTCCTTACACCATAAAGCTAATACTGATATTCCAACCAAAATTAAATAAAAATTGAGTACCCTATCGCTTTAGTAATAAAGTTTTAGACTTTATTTTGAAAAATTTCATTAGAAAAAGAATTGTATATCCTGTTTTTTTTTTTTGTTTTTTTTTATATTAGAAATTCCATGGTGGTTAACTGCAGCAGTGCACCTTACTTCCCAGCTCATCTTCAACAGCACTCAGATTTCTGAGCATGAAAACATTTATTTGATGTACTGCTAAGGCTGCATAATAAGATTTTAGTCTCTGGGGTTATGTGGAAGGTGGGGAAAACTTTCTAAAGTAATGACATGCTGTTAATTTTTGGCTGACTTTGGTGTGCCTTTCCTTTACTAAAAGTTTGAAAAAAATTTTGTTCAAGAATTATCTATGCAGATTTTTTTTTCAGGTCATCTGAGTATTATTCATTGTAGCATTAGTAGGTGTTCAACTGTGACTTGTTTTCAGTAGCTAATTAGTAGCATTATCTAGCAAGGAATGCTGGTATTGAACTTTTTTTTTTTTTTAAGTTACTTTGCATTAGAAAATGAATGCCACTTCTCAGCACTCTATTTATGTCTCCCTGTTCTCTCTCTTATCTACATTACAATTTTGTTTTGGAATTTTTTTGTCTGGTTCTGTTACTTTTGATGATTATATTGTTGGATCATTGCTTTTGTTATTTTCAAATGATCCTGCCAGTGTTCTGTTGTCAAATTTTTAGGAATGGTGTTTAGACTAAGACTTAATTTTAAAGATAATTTTAGTTTGGTAAGAGTTAAAATTCTGAAGGCTTATTGAAACTTTTTCTAATCTTAAGTTAATTTCTGGTCTTGAACGTTAAGTTGCCTGGTATTCCCTCTTTGAAAGCTTTGTGAGATTTCTATATTGTCAGATCTCTTTTAAATCTATTTGCTGGGTTTGATTATAGTTTGAATCTGTGGTATTTTTTTGCATTGGAGAATTCCATCGAATTTCTCGCATGGTAATCCTGTACTTTGGCTAGCATTAATGAGGAATTAGAGAGGTGCCATTGTTTTTCTGACTCTTCAGTTATGCTTGGCATATTGATCTGGCCCTGTTGCAAACTCTGTTTGGTTAATGGTTGTCCATGTAGAAGATGCTTGCCCACATCATGAATTGTTGCAGTGTCTGCTGAACTGGATTGGAAAGTTTTCAACTGGACTGTCACTTCATTTTTCCTGCTGTGATTTCTGTATTCCTGACTTGATGTGACCTTTCCTTCAAATTTGACTGCATGGAGGACTTCAGAGCTCTTCTCTTTGGGATTTTAAAGTTGCCAGCCAGGCACCTTCCTGAGAGATGTTTTCTCTAACCTTAAAAAAAATATCTGCACTGGAAATTTCCATGCAGCCTGCTATAATGATATTTTGCGAACACATTTACTTATAATCGGGCTCTCTCTCTCATGAGATTTCTAATTTTCTTTTACTTTATATGTACATACTTAAAATTGCTCAATTAGAACATTTATTTATAATAACTAATTTTCACAACTTGTACAGCAAAAGTGTTCCTAGATTCTGTTGATATCAAATAGGATTTATAACTGAACACTGTGGTAAGGCTTAGCTTACTGTGAATAATAAACTACTTTTAGTTTTACCAAACTAACAATGTTAAGAAAAACTCAAAACAGAATTTGCCAGCCATATTAAAATAGCAATAGTTATATCTTTAATTAGGAGTACAGTTCTTTTATTTTTAATGTATCTCTGAATTAAACTAACCAATGAATTAAACAGCATCGAACATATACAATAGAACCCGGATAAGTTTTCCAAGGGACTGGAGTTTTAGAATTTCTTACGCGGGAAAACTTCTTAGAAGGAAAAATGACCTAAGGTTATTTTTATTGTTATTTGGTTTTTTTTAGGAGCATTAGCAACTAAGGCCATATTGCTACGGGATATGCGGTGGTCATTCCCTGACCTTTCCGCATCCTCCGTATTTGGTGGTGACGGGCTCGAACCCCGGTCTAATCAAGAAGCGTGTGCTACGCATTGCTGCTCCTTTCCACCTGGCTATGGAGGTGCATGACCTAAGGGTATGAAATATTAACTACACAAATAAAAATGAAATTCTAAAACTCCAAGGGACTGGAGTTTTAGAATTTCTTACGCAGGAAACTTCTTAGAAGGAAAAATTACCTAAGGGTATGAAATATTAACTACACAAATAAAAATGAAAAGATATGCATACGTAAGTTAAAGATCATTTTTAAGTACTATTTCAGAATTTATAAATATTTTACTCTGCCTATGGGAAACATTTTTAAACTGAGGATTTCTAATTTCTTATCATTCTGTTCATTAAACTCATTACCAAGTTGGAACGATGAGCTCCTTTGGAGTTTCAACATACCTTAAGGCTCAAAAAGTGACAATTACAATAAGCCAGAACAACAATCCACTGAGTAATTCAGTTCACAACCATCACAACTTAACGGCAAATGCTTCACTGTGCTTCACATGGTCGATGCTATCCAGTTATGGATATCGATGAAAACAATTGCAATATGTCACGATTAGGGGATTGTGGTTGTGAGAGTGCAGGTGTTGTGTAAGTTCGGTTCCAGCTTGATAAGTTCTGAAGCTATTATGGTGGTAATAGGCACGTGTATTGGAAGTTTTTGTGGTGCCATATTTTGTGGTCGTGCTCCCGACTAGCATGCATTACAACCGGATTGACATTTAATTAAATATATAACGTTGTTGATGTTGCTTATTGGATATTCGTGTGTCTCTTTATATGTATTAAACATAGTCCCTAATTTATTATGTGAAGAAAATATTAACGTTATGTCTGTATTGACAAACACTTGGCGAGTCCAATATGATAGGGGAGGACAATGCCTGTGTTTTGTTTGTTGTTCTGGTTGGTGCTATGATTATGTGGGCTATTGACATTATTTCTTGCAAAAGAAATTGTGTCGAATTAGATGTGAAGGGTATTTCTTAGCTATGAATTTCTTTGTAAGATATTGTAGTTTGGTGGATAAATCATCCTGCGAAGAACTAAACTTAATGATGTTCTAGATTTGATTGTATAGAACGGACTTTTTTTGCTGAGTGGGTGATGTGATTGAAAATATAACACTGAGTTGCAACATTGAGTTGCAAACCAAATTGGAGAATCACCCAGACAAATGGCAGGTTATGCATGAAACCAACATTATTATTAATTCACGACTGGTACCACAACCCAGTATGACCAAACAACAGCTATCAAACATATATAAATTACGAAAAAACCCAAACATTATCGTACAAAAAGCCGACAAAGGAGCTACTATTACAATTTTAGATAAAAGTGCTTATATCAATAAAATGCAACAAATCCTCTCTGACAAAGATACTTACAAAGTTGACAATACATATAACATCTCCAGATTAAAGAACAAAATTGATGGTATTTTGAGAAGATTAAGATATCATAAAGAAATCAACCTGCACACACTACAACAAATTGGCATACGCAGTAACGTCCTTCCACACATGTTCGGCATTACTAAATTACACAAACCTGGCCACCCCCTACAGCCAATAGTTTCTTTCACCAAATCTGCTTTTGCTAACTTATCCACCTTTTTGGTTAAAATTATATCACCCCTTATGAGATTTTCAAAATTTAGAGTTAGCAACACCAATCAAGCTTTTAAATATATAAACATCACCATAATTTCTGGAGAAGACATCCTAGCCTTCTTCGATGTCATTTCTTTATACACCAACATACATTTACCCTTTACATTACAATCCTTATGTGAACTCCTAATGACAGACAACACTTTAACTAAACAAATTTCCCTTAACATCAACAGCATTTTAGAACTCACCTCGATATTACTTGAAGCTAGGCACTTCCGTTTTCAAATATTTGGTCTCCTCACGGGGTTAGGAATTTCAGCTCCCTTATCAGAAATCTACTTAGCTATGATCAAAAACCAATTACTTCAACCTTTTCCTTCTGGTAGTAAGCTCTACATGCGGTATGCGGACGACATGTTATTAATAGGAAACAGAGCCACCACTGATAATCCTTTTATTAAATTCAATACAATACACAAAAGATTAAAATATATACCCTTGAAATAGAAACTGAAGCTAAGGTAAAGAAAGCCAACACGAGAACAACGAGAAACATCGGATAACTTACATGGAAAATTAGTTTCCTGACATTGGACTTTAGCGCTGCTCGCTCGGTAAACAAATGGTAGGTGTTATCGGTCTCGAGCCAAAATCGAGAAGGATATATTGATTGACAGGTAGGCGCGACAAACGATGAAATGATTGGTGGTGGGTGCAACAGACGACAAGCTACTGTGTAGTCATTGATTGGCATTATAATATGTATTTATGAGTAAAAAATGGTGCATAATAGTTTTGTGACGAATGGTAAACAGGTAATAGTAGCAATGAATCTTTTAAAGATGGAAGAAATTTGTAAGGAAAATAAAACATTGGTTGATTTTTTGATGAAAACTAAATCAATAAAAGTTTCGTTCCGTTCATTTTTATGTTCTTCATTATGTTTTTTTTCTCATTATTAAAAGCAGATTTTTGGAGTTCATGAGTGTTTTTTGTTATTTTTCATATAACAAAAAATAAAAGAAATAATAGAAAAGGTTTCCTTATATTTCGTGACCTAACCTTAAATGTTAGGTTAGGAAATGAAAGAAAGAAAGAAAGAAATATTCTTTATATATATATATATATATATTAGCATAATGAAATAGTTAAGAAAAACAATAAAAAATATAATACTAAAATTAAGAAATTAAATATAAATAAAAAGCTATCGTTGGAGGCAGCAAAATGCACATTCCTCCACATGATGCCCAGTGTATTACTGATATTAAATCAAAACTAATGCCAGTAGCATGGCAAAACTGTTGAACGAAAATAATAAATTAAACATAATGTTAATCAATAGAGAGGGAAAAGAAAAGGTAACAAGACTAAAAATTGTAGTAGAAAATCCAATTAAAAATAATAAATCAATTTTAAAATTTAGAGCCAATTACATAAGAATTTAACAGTGCCCCCTCGTAAGGTGCCAGTTCCAAATTGCGTGAAATATCACAAATAGAGACTAAACTAACTACAATGAAATAAAACAAAAATAGACTGACCATTATGCCCCATATCAACGTAGGACCACAAGGCCAATAATGGTCAGGAAATCGCTGCATTTCAATCATTAGACAAATTGCCGCAAAGGCGAACCGATTGAACCGCCAATGCAGAGGATTTGAATAATGGTGGTCTTTATGCAGCGAAATAGTATTTTATTTATTTATTTGTCTATATAAGCTGGTTAAGCTTACATTTTGTCAGTGGTGTGGCTCTGCTCTGGAGTGCTGGTCTGTCTGTCTGTGTGTTCTATATTTTATTTTTCACTGCATAAGGACCACCGTTATTTAAATCCTCTGCATTGGCGGTTCGATCGGGGGATCAGATGGCGGACTGATCCTTCGATTGGTTCGCCTTTGCAGCGATTTGTCTAATTATTGAAATGCAGCAATTCCCTGACCATTATTGGCCTTGTGGTCCTCTGTTGATATGAAGCATAATGGTCAGTCTATTTTTGTTTTATTTTATTGTAGTTAGTTTAGTCTCTATTTGTGATATTTCACGCAATTTAGAACTGGCACCATACGAGGGAGCGCCGTTAAATTCTTGTGTAATTGGCTCTTAATTTGATTTATTATTTTTAATTGGATTTTCTAAATTATTTGGAGATTTTCTGCTACAGTTTTTATTCTTGTTACTTTTTCTTCTCCCTTCCTGTTGATTAAAATTATGTTTAATTTATTATTTTTGCTCAACAGTTTTGCCATGCTACTGGCATATATATATTGAATAGCTATTGAGGTGTTGATTCACGTTATGATACGTGTGTATCTGCAGGATTGTCTTTTAAAATAAAAGTACAGTAATAAAAAATTAATATTTTGTTAATAAACAATTTATGCGCTAGTCCCCCCATGATTCTAAAGAAAAAGGATTAGGTTACCCCCTCAATTTTGGGAGGGGTTCAAGCTCCCATGGGATTCAAGTGGAGGTAACATGACCTTTTTTCACCTTTAGGGCATATTATTGAACAAGAAAATAACAATACAGTTATAATTTTTTTTTTTTTTTTTTTTTTATGAATGTATTTCTAAATATGACTGTGATTCTGAAGAAAAAAGGTTATGTTACCCCTTCCACTTTGGGAGGGGTTCAAGCTCCCATGGGATTCAAGTGGAGGTAACCTGACCTTTTCCCAACATTATAGAAAGTGTTCATTAGGGCATGTGCGATTACAGCAAGTGACCATTAGTGCTTCTGAGTTC
This sequence comes from Mastigoproctus giganteus, assembly GCF_048544385.1. Lineage (NCBI taxonomy): Eukaryota > Metazoa > Arthropoda > Arachnida > Uropygi > Thelyphonidae > Mastigoproctus > Mastigoproctus giganteus. The sequence goes on from NC_143575.1 coordinate 212,476,135, forward strand.
TACTAAAGTGATACTAAACTGATGTTATTATGTGTTGTGTTCACGCACCAATCAGCACATCATTTGCCACGCCTACCTGTCAATCAATATATCGTTCTCGATTTCTGCTCCAGACCAATAACACCTACTGTCTGTTTACTGAGCGAGCAGTGCTAGAGTGCCGTATCGGGAAACTAATTTTCCACATAAGTTATCTGACATTTCTCGTCGTTCTTGTGTTGGCTTTCTTTACCTTTGCCGAAACTGACAATAAAATAGGCACCAGGCTGGGAACCAAAATTTATAGAAAAGACACACACACACACACACAGGAAAATATTTACATTTCAATCGCATCACCCACTCGTACAAAAAAGTCCATTCTCTACAATCAAATCTACAACATCATTAAGTTTAATTCTTCGCAGGACGATTTATCCACTGAACTACAATATCTTACAAAGAAATTCATAGCTAGGAAATACCCTTCACATCTAATTCAACACACAATTTCTGTTGCAAGAAATAATGTCAATAAGCCCACTTAATCATAGCACCAACCAGAACAACAAACAAAACACACGCATTGTCCTCCCCTATCACAGCGGAATCGCCAGGTGTTTGCCAATACAGATATAACGTTAATATTTTCTTCACATAATAAATAGGGACCATGTTTAATACATATAAAGAGACACACGAATATCCAATAAGCGACATCAACAGCATTATATATTTAATTAAATGTCAATCCGGTTGTAATGCATGCTAGTCGGGAGCACTACCGCAAAATATAGCACCACAAAAACTTCCAATACACGTGCTTATTACCACCATAATAGCTTCAGAACTAATCAAGCCGGCACCGAACTTACACAACAACTGCACTCTCACAACCACAATCCCCTAATCGATTTAGCCGTCGCAATTATTAAATTAGGATCTAGTTACAAAATCTTCCAACACGAGGTGCTTGTTGGATGTTTCGTGTTCTAAACACGAAACATCCAACCAACCTTTCACCGGTCTGAAACCTTATGCACGTAAACTTCCCACATGTCTCGAAATGCATCATGGGAACATAGTAATTCTTTAAATACATAATTCCTTTTCTCTTATCATTGCCAACCAAAGACTTTTTTTCATGAAAGTCACTCGTTGTAACTATTGGCTTCATCTAGTTCTCATATTAATATTTTATATATGACAACCAGGGACGAGGTAGTGCACTTCTTCTTCCTTGAGCAAATTTTAATTACAGGTTTTTAACAATTCCGTCTTTATTTATTTTAACTTATTTTAAGCTTCATTTAATTCATTTCCAATTCAATACCACGTAACTAAGCAGACCAATTGAGGTGAGTACCGTCAATTAAGCTCTTATTGCTATTAATATTATTAAGTCAATACATAGCTTAATTAACACGTATTTCTGTTCACTGACTTTCTTTTTTTTTTTTTTTTTTTCATTGTAAAATTTAAAACAGTAAAAATGATAAGCATTTAATAACAAAGAACACGGCACACACAAGTTGCAACAAACGCAGTACGGAGTAATGAGTTTCTGAAAATTTATTTGTTTTTTATAATGATTGAATATTTCATGGAAGGGGATTATTTATTTTTGGTTATTATTTGATTTTTAGGAGCATTAGCAACTAAGGCCATATTGCTCTGAGGATATGCGGTGGTCATTCCTCTGACCTTTCTGCATCCTCCGTATTTGGGGGTTACGGGCTCGAACCCCAGTCTAATCAAGAAGCGTGTGCTACGCACTGCCGCTCCTGCCCACCTGGCTACGGAGGCGCCATGGAAGGGGAAAAAGCATTTCACCATAATAACATGAAAACCCACAAAATTCCAGCTATTGGTACTATAGCAAATGCAAGAAGATTGAGTTTACTACCCGTTTATAATTGATTACACTAACAAAAAAGACCAATAAACCAGAAACTGCAAATGGTTTTTATTGTTTTATGGTAGTGACCTGCAGAAATGTGCTTTAAAAAAATATCACGAAGGTGATAACAACTAGCGAGTTAACAGCAGGGATTCACAAAAAGGAATGGAAACATTGAAAATTACATCTAATATAATAGCAGGGTTTCCCCAGCACAAAAGCTCAAAAATACCATGTTATGCGAGATTTCCAGCAATTTTCAAACCATGTTAGAGCGAAACCTTGCTGTAGAAGTACCATGTTGTGCAAGGATTGCTGCTATTTATCAGTCGTGTTAGAGCGAAACTGTGTTGTAGAAGTACTGTGTTATATGGGGGTTGCCTGTATAGAGTTGAAATTGGGACTTTAGAAACCAAACCTAGTACAGGGGAAAAACTTCTTGTGTGGGAATTTATTATCCGGGTTCTACTGTAGATTATTTATATAATTATGACATCCATTAAGCTTTATAAAAAGAGATTTGCTCTTAATTACAAGATACATTTGTTTATTTGAATCTTTTATGTTCATATTTAGTATGTGTATGCGTATGTGCATGTAAAAGGGAAAAACTGCTTCCCAGCAATTTATAATGCATTTCTCCTTATTTTAGGTGCTAGAGTTTGATAGTCCTGCCAGACTCTTGTCTCAGCCAAAATCTGTATTTCGTTCTATGGTTCATGCTATGGGAATAACCACATTGTCTGGAACAGTGAGGCAGAATGAAGTGAAGTAGAATTACATGTAAACCTCCGTGCTCAGCTTGTTTCTTTACAGTGACTGGTGTGTTCCTTTTGTTGCTAACCAAACCACCACCAAGACATTTTTGTGAAAAAAGAAGTTTTGTAATTTTTCTACCTACTGTCCTCTTTGAAAAGTCCTGATCAATGTGACATTCTCTGCGATTCTTTAAAACAGCTAAATTTGTATAGGTTGTATATTCTTATATATGTGGGTTCTTTTCAACATTTAAAAGCATTCATGTATTACATATTTTGGAGTTTTGCTTAATGCATTTGACATACTCGAATTGAAACAAATTTTTTTTTCTTTCACTCTTCATAGTTTCACATTTAATCTCAGGCTAATTTATGTATATTTTGTAACATGTGATCTTTGAGTATATCAGTATACAGACATCATTTTTGTTAATTTAAATATATATGCCAGTTTGCTTGAACTTTTACACATTTGTATTGAAAACTGTTTATAAAAATGCATTTTATTAAACAAAGTAATTTACATAATGAATTAGACAATATATGACCTTGTTCATATTTGATGTCCCTCTTTTTATATTATGTAATTCCTTTCATCAAACAATGTATAACAAGTTCAGATTTTACAAAGCTTTATTGAATTTTTTGCAAACCATATTACAACAATATCAGTCATCAAGGAAAATCATGTCAGTTATAAAAGTATACAAAAAAATAAAACAGCAAAGTATTCTGAACAGTGTATTTTTAAGAATATACCCTCGTATACAGAATGATATCTGAGAGCATGTGTAAATAATTATAATAAAATTGTGATATATGAGATGTATTCATAGGGCCTGCTTGGCTTTTATTATCATAAAAATAAAATTTTGTGGGGAAGAATATTAGTTTAAGTTGATAGTCTTTGTATTACTTAAGTTTTCACAAATGTCATGATGTAGTCTTCAGGATTCAGCTTTGCTTGCTACTTAACTGCATTTAAAATGCTGTTTCAAGCACTGCAGAACAGACATATCCAGAACTGACCTTTGTTAATATGCTTATACAGAAGTTTGTATTTAGAGAACCTCTGTACATATATATTAATATAATAATTTTTTTGTGTCACATGCTTTTGGATGATAAAAATTACAGTTTTTATAAATGGCAATAATTCGTTTTGGTTCAGATGAATCAAAGTTTTTATATAGTTATTTATCTTGTGAATTTAAGTCTGAATAAATTAATTTTTAATTATATGTTAACTATATATTGGTAAATATTTATTCTTTTGTTAGTTGGAATGTATTTCATTTCCCAGTTAATTTAGATTTCACTCTAGCCTTGTTTACATTTTGTTCTCTTAATGTGAACAGGGCTCTTGTTTGATATAGAACCAAACAATACAATTTTTGTTCAAAAGTCTCTCTCTCTCTCTCTCTCTATATATATGTATATATATGTGTTTGTATGTATAAGTTCATTATGATGGCATACTGATATTACTGTTAGTATGACTGGGGTGATAATAGAGGTAAAATTTATACTAGTTAAGTTTACTGTTCAGTTAAAGTTTGGTAAACCAGTTTTATTATTTTCATTTTTTTTTAAAATAATCTTTGTTTATTAATTTTTTAACATGTTAGTAATAGCAGAATTATCAAAATTTAATATCTGTAAATTTTGCTTCCGCAATATATTTTATACATATATTTGTGTGTATGAGAGAGGTGGGGGAGAGAGGAGACAATTAAAAGAAATAAGATGTGGAGAATAGTCATCCCAAATGTTGAAATGGGAATGGTACTGATTTATGAAATTTAGCAATGGTATTCATTGCTAAATACTGAAATAATTTCTTTAATATTTGTTGTGTAACAGTTGCAGTGTGAATACATTTGTATTCATACTATTTTATGAATGGTAAATGCTTTCATTTTTTTCATCTTTTTTTTTGTTCACAGTTTGAATAATTCAGCTGATATGTACTATAAAATTTTATCAAGATATTTAGAAAATAATTTGGGAGCATAAAAAGATTTCTGGTAAACAGCATGTGTAGAGACAAGTTGTGTTTTTCCCCCCTCTCTTATTTCTGAAAATGTGCTTCTTTATATGAGGTTGCTTTTATAGAATTGCTCTTAATTAGGTTAGTAGATTAAGGCATAATAAATAACTTAAGAAACAATGGTGCACATTCCAACCAGAATTTGCATTATGTGCAAAATATATTGTCTAGTAAATTATATGGAGAATATTGTATTATATTTTTGCTGAAACAGGAATATCTAATCTGGACTGAACATTAATATACCTAAGTTTAAGTAACTTCTTAAAATGTAGATATTATCTTTATTTTTAATTTGTAACTGCATTAGTATCCAAACTTATGGATACAAAAAATATAAACAGAAAATTATCCTGCATTAGCTGATGATTTCATAAAGTGTGTCATGTCTTACATAAATACTGTGAATAATTTAACATAAAATAGTTTTCACAGAAATTTTAAATACCATAACCATTGAAACAGCAGAAGTCATGTGTTTCCATTAGAAAGATGATTGTAATCCTCTTTGGTGAAAAGTGTATATTAAAGTACAAATTATCTCAGTTTAATCATTTCAAACACAACTAAGCACATGACAGTGATATTTACATCATAATTGTTATTAACTAATACATGAACTCATTTTCCAGCTTAAGTTTTTGAAGCATTTTTTTTGTCTGTGCCATTGTAATTTTTTACCTATTTTTTGAGAAGAAATTATTTTGGCTTGTAATTAAGGCAACTTTGTGCCAGGATGTACAATTGAAAAGCAAGAAACATTCCATGTCAGAATTTTTCTTACATTTCAATTTATTTGTAAAACTTATTACTATTCATTAATAGGAATTTCTCATATCTTACTGTATGTATATTATTTTTATTATTATTGTATGTATATTATTATTATTATTATTACTTACTGTATGTATATTATTATTATTTTATTTTAACCTTTATTCAGGACTTTGCCTACTAAAATTATAAAGTTTCTAAAATTACAATGAAAACTCAGGACTTGTACTCATCCACCTCTCCCCCACCCCTCTAAACATATATGTCTGAATTTGCTTTGTACCTTCTAGTTTCCCTTTATTCTGATGTAAAATATCAATCTTTTAAGAAATTTTGACATTACTCTACCCAAAGTCTTGACTTTAATATTCAGTGTTGTTATTCTTGTCTATTTAGCAATATTAGTCAAAAATTTTCATGTGAATTATAAAAAATTATGAATTGTTTGACATTTTGATTAATTGGGTTACTCTATTAATTATTATATCTTAGAAATGCTAGATGAGGTAATTTAGAGAATCACATTATATGAAAGAATATTGTTTTTTAATCTCTAACAGTTTGAACATGTTTTCAATATATTGATGTTGTTGGTATATAAATATAGTATTTTTAAATCCTGATATATATATATATATATATATATATATATCCCATACTTGTAATAAGCAATATATACTTTTTGTTCTTAAAACAAATTCAATAAAGAAGGGAAAAGTGTATTCCAGCTCTGAAAAAAATCAAAATAAATTTAAACATAAGTGAAAAATAAAATAAATTGTTATATTTATAGTTTCTAATTGTGCTAAATTATGTTAGGAACTAGCTGAAATGTAAATGAATATGTTATTAAAATAGTTTAAGCTTAAGAATAGCTTTCAAGTAACTGAATTGTTTTATAGAAATGGAATAGTATAATAATGGAATTAACTGCTCTATCAGAGATAACCTAAGAATTATTTTAAAGAATATAAACAGAACTGCCTAAAATTGAAATTGCCTATTTTTAAAAATAAGTAAACTTTTCTTTCTGTGTTGTCCCCCTCAGTTTTAATGAATATATAATGGTGATGTTAATTATTTCTAATAGCACTTAGATCAGTAGTTTTCATCATTGTACTTCTGGCAGTCCCTTCAAGGGGGAATTAAAGTTTGTGTCTATTATATAACTTATATTTTTAATTTATTATGGTAATTTGTATCCCCCCCATTCAGAACCACTTTCATAGATAATAGATTATCATGACTGTTAAAACCTCCTCAAGTAATAAGAGGACATTAAGTTGTATGCAGATCTTAATGAGTTCTGTTGGAACTTAATTGTAAATTTGTTGATTTTTTTTGTTATTGTTATTCAGTGTTTTAGATCTGTTATTAATGAAATATATAGAGGATATATTTTAAAATCTGTAAGATTGTGTCCACTCAAGTTAAAGTTTCATAGAGCTGTTGTGAACATTAGTTTTTTTTTTTTTTTTTTTTTTGTGATTAGCTGTGATATGTGTTTTGGACCATTTTAGGTATTTGCTATCCATCCAGTATAATAGTTATGTTGTATTAAAAAAAAAAAAAAAAAAAGAGCACATGTAATCATTATAGAACACCTTCACCTTTAATTGGAAATCTATAAGGCTTATAGTCAAAAGCCCTCCAAGAAATTAAGTGTTTCAAAACTGGAATGGATAAAATTTCAAAATATTTTAAAATAAGTTTAACTGCATTATCATCTAGTTCCTAGATATTTTGGTGTGTGCTCTTTCTTTACTCAGGTACTGTACATGTTAATTACTTTCTGGTCCATATATCCATCCATTAGTAATGGTAGTATTAGAAGCAATAGTAGTATCATAGTAATATATATATATATATATATATAGCTATGTTTTTGCAGCAAGGACAGGTACTCTTTTATCTTATATGATAATGTGTATAAATAATTAATAACCTTAAACTTCTTTTTTGTTTCTTGGTACTTAATATATCTAATTTTCCTTGATTGTTATTTTACACATTTCCTTTTGAGCAACTTCATCCAATATCAGAATCACTACATATTCTCCATTTTGATATAGTTCTCTTACAGTCTTCAGAATAGTGTTGTGCTCTTTCATACAAAAAATAAAATTGAGTGCTCCTTCATGATTATGGTTTAATGATGATTAAATCATAATAGTGTCATTTTTGGTGTCCATGGTTTGCCTGTTTGGTTTATCATCTCTTACCTTGCCTCATTACTTATTTTGTTCCATTTTCCATCTTTTCTGAACAATTTCTTAAAACATATTCTACATTGTAGAGAGGGGGAATATTCAGCTTTATATGACAACAGGCTGCACTTTTGTAACCTTGAGCCCGTGACCACCAAATACGGAGGATGCGGAAAGGTCAAGGAATGACCACCGCATATCCCCGGAGCAATATGACCTTAGTTGCTAATGCTCCTAAAAACCAAATAACAAACAAACAAACTTTTGTAAGCTTTAATATTGCTTTTAGGTTTTTTTTTAGTGGTTATTGGGACTGCCACAACAAGCAAATTCAATGTAGCTCACTTGAAAACAGAACATCAGTAAGAGAATATTCAACCTTATAAGGCTATTGGCTGTACTATTTGTAAACTTTGATGTTGCTTTTATGCTTTTTTTTTTTTCAGTGGTTATTGAGGTTGCAACAGTAAGCAAATTTATTGTAGCTCAGCTCAAAATCAGAACATCTGATAATTGTGTAATCTTAAAATTAAAAACTCAGTTTTGCAGTTATAAAATATGTTATACATATTTAATATATTACTTTCAAATTAAAATATTTGGTTCTCAAATAAGATGAAAAATCTAGGAACCTTAACAATATTAATGAAATTTGGCACTGTTTCTGTTTTACTAGAACTTCACTGGTAAGTCTAATACAGTTTTTGGCACCGTTAAAACTGTTCACCAGTGAACATCTTATATTGGATTTCACATACTTTCATTCTGTAGAGTGGTTAATTTTATCAATGCAATGAAAACGAGATGAATTGAATATATGTGTGAGATTATAATAGACACCCAAAGAGCAGTCAGGCCTTGCCTAACATTCTTTTGTTATGATAGTGTTGACTCATTAGAAACCTTATATCAGTTAAACAGTTGTCTGTTTGTTTATAGACTTTATGGTGCAAGGGCAACAAAGCCATAATGCGCCTCAGTTAAACAGTGTGATGTTCATTATTACAATAATAGTCTTAGGTCTGCAGATCTCGCAAAATTATTTGTAGATCTTTCTTAGCTCTATGAAAAATTTTCATAAATCAATCCTTCTGCATAATAGCACACAGTCCTGGGTTGAAGAACCTGCTCCATACTTCACTTTTGATCATTACACATGCACTCACACACTGCTAAAGTATTTGAATCCCCTCCCAGTGGTTCAAGAGGCATGCAAAATAGGAACAAGTTTAAAATTGTGCATGTGATAGCAGTCTTTTAAAGGAACAGATACAAAGGGTAGAATGAGTTGCAGCAAGGCACTTAGAATTTCAAAGAAGCTTAATTATTGGATACTATATCAGCAGTTTGTCATTATATATGACAGCCACACGTTTGAACCTTGCAAAGTCAACAACAACCACTGTAGTAAAAAAATGGAAGAACAAGGGGCAACAACTGTGCTCAAACGATAAGATAAACCAGAAACTGACTGATAAGATTTTTCTAATCCACAAAGAAAACAAGGAAAGCAAACCAAGTAACATCCATGTTGACGACATTATGAAAACATTATGTTGAAGCTCCAGATATCATAAGAACATCCATAAATACAGACCTGCTTGCAAACCCCACATCACACTAACAAATGCCAAATGTCATTTATAGTAGATTATGGAACAGCAAAAAACAGGCCCTGTGGAGCAACGAGTCACATTACAGTCTTCAGATCAGGGAGTAAAGTGTGATTATGTGGAGAACATCATCTATGGCAGTGTATTGTGTCCACAACGAAGTTTGGAGGAGTAGGGTCATGGTGTGGACTGCTTCTCAAGGTTTGGATTCAAGCCATAGGTTATAGTGCAATGAAACATGAATGCCAAGCTATACACTGACATCTTGAACAATTCCATGTTGCTCACAATCAAGCAGTTCTGTGGAACTGGGTCCCCCTTCCATGTTCCAGCATGATAATGCTCCGTCCCATACAACAAGCACATAAAAACTTAATTTGAGCAAAATGAAGTCCAAGAACTCACCTTATCAGCTCAGAGTCCAGACTTTAATCTGACTGCATACCTTTTGAATGAACTGTAATGTTAGATCAGGGTGCAGCCAGTATGCTTCTCTTCTATATCTGAACCTTATGAATACACTAAGGAGGGATGGATACCAATTTCTGTGAATGCTACAAGATACTGTTCAAAGGTAGGCCTAAACCTCATTAATTTGTTTATTAAAACTCTTGTTTCCAAATGTGATGGTGTCTAGATGCTTATGTTTGTGTGTGAGAGAGAGAGGATCAAAGCAGATTCTAAAATCTAATTTTTTTCCAGATAATTTATTCTGTTTATTTCTATTCATTTTGGAGAATTTTCCTCCTCATTACTGCTTTCTTACTAAATCTTTTTTGTACTAACTTGCAATAATTAAGTAGTATTTATCAGATTTTCTGCATGTATTAACTCCTGTACTCTGCAATCAATAAGATGCAACATTCTGCAAATGATCCTAAATAAATTTAAAGTTGAGTTTCAATATAATTCTAAATAGGAATGAAATTTTCATTTAGACCTAACACAAAAAAAAAGCTTCTTTTTTATTCATTTAATTTCAGATTTGGTATTAATAAACTCATTTAGTTCACTTTTTTTTTTTTTTTTTTTTTTATCGGCACCTCCGTAGCCAGGTGGGCAGGAGCAGCTGTGCGTAGCACACGCTTCTTGATCAGACCCCGCAGTTTGAGCCCATGACAACCAAATGTGGAGGATGCGAAAAGGTCAGGAAATGACCACCGCATATCCCTGGAGCAATATGGCCCTAGTTGCTAATGCTCCTAAAAACCAAATAACAACATCAACAACAACAGCTTCTTTTTTTCATTTTCTTTTTTTAGGTGTCAGTAATTTTAATTTAGATAGTGTGGTCTTCTTTCAGATTTATTTTCTTCACCATTTTATCACATCTTTAAATACTGTATTATAATTAATTATTTTAACCAACCTAGAATTATACTAATGAAACTCTTTTATTGTCAAAAATCATTTCTTGCATTTTTTTTATGCCTTGTGTTGCTTTTTTTTTATTAATTTCTTGAAAATTTAAATTTTTTACAATAATTGCATTTGCTCATTTGGCCGCTGCTTATTTATTAAAAGTTTATTACCTACTTAAGTATTCAGAAGTTGTTAAAGTCAGTGTCGTTTAGTATTTTGACCATTTATAAAATCGGCCTTATTCATCTTTTCTCTAGATTAAATAATTACTTAAATATTTTTAGCATCAAATTCTGCTACTGTTTGTTAATTTTTAACACATGCATTTAGAAACAGAAATACTTAGTCATTTTACATTTTGTATAAATAATTCTACCTATGCTTAATTTTATATGTTTGTCTTTTTCACCAAAATTATTTTTTTCCATTTAATATAAGTTGTAGTAAATTTAACATCTAAAAGTCTTAATATATTTTTAAAATATACATGATATAAAAAATATTATGTATGTTTTTATATTTTAAATATATATATATGTGTGTGGGTTATCTCAGAAGTAATGCACAAAAGTGGTTAATTTAAATTGAATTTATTTTATAACATAATTTATATTAAAAACCTTTGATATAGTCTTCTTCACACCTTGTGACTGCTTCTCAATGTTTGAGTAATTTTTGAATGTTCATTTAACTGTCTACAGAAGTTAAGCTGTCTGATGTGTTGGGCCATGGCTGCACTCAACACTTCTAAATACATAAATCTTTGTCCATCCAATGGTTATTTGAGCTTGGGGAATAGATCATAATTGCAAGAACATTTATCAGGACTATAAGATTGTGAGATATTGCTTTGCACTTGTAATCAGTGAAAACAAGCTATATAGACTGTTTGATAGGAGGCTGTTGTTGTTGTTATTTGGTTTTTAGGAGCATTAGCAACTAAGGCCATAATGCTCCCAGGATATGCGGTAGTCATTCCCTGCCCTTTCCACATCCTCCATATTTATTATTATTATTATTACTAGCCATATAGTGCAAGGAAACCTCAGGCTTATGCTGCACCAGCTAAAAAAAATTTCCGAGTTACCCTGAGAGAGAGAGAGAGAGAGAGAGAGAGAAAAACAGAAGGGAATCACCAAGAAAGAGAAGAATGATGATATCCAGCTCAGGACCCTGGGTGTGCCAAGCCCATACTCACCAGATGTGGTAATCATGGGCTCGAACCCCGGTCTAATCAAGAAGCATGTGCTATGCACTGCTGCTCCTGCCCACATGGCTACAGAGGTGCCCTGATACGAGGCCTTGCATTGTTATGGTGTATGAACACACCAGCTTCCAACATCTGTGGTTGCTTTTGATAAATTTTCCAGCATAATTTCTGATGAAGAAACATTGCATAGTAGTTTCCAGTTACTGATCTTCTAAGGAACACAATCAACAGCAGTAATGCCTTCATAATCATAGTCCATGAAAATGAGTTGTTTGGCCTTTGATTGTTGCTGGCGACATTTAGATGGACGTGGCAAAGATAGGTGCTTCCACTGAATTAATTGTGACTTCATTTCAAGTTCAGAATCATGTGTCCATATCTCATCAATAGCAGTAATGCATTTGAAAAACTCTTCTCCTTCTTGTCAGTAGCATGAGAGTAACTGCATTGCAATTTGTTTACACTTTGCTCAATGTTCATCTGATAGCAAATGTGGATCTGTGACCATTTGATTTTGTAACACCTGTTAAAGTTTGATGAACAGTTGATTTTGGTATTCCAGATTTGTTGACTATTTTCTTCATAGGTCATATGTCTGTCTTCTTCCAAAATGGTAGTAATAATGGCTGCCAATGTGTTGTCCATAGATGCTCTTGGTGTACCTGACTATTGCTTATCTTCAGCACTGGTTAGATCCTGATGAAACCTTTGAGACCAAGGTGAAACATGCTACAATCTATTGTTGACTCACTACACAATTCCTGCAATAATTCATAAATTTGTGTTAGCATTCAACCATATAAAGTTTCAATTTTGATAAAGGATATTTGATATTACCATCAATTTTTAAAAGCAATATTACCATCAATTTTTAAAAGCTTCTACATAAATATTTAATGCAGAAACTTTGTTTTAAGTGCAATAATGTTGAAGTTAAACTTCAAAGTATTAGCATGACAAATGTCAGTCACGCAAGTGAATGAAATGAGGAATATGTGCACTGTGTGCATTACTTTTGAGATAATACACACTGGTGTTCAAAGAAAGTGCATCACCTAGGAATTTCACATTTCTAACCCTTTTTTGTGATGGTATATTACATTAATGACTAGCATCACAAATGGAAATATAAACAAAAGTTATTTGTTAATAGTTAAGGCAAAGCTAAGTAATATTTGACAGGTGCTCCCAAAATGAGCATTTGCAACATTTATACAACAGTTTTGGTAAACACGACGATTATGGCTGAAATATTATCAGAAGCCCTCAATTTGCTTCAATTTATCATTTTAAATGGAAAACAAAAGGAAAAGTTCACCAGGTGCAAACTAATATTTTGTCAAACCGCCTCTGGCCCTGATGACAGCAGCACATCGTCGAGGTATTGACAAGTTCAATTTAGGAAGATAATCAACTGATATTTCATGGTTCCAAACACGAATTATGGCTTCCTGAAATTCATGAAGGGTCTTTGGTTTCTTTCTGGCAACTGCAGATTCCACATGTTGCCAACAGTTTTCTATAGGATTCAGGTCTGGGCTGTTTCCTGGCCAGCTAACAGTTGTAATGGACTGCCGTTCTTCCAACCATTCTTTCACCTGTAACAAATGTAAACACATTACTGTCGAACCTCTAATGCAGAAATGAAGCTAAAGTAACTACAGAAGTGCCTACTTACACATTTCGCCCGATGACAAGGAGCAGAGTCATCCTGAAAGGTGCAGTTACTTGGCAGGTTGAAATGGTCTCTAATGGTTGGCAGCAATTTGTCTTCCGACATAGCCAGGTATCCATTGGCATTTACAAAACCTTTTATAAACTGCAGGTGACCTACTCCACCATACGAAATGCACCCCCATATCATTTAGCTGGTAGGGAATTTCACTGTAGACACCATACAGTCTGGATGGTATTCTTCACCATGTCTGCAGTAAACCATTTGTCTCCCATCAGAGCCATGCAGGTTGAATTTCTTCTCATCCGAGAAAATAACTGACTTCCACTGCTCGGGGATTCATTTGACATGCTTCTTATGCCAAATTAATCGGGCCTTTTTAATTTTTTGTGTGAGGAGAGGCGTCTTCCGACTGTTGCTGCACTTGCTGCCACTCCTGTATGTTCTTTCCATTCTCTTTTCAACTCAGACGAAGAAGCTTTACAGCATAAGCACTTCAAAACGCAGTCCTGTTTTGGCATAGAGACTTGTTTGCATCTGGTTCCTTTTTTCCTATCAGAAGAACCAGTATTCTTGAGTTTGGAAAGAAATCTACTCACTGTCAACTGATTACATGACACTCTATAAGCAATATGATGGGAAGAACATCCTTCCTCACATAAAGCAACAATAGCACTCTTTCTTTGTGGCATTAACTGCATGTAACTCACCATCCTGACACAAGCAAGTAATGACTGCAACTCTTGCAGAGTATGCTTATATAGCTGAAAGTAACAGCTGATTCAATATTACGTCATCACTTACGTGTTCAATCTTATCTGATGTAATCTGTAAGAAATATTGCCATATACTTACATTATTCAGAAGACGATTACAATTTTAAGGGATGATGCACTTTCTTTCAACACCAGTGTATATATATATATATATATATATATATATATATATATTATATATATAAAGGTATATGCTCTTAAGAAACTTTATTGTTTAAATTGCATTTACTTACATCAAGTCCTATTTTTAAACCAAAGTGCATATTCATTTCAAGTACTTAATTTGAAATTCAGAGCACTAAATAAAATGCTAAATTTGAAATTTAAAGATGTTCATGTTTCCTACTCTTCTGAGCCTAAGTAATATGTAGTATCCAAATTCACACATAAACAGTGATTAACCTGTTACTTTTCATTACAGTTTAAATTTAAATAATGTATTTATTATGCATTTTACTACCATATAAATAAGAAAGTCCTCTGTATAAAATTAATGTAATAACTGGGGTTTTTTTTGTTTTATTTTTATAAAATAGAATCAAGAATGTGTAAAAGTAAACATTTAATTATAAAAAAGGGGAAACTTGCTAAGGGAAGTTTTCCAGGATGTACGTAGTTCTTACTACCTCATCTTGATTTGTGAGATGTCTAAAGAAAAATAAATTGGTATTATTTAAGTAATTTGAAATAATTTTATCTCATAATGAAACTAGAATGTGTAATAGACTAGGTCAAGCAAAATAGTTAATCCATTGTCCAATGTGAATTGATATTGAAATTTGTGTTTTCTGTAAAAGGATGGGGAAAGCTTTTGCATATCATGGTAATTCTAAAAGTCAATCACAGATTAATCACATTACACAATAATTACACTTACTATTTCTATAATAATAATGATTTTTCATGGGATTCAAAGTTTGTTTTTAGCAAAATACTCAGTTGCCCCTAACACTAATGTAGGTTCACTCTCTCTCTTAGCTTCCTTAGGTTTTAAATATTGATTGCTCTGAACACAAATATTGTTTTAAAGCTTCAATCTTGTTTTACGTAACTGCCCTTGCAGTTTGATATTGATTTCACTTAAAGTTCCCTTTCAAGGGAACTTTAAGTGAAATCAATATCAAACAAAATTCTCTTTCTTGGTGATTCCCTTCTACTTTTGTCTTTCTCTCTCTCTCTCTCTCTCTCTCTTAGGGTAACTCGGGAATTTTTTTTTGGCTGGTGCAGCATAAGCCTCAGGCTTCCTTGCACCATATAGCTAATAATAATAATAAGATATGTAGGCTCTTCAACAAAAAGTAATCATATGCCATTTTCATTAAAACTGACATTCACTCATATGTTTTGTATTTTGCCACGATAAAAACACAATTGAGTAGATGATCTAAGTGAAGTCCAAACAAGTTCATTTTTGCTAAGACTATTAATATTTGATATTAGCACAGTACACTGTTCATTTCGTTCAAATAATATAGACACTCAAGAAGTAAGTTTGTGGTGATCACCTTTTATAGTAGCAAAATCCAAATAGGTTTTTATTTTCTTATAAAAAATAGAAAATAAGGAATGGTGCATGCAACATGCAAGTTATATTTGTATCATGCAAACAATTCTCACCCATATTCTAACTAGAAAAGGAAATAGTGCTTCTAAACTGAAACTAGAACAAGTACAGTAATCACAAACATAAGTACTACCAGGTCACATTCTTTTCAAGTAATGTTTGCTCATTTCTCTTCACCTTGTTTATTTTTCTCCATGACTCTATCTTTAAAAAAATATATTTCTTTAATATTTTTTATTTTCAAAAATAAACAGAAATTTTGTGAGCCACATGAAATCAGGCTGCAAGCAGGATGTGTCATATGGGCAGACATTATCACCACCTCGGGTGGAAAGAGTGCCTGTTGGCTAGCAAGAGGAATTTAATTATTTGAGTAGATACACAATATTGAGACAGGGACTGATATGCTTTCATGATTTCTATTTTAGTTCCTTGCTTATTTGCCTCAAAGATCACTTCTGACTTGTTACTCAGTTTTATTTGTTGATTCTTTTTTGTCAATATGTGTATTACCTCTAATTTCAGAACGTAGTAAGAGAGAAATGATACTAAAGAAGGGGGGGGGGAAGGAAATTATATTAAAAATTTTAACTCAAAAATAAGAAGTGACTTTTGTTTCCTTTTACATTTTTGTATCTGTTATTTGCATATTGCTTAATGTCAGTTGCTTGCATGTGTGCACAAAAAGCAGAGGAGATAATCCATGGATTGTTTTCTTTTTTATAAAATATAAAGTAAAATAAAATTTCTTATAAGGAATTGCATAGCAGTTGAATGCTGGTTATTCTTTAATTTGGTCTCATCAGACAAGTACCAAATCCAGTACTTAGCTGCTACATCTTATATTTTCAATAATTTAATATATATAATTAGATTGTATGTATATTTCCACTTATATAAGGTTTATCAGTGTATGTACTTATAGGCATTTAATTTTTCTCAGATAATCGCATTGACATAAAGTAAATTCTGACAGGAATATTTTGTGAAGGACCAGTTTTTGACATAAAATTAAAAAAATATGCAATACTTAAAGAACTGAAGAAATAGTATGTCTGCTGAGTAACCTGCTAACTGATATTTGAGTTATTAATTGATAAGGTATTTTCTGGTGGAGTATGGCCTGGCCTTAATTGCCTCATGCACCAGTAAACCAATAAATTGCTTTCTAGATAATAAATGCATTTTTATTTTGATAATCCAATTTACTTCAGTTTTAATTGCCATATTAAATAAAGGAAAAAAGTTTATTTCTAGAATAGAAATGCACAGAGATATGTAGCCTTTTTCCAACTAACATCCAACTATACAAGTTGGATATTATAAAATAATTCTGTCTTCACAGACATGCCCAATTCTGAATACTTACTGAAGTGTTATGAAGCAGTAACATCTAGTATGATTATGAGTAATAAATAAATTCTAATAAGAATTTTTTTATTATTCATAAAAATTATTGATTTGGTATTACCATACCAAATGAATTGTTTGGATTGTTTTTAGTCATATTTTGCTTTATTAGCATGACATTAAACTTTCTGCATAATTTATTTAAAAGACAAAATAACTAAAACCTCCCACACAATAAAATTATTTAATAAGTAGTTTAATTTAACTTACATGTTGTAATACTTTCTTTATCCATGGTAAAATTCACTTGATAACAAATTTCATTGTTTAATAGGTATTATTCATATTTCACATTAATTCATTATGAACACTCACGTAATCTCCTTTTCTCAACACATTATTTTTTTGAAACAAGTTATGTGGTCAACTCCTTTATCTTATTTTATTTATTATTTTAATATCTTTTTTTTTTCTTATTTTTTTATTTTGTACAAGTTCACACAAAATATAGAAACTCATAGTTTTGATAGTGCATTCCAAGTCTAATTTTGGTATGCATTCTCAAAATATTGATTATATCTTTTTAAAGTTTAACACACTGTGAACTTTACTGTAAATACCAATTCAGTTCCATCCATATACTTCATCTCTCTAAGAAAAACTTTTTTTTTTTTTTGAGTGCCTAGTTCATTCCATCTTAAAGCAGAATCATTTTTGTGTCTCTTTCTGCACATGCCCATTTCATAATCATGGCGTCTCTCATCCTTTCCTTTAGTGGACATATTTCATAAAATTAATTCTTTGATATTAGACTGATCTGCTGTTTTCATTTCTTTTGCTATTCAGAAAACCTTTTTTGCAAATTCAAGACCATTTTCACAGTCATTTGCATTTCTGTCCATGCAGTGCAAACATGCTATCACTGGTCCCTTATTAAGATCATCTATAATTGTATAGTAGGACAAACAGCAACTTGTTCAGTAATAAATAGTTATATTTTTAAGTATTATCAAATAAATGTAAAAATATTTGCCTGTATAATGAATATCAATATATATATATATATATCTATATATATATTTTTTATATGTGAAGATTAAGTTCCACAAATGTCTGCTTTATCAAGAATGTTATATTTTATGTAAAATATTCAGTAAAATTTCAGAAATCTTCCTTGATCATTAATGATGTAGCTAGTCGTAAAATACTCCAGCTTAAACTTACTATCTAAAAACATAATTTGATTCATATGTACAACAATAGGCCTAGACTTTCTTTAATATTTTGCTTTTAGTCTCATCTAGCATGTTTACATGTTATGATACTGATAGACTTGAAACTGCAAAGATCTTATTTATAGAATTTTACAAGAGCTATTCAAGAAAGGCCAAGAATGATTTTTGTAATATGATGTGTACTTATTCAAGGCCATTATTGCAGTTATCTTTTCCAAAGTACTTACCTCCAAGCTAAATGTTCTTTCCCATTGTTTGTTCTGTGACATGCTGGAAGCCATTCTTGGATGTCTCCTTTAAAATCACCTCAGCAACCTTGATGGTACCTCTGCTCTTGAAATAGTGTCCATAGAGCTTCCTCTTCATTGTTTGAATTGAGAAGTAGTCACAGAGGACAAGGTTAGCACTTTATGTTAAGTATGGAACACCTCATTTAATTCCTGGCTTCTAGCACATGTGATTAAGCTAGAAGCCAGGAATTAGAAGATGCTGTTTGTAACATGAGGTGTGGCATCATTTTATGAGGCATACATTCATTCACCTCATTTCAGTTCACTACTATCTCCTTATTTTCAACACTTCAGTCAATTGTTTAACAGTTATCCATCAATGTTTATGCATAATAATGAATGTTTTGTATCTACCCAATGTATTTTACTTGTAATATCTAAGCTTATATCAGTTTCTTGTATGCAAAATTTCAGAGTTGCATTTTGTTTTCTGTGTACATCCAAAAGGAATTTTGGAGTCAACTTTGAAAAACAGGGTATAATTTGAGATCATTTTTGTATATGCATGGACACAAGAAGAGACCACTGCTTTGATGCATTGAGTTGGTGAATAATAATGAGACTAAATGGCTTTAAGAGATTTCTGATTTTTAATGGGAAAACTGAAGCAACAATTTCCCCATTAAAAAAAAATCATTCTCTGCCCTTTTTTTTTTTTAACACATGAGATTACCTGCCAATTATTGTCTTAGAATTAATTTTCATGAAACTCACCAGATTATAATGTAAAGGTTTGTGAGAATTTCTTGTCAATTTGTAACCAGTACTACCACCTTAAATATTACTGTGACAATAACTTTGATGCAAGAACATGTTGGATGTTTGAAATCTATTGTGTTAATATTAGTGTGCAATATTTTTATTTTAAAAAAAATCATTAATCTTTTATTATTCGAAACTGAATTCAGCAGTAATTAAATGAATCAAGAATAACCATAGTATTTAAATTTATTTTATTAATTAATCAAACTACCCAACATAATGTTTGAGGGACACGTTAATAAACTGCAGATACAAGCTGTGGTGGAAAATATATTTCCATTTCAGTTTGTATCTATATTAAACAAATTATAAATGTGGTTTATTTTTAAACTATAATTACAATAAGTTTAAAAACAAACTTAATGCAAACAGTCCTGGAATGTGTCAGGCATTCTAAGGTCATCTTAAATTCCTTCCTCAGTGGCTAACACTAGTTAAATTAAATTCGAATAAACTAAAAATCAAAATGTTTTGGCCAGCATGTAGAACACAGTCCATTTTTGTTTTCAGGTTTGAGTAGTTAACAGTCAAGGTGTGTGTAATTTAGTTTAGTTTAATTTAACTATTAAAGAGAGTGAGAAGTTTATTAACACGAGAATTACACAAATTGCTTTTTTAATATACTGTACTGTTTTCCTCAGTTTTGAAAGGAATTATGAATTGAAAAGAAGGAATGTATCAAGCTGATGCCAGCTGTGCACATTCAAAGGGTGTGACAATTTGTAAAATAAAACTTCCAAAATAAAAATACTAAATATGAGTCAGAACATATATTGCCAACATATTTATAAAAGCACCATTTCACCTGCTAGGGTCCATCTCATTAGAAAGTACAAGATCTTGGAAACAAAAGGAAGGACACAGCATTTCAGTAAACCTCAGCCATTTCTTTCAAAAATAAACTGGTTTCATCCACTTTGAAACTTTTTTGAACTTGCTATTTGGTTGAATCAATAGACATTGAACCCTATGCTAAAACAACCTTAATTTTGAAGTACATATCTGGATAAAGACCTGCAAATAAAAGACTGGAAACCTTTTGAATGAACCACTATATAACCTGAAATACCATTCTGTTGATGGAAACTTGAATCAAACATGTTGGATTGAAAACATCAAGTCAGAATAACCTGTCAAAAGCAAAATAATTTGTAATAAATAAAATAGCCTATAAAAAAAAGGCCATAAGTCTAGAAATTACATTGTGACCAGTCTGGCAATTCTTAAATCAGAACACAAATAAAATACAATTTTGTTGTAGTTTATTTACTCTAAATAATGAACATAAACCCTTTAAACAAATTTTAGAGGAATCGATTCAGCTTAATGTGGGATAGCATTAGTAGCTTTCAGGCCTGTCTGTATCCTTGTTTTTGGTACAGTACTGTGTATGGCCTCATCACTATGCCATTGACATAGAGCAATTCTTTTTTTTGTTCCAATTCATGAATAGGTTTTCCAAGTTTGTTGCTGTAACTTCTGGGTTTCACAGTCTTTTATTATAGGTTATATATTTATTTTATTTTATTTTGTATGTATGTATGCATGTATGTATTTACTTACTTCTGGGAGGAAGGAAGGAACGAACAAATTTTCATTCCTTCCTCCCAGAAGTTATCCACAGCTTCTCGAACCCAGGGTAACACTTAGGGATTATTAAAATGTTGCATCCATTCTTTTGTTTAATAAAGCCTTGTAGTTTACTGATAAGATGAAATTCTGCTTTTACAAATATTTTGGAAATTTATGCTCTGACCCATATTTAGTTTTTTGTTTTACAAATTTTCACACTCTTCAAGTGTACATGGTTGGCAGAAGAGACTAGTTAATCTGAGTAGGCAGAATTGACCTTTCATTGGATCTTTCCTTACTTTCAAAATTGTGGAATGCAGTCTTGTGTTAAAAAGTGCTATAACTATTGTTAGCTATTGAAGAAGAAAGTTGATCCTGCATTGTCAGTGTACAATGTGCAATGTAAGTAAATTTTGTCTAAATTAAATAAATTTGCATACATTTTTGCAATAGGTGTGAGAAGTATCTTTTTCCACTAAGGAAAGCACTTTTGTTGTGTTATTGTTAATAGTAGTAGCTGTAGAAGCTCTACAAGAATTTAAGTTATTTGCAAATTATATTTTTTATACTCAAAGTTCAGAAAATGTTCCGTATGCAAAGAGGAGATATAAATCAACAGAGGTGTTGCTGAATCCCATTTTCATCAGAATTTCTCCTCTCCTCTTAAAAATGTTAAGGATATTTATTGAATCTGTATTACTGATTCTGTTGAATATCTTATTTTCATGGTCACTTTCATTATTTCATATAGAAAAATATGAACAGTAAAATCTGACCTTTCTTTAACTTTATTATTTTAAGAGCATTTATGTACTGACCATCAGTAAACAGTATGACAGATGATAGTTTCAGTTTCTTATTTAAAAGATCAAAAATGCAATAAGCATTTTTGAGCAAATATTAATTTTGAAAAAGTTGTTTTTGAAAATTTATGAACACTTCAGAAAAGTGGTGTTTGTCGTGCTGCGTAAGTTTTCTTTCTGCATGTGCAGACATTATCATTTCATACTCAAAATTGGTCCTTGGACTTTGCACTTAGTTACTTTCACTGACTGTAAATAAACATTACAAATATATGTAGCTGGAATTTAATAATAGATGTGTAATGTGATGAGTTTAGAAATATCTACCTTATGTAGCCCTTGACCTACTGTGTATGTACTATATTGTACTTTATGCAAATACTGCTTACTTGTTCATTTGAATTTTTCTCTCTTGTTTTGCAGTTTTGCCTCAAACACTACTAACTTAACATAAAGTAATTTATGCCAATATTGTTTTGCGCTATAAGTATCCTCATATACAGATGCAGGCGCACACGGATAAAAGTGAATGGGAGTACAGAAATATAGAGAAAACTCACAGTTTTCTCCTTTTCCAGTGAATAGATGGAATGGAAATATCTATCATACCCACCCAAGTCTGCTTAGAGGAAATTATTGTCAAGGAAACAATCATCTATTTTCATGTAATTTTCTTAAAAAAAAAAAAAAAAAAAAGTGTTGTCTTGAATCTTAAGTGGAAATAATTTAATTATTTTTCCATAATTGCTCTCTGTGGTTACTACTAATCTCTGAAACTGATCATTCAGTTAAAATTTAAAAACAATGATAGTATAGGTTAGTAAATTCTAATTACTGCTCTCCAATAACGTTGTCCACTCTATCATTATCTTTAGCTGTCATTATCATTAATCTCATGAATTTAACTACTTGCATCTCTTTAACGCACAGAAATTGTATGAGATTAATAATAATAACACTTTACACATCCTACAATTGGATGGTATAGTTGTCCTGTTGTTTCATCCTTCTTTACAAAACGCTTCTCCTGTGCTATTTTCATATCCAGGTTTCAGTGCTTGATAAAGTTTATGAAAGTGGGGAAATATGATTGAAATTTTGGAAGCCAGTTATTATTTCTCTATTGGATTTGTTTGAATAAAATTTAATTCAACTGTTAGTCAATATCTCATCCGTATCACATTTTTTAACTTTCTAGTTAAAAATGCCTAGGCATTTTTATTATTTGTAGGCATTATTAAAATTTATGCCTCCTAAGTAAATCATAATAAAATTGCATACCTGTCAGTCTTGGTTGAAGAATTCCAAAACATTTGAAATGTGACTTATGCTGTAATTGTTATGTTTGCACTGTCTGAGACAGTTTACCTTTTCTGCTTTTTAATTTCATATTTTAAATATGTTGGAAGAATTTCTGACCTAGGCAGCTTAAAAAAATGGCTAATGTATGTAATGTTATTATGAAGACTTACTTTAGTCAGTCATTTGTAAAAGCATTTTAATTAGAAGTCAAAGTTCACATACTGCACATTTGATGGTACTTGTTAAGGTCAAAAATCATTTACCTTGAACCAGTGTCTGTTTAAAGTATTCAAACTGGATATTAATATTCAAAAAATTATGTTAAGAAACTTTAAAAATTTCATTAGAAGTATAATTATTAAATAAATTTGCAATCATATGATGAATTTCTAAATATGAAATTGATATTAAGACTGACAAGGCACTTCTTCAATGATTGGAATTCAAATGTTCAGCTAGCTGTTCTTCCTTACAATCAGACATTTTTGAAATATTCATAATCCATCTTTAAAATCTGGATTCTGTATTATATGAAGGTATTTTAGAACAATGGTTTCTTCTCTGGTTATGAGGAATAAATTCACCCAGAGAATCCTATATTACTTTGATACTGAGTGGAAAATTAGCTGGGGGAAAAAATCCAAAGTTTTAATATACTATAGTACTTAAACACTATGGATAAGTTCAGAAGATAGATGCTTGTTAGCATTAGGCTTATACTTGTAGGTTGCTTATTTAGTTCAGTATTGCTAATGGGATAATTAACCAGAATACAAGAACCTGTATTCAGTTCTCTAAGCATTTGACTGAAATTCAGGCTTTATATGGTGGGTGGGTTCACAGGCTGGTTTGCATGTTATGCAGGCTAAAAAAACTTGGAATAAATTGTGGAATGAATCCTACTCTTGCAACATGTGATTGACTAACTATAGCCCTATTTGAAAAACTTCTTTAGAAATTCCTCCAGTCTCTGATAGGACTTGAGTCTGAACCTCTCAAAATGAGTGACAAACACTATATTATCATGGAGGACCATAGGTTATAGATTTTAATTTTCTGGTAAAGCACATTGAAGGGGGGATTGTTTCAAGGAACAGAAGTAGACAAAATAAATGAAAAAGAAGAAGAAGAAGATTTAATTTGGTTAGTTGGAATTAAACCATGCGAAGAATTATAAGGTAAATTTGTTGTTTCATTATTTGAGAACCAACTTTCCAAATATCCACCTTCCTATAGTTATTAAAAATAAGCTTAGTTCCAACATATAGATGACTTCTGTGATATGAAAAGAATTTCTGTAACCCTTTGCAATCCAGAATTATTTCTGCTATCTTTCTCAAACAGTCCAACTCTAAAGTACAGAAAAATGACTACTTGAAAATGTGATTTTCAAAAATTGTTTATTTTTGGGTTTACATGAGCTAATATAGAAAACTGCATGGTAAAACATTTTATAAACTCTTTTGACATTTTAAATTTATATGATTTTAGTGTGCAATATTTCTTGAAACTTTCAAAATCCTGCAATACTGGTTTTCTGGAGCATATCTCATCTCACAATACCACACTTTCTTTTCTCTCACATCTAATATTTTTGGCACTACATACTACACATTCTATCTTCATATTTGGATTCCCATCTTTCATTGCAAAATGAGGATGGATAATCAATCTATCTGAATTTGCATCTGAACTTGATAGTCTTTTTCTAGAAAGAAGGGACATCTAATATCTGAACAAGCAACTTCTTTCAAACTGCTTGTGATGAAGGTTTTTTTTTTTTAGATGGATCTGCAATCTTCATTAAGATGAAACTGTTCACAATTAAGACTTCTAAAAGCCAGAAAAACAGCTTAATTCTTCCACCCAAAAACTGCTTCACAGGATTGAAAGTACTCTGAAGCAGTTTTTGGATAAGATTAGTATTAGCCATATAGTTCAAGGAAGCCCTAGACTTTTGCTGCACCAGCAAAAAAAATATATATAATAATAATAATAACAACAGTTAATTAAAAATAATAAAATAAAATACTTGTTTGACTTCCTCCTCACCTATATGAGGAGGAAATCAACTAGGTAGTTTAAATCCATCTAGCCTTTGAATTTCCTCCAGCTGACAGCCTCAACTACCCATGGAGCAAACTTATTCCAGTAATTAATTTTCTGGCTAAAATAAAACTTCCTGCAATCCATTCTAAACCTCTTCCCCTGTCATTTGAATTTATGGCTCCTAGTTCAGGAATCACTTATAACAGTAAACATTTCTCCCTCATTCATTTTACTTACATCTTGCAAAGCCTTATACACCTGTCACATTCCCTCTAAGGTGTCTACCAACTTCTGTAGTCAGCATATTTGAATTCTTTCCTCATGTGGATGCCTTTTTGCTGATCTCACCCAGGCACAGTGCATGCTTTTGGATCCTTTCATTTCAAGAAGTTAAATGTCTTTTTTTTTAGGTGCGGTCTCCATACTTAAACACAGTATTCCGAGTGCGTGGTCTTAAAAGGCTTATAGTGAGATTATGCCCTTCCTATCTCTACACGTAAATATTCAATAAATCATCGATAGAACACCATGGGCCTTCTTTGCCACCTGTCTACACTGCTTGCAGAACTTCATGTCTGAACATAACCCCAAATCCTTTTTCATCCTATACTGTTTTTAATTCAACCCAACCAAATCTGCAAGTTATTTTTTGGGGTTCTTGTAACTTAAGTGTAAGGCCTTACATTTTGCTGCATTAAAACATGGCTGCCACTTTTCTGACCATTCCAGAGGTCTATCTAAGTCATCCCCAAGCAGCTCTGCTTGGCACTAATCATTAACTACTCTGCTGATTTTGACATTACCTGCAAATTTTGACATCATACCCTGTATCCCTTGTTGATGTCATTTAAGAAAATCAAAAAAAAAATAAAAATAAAAATAATAGCAGTTTTTGAAATGCATCTTCTTACTATAGCCCAATCTGAGGAGTAACCATTAATCACAACCCTGTGTATCCTATCCTGCAGCCATCCTGTGATCCATCTAAGGATTTTTCCCATGATTTCATCATGTTTCTGTTTATTCAGTAACTTTCTACAGGATTGAGTTAACTTTTGTAACTCTGTAAACAATGTCAAAATTATTTTCTTAATCCAGCTGAGTGACTCTGCTAAAATAGTTTACTTCCATGATTTACTGTGGTAATGGGTAACTACCAACTTAGACTGACTGGTCAATGGTTACCCACTTCACTTTCAGAATTCCCTTTATGTACTGGCGATACATTGGCATTTCTTCAATCTAAGGGAATCTCTCCTAAGTCCAGTAAAGCCATTATAATTAACTTTACTAGTTCAGTACACCCTCTTGCTGCCTCCCTCAAAATTACTCGGCATATGGCATCAACTCCAAGAACCTGACTTGCCTTTAGGCTTGAAAGTATTTCTAATAAATAGTCTTCAGAAATCTCAATGTTGCTAATTTCATGCTTTCCAGCTTCTCACAGTTTTTCCTCACCATAGAGAGTCTTTCCTCAGTAAATATCGATGTTTTCATATGCAGTGTCAGCTAGATTATCTAAAGCTTTCTGCATCTCTTGCACAAGGTCTGATCTGATTCATTCTTCTCTTTGTATTCACATAAGTGAAAACGAGAACTCCTTGTCCTAGCTCTTTGCCAGCAATTTTCTTCTTCATATAACATGGAAACCATTAATAGGAAGTGATCATGGAGTGATAACTTCTTGCTAATGGTTCATACTGTCAGCCTTATGATATTATATGGTTTATGTTAGTTATTATCAAGTCTAGAATATTCTTATCCCTAGTACTTTCTCTAACATGCTGATACAAATAGCAGTCATCTACTTGATTTAAAATTTTGTTCCCATGGTAATTTCTCCCTCCCACTTGTTCCAATAAATTAGAGGCAAATTGAAATCACCCATAATAAGACATCCACACTTGCTCACCTGTTCTATTTTCATATTTAGACTCTCATCATAACCTTCACAATTTTCTGGACTGTAGATTACTCCCACTCTCATTATACCTTTGATTCCAGCTTCCTTACAACACACAGTTTCTATACTAGCATGTGTAACATCTGAATCTAGGAAGGCTTTTGTTGTGCTCAGGCTGCTTTTGATAAGAAGCATGACTCCACAAACTTCACAAGCATGTCTTTCCTATCCTTCATAAATATATTGTACATACCATAGTGAAACTCCTTATCCTCTATCACTGGGATGTAACATGTTTCTATTAGTCCTATTATGTCAGCATTAGTTGTTTAGTTGTTCTAACCAGAAGTTGAAATTTGCTAATTTTATTGATGACACCTGATGTTACTATAGGCACAGTTAAGACTAAGTGTTCTTGTATAGTTTAATATCTTGACACGCCTCGAAGTTATTTAAGCTTACTTCCCTAGCAAATCTTATTCATTTGAAATGTTGCTACCTTTAGAACATACTGTCACTGGTCTGAGTTAAATGCAGTATTAATTAAGTATGCTTATAATCAAAAATATTCTAAAAATATTAATTATAGAAACTAATATAAAGCACATCATACCTAACAAAATTGTACTTAATTTTATAATTCTTCCTCATAGTTGATGAGGCATTATAAAATTAAGTAGAATTATGTTAGGCAAGATGGTGTGCATTTACTGACTGATAAGAAAAAATTAATTACAGTCAGCAAGCATGATACGACCTTACATTAAGGAAAAAAATTTTTTGTGAATACAATCAAAATTAAGCCATGTTGTGAGAGAGTAAATGCAAATAATTTTATTTATATATGTACACTACCAATATATGTATTTATGTTTAGGAAAAAAGGAGTTCAAACCAGCTGAATTTATTTTGTACAAGCCTATCAATCTATTAATTAACCTTATGCAAATTCTCAGAATCTAATAAATATGTGATTGAATTTTGTTTTCCTCCAATTTATTGAGTATATTAGGTACTTTATCATATCTTATAAGTTTAGTTATCATTTTTAATATAGTATAAGAAAGTTCATTTTGCACTTTCTTATTAAAAAAAAAAGTTTCAGTGGTACGAGTATACTTCTCTTTTAACAATTAAAATTATATGACAGTTCTTATTAAGTTATGTACATTCATATATTTTAGAGAAACAGTGGAACTCACAGTTAAATCCAGATTTCCATCTCAAAATTATTTTCATTCTAAAGCTGACAGTGAAATTTGCAAACTATTTATCTGAGGTATTTATATCCTGCTTAAGGAATTTAGTGAGAAGTAATTTTATTTAATACATGAACAGCACTGTCTCTGATTTTTGTTTAGGGTTTTTAAAACTGCAGACACTGGTTCATAATAATTTGCTTCATGCTTCTGTTTACATTGCCTAATTCAGTTAAATATATTTTTTGTTTTGTCTTCAACCTTTCATTACATAATTAACACAATTTTCAGCCATCTCAAGCTATTTTGAAGTATAACTTATGTTCTTGGGTATATGTACTTGATTACAAAACAATCAAAATATTTTTCTCTCTCTCTCTCTCTCTCTCTCTCTCTCTCTCTCTCTAAGAGGACAACATTTGCCAAGTAGAGAAATATTGCACATATATTGTGTATTAATTAAAACCGTATAAAGTATGTGTACTTTGTGAAGAAATTTCAACCTTAAAAGAGCCAGTTTGTAACAAGATTATAATATATATAGAAGGTAAAGACAGTGTGCTAAAAAAAAAAATTTAAATCAAAAACTTTTTTATATTAGCAGTTTGAACACCACTTATACATTTACTTGTCAAAGTGTGAAAGCTCTTAACGCACAAGATAGTTGTTATTGCAGTGAAGAATGATGATGTAAAATTTGTAAAACTTAATGATAAAATGAATGAAACTTACGTTTATATCTTAGTTTCCTTTTTTTTTTTTATAATTTCAAAATTATTATAGAGAAATGAATATTTAATTTTGCTATAAGTTAATATATATCTAGTTTATCTTCCACATATTCCCTTTATTTGTTGTGTTTCTACATTACCATGGCTTCCTTTCTATCCTTGTCCTTGGAAAATTCTGAACATTTATTGCATAGTCACAAGAAGACCTGTACTTTGCAGATGTAATTTTTGTATTAGTATTGTATTTTTGATTATTAAAGATCACATTCTAAAATAAAGGAAAACTTAAACAACCTACTTTGCTCTGCTGCATTAATATAAGTTTAGAATAACTATTTTTGAGTCAGTGCATCCCCCTCCCCCATTTTAATGTCGCCAAACGGATCATATGCTTAATCCATAACAAATTTTAAAAGATATAATTTGTAGCATGCTTACCTTATATAGCCTGAGATATAGGTGAACTCACTGACAATTTCATTAAAAAAATTTTAAATTAAAAGCAACACATGCAGATGAACTCAGTTGAAATTAAAAATTAGAATGAAAATGAAACTAAAGTAAGTGACATTGTTGACCAAGTTAACATAATATGTTGACTAATACTTGGTTCCTAGTGCCCGTTGTTTAATGTTTTGATTCCATTCCCATTTTAAATTCTAATTTTTAATTTCAACTGAGTTTTTACATTTTTAATTTAAAATTTAATTGGTATTGAGCTAACTTTAATTTTAATGTTCTGAACTCATCTCAGGCACTGTATTAAGGTAAGTACACTATAACTAATTTCTTTTAAAATTTTATATGGATTAATCATATAATTTTTGCTTGCTGACATTAAGATATGGGTATTCAAACTGCAAAAATGGATATTATAAACTTATGCTTAAAAATCGTGTTTCTTTTTTTTTTTTTTTTAAAGTAACATAGTTCGTGCTTTTATGATTATGATACTCAATTATCTCTATTCTTCTACTCATTTATTAGATATATCTTCCAACATGGTCCTTACAATAAGTATTTATAAAAAAATGTCCTTTTTTGTTCCTGTAAAATTCTCCATTTAACTATATTTTATGTGTTGGTTTGTTTATTTTCATAAAGTATTTCTGTGGAGCTCGGTAAAGAAAAAGCTTCCATTTGTTGTATGAGGTCTTAAATGTCTAAATCTAAAAGTCTTTCTAAATGTTTAAATTTCTAAATCTAAATGTTTTATTTCTAATTATTATCCTCATATGAAAATTGGACAAAAGTACTCAATGTTCTATTCTGTATAGCTTGTGCCATTTCTCAAAATATACTGCAAAGTATTGTTTCCTTATTAATGAGAATTATAATCCTCAGAATCTCATTATTTTTGGCTTCCCTTTCATTGACACATGCAACTTTAGAAGATAACACGGACATGTAGAAAGCTTTCAGAGTGGATTATACAGTCAAAAATTAATGCAGATAACAAAACTGAAATAACTGATTATCTTATTATGGATCTTGATTAAAAAAAAAAAAAAAGGAAAAATTCCAGTAAGACCCAATTTTAACTGATTATGGTAATTTCGATTCATATTTGATATAATACAGTGGAGCTGATAAAAGGAAAGTGTAGCATAGATTACTGAGAAATCACATGAAGAACAATTTAAGGCATGAAGGATTCAAAAAATAAAAATCATTGGAGTATTGAAAGTACTGATTATATCAAACCTTATGATTGAGATAGGATCATATGTACTGAGTGGCCAATTTATTTTTAGGTATGCTAACTTACTAGCAAGTAGCACCTCCTGTAGCCCTTAGAACAACCCAAAGTCTTTGCGTCAGAGACTTCATGAGGCACTAAAAGCATTCCACAGCAATGCTGGCCCATGCAGACCTCATCATATCCTGCAGTTTTATCAGGTGGGACAATTGGCAGATCCCTTCCATGAATAGCTCATCCCACCTCATTCTGCAGATGCTCAGTTGTGTTGAGCTGTGGTATGTTGAGTAAAAGGCATGATATAGGAATTAGCAATTAAAGTTAATTAAATGCTTTAACTCCATGTTTTAAAAACAAAAATTCTGTTTATTGACTCTGTATGCTAAGAAAGCTTACATCCAGAACATTCAATAATTGCTTATTTAGAAACAAAATTTTTGAACCCACTTTGGGATTTATTAACAAGTTAAAGCAAAAATAGATAGGGCAAACAGTCTTATCCATTTTTGCTTTCCAACAGAATCTCAAAGTGTATTCAGAAATGTTGTTTTTAAATCAGCAATTAGTTCAATATATTCAGTGTTCTGAATGTAGAGTTTATCAACATTACAGAGTCAATAAAAAATTGTTGCTTTCAAAATATGCAGTTAACGTTTTAATTAATTTTAGTTGAGTTGTAGTTTTTGAGCAGACCAGTGAGGTATGATTGAGTCACTCTTGCCCAGTAACCATTGGGGATAAACTGTAAACATGAAGGGATGCATGCACTTGGTTGGCAATAATATTCAACTAAGCTGTAACATTCAAACAGTTCACCAGTATAAGGGGAAATAGTCATGAAAATGCTACAACACCACACTTTCACCAACTTGCAGTGTTGATACCTAGCACAATAAGTCCATTGAATGAGGGATCTTTTCTGCATTTCCTCATATATCCTGTGTCAGTATTCCTCTATCCAGTATGTGTACTCATAGCTGGTTGATTTTAGCTGACAAGAGTGGAATTTGCTTAAGTCATCTGCTACATTAATAGTATTAGCATAAGTTGGGAATATCAATTTTTGCAGTCAGAACATCCTTCTATTTTAATGTCAGCAAACAAAGTTTAAGTGCTTAAGCTGTATAAATCAGTGAGGTCAAATGAGTCAGACATTGTCATAGATTTTTAATATATATATATATATATATATTAAAATATATATTTGTACTCATTTCATACTCACTTGCTAGGTAAACCAGTCAGGCAGAAGAGCAGTGTTCTTGTTTTTTTTTTTTTATAAGAGTTTGTTTATATATAGAAAAAAACTCTTATAGTTAAAACAAGAATATGCTTCTTCTTTCTAAGTGGCATACCAAATTAGTTAATATTGCAGGTGTTATTTAGTTAGGTGGACTGAATTTTAGGAATTCAGTAAATATTAAATCAATTCTTAATTACAGAAATATTTGTAAACTTACAGACTTCATTGCTGACACAAATGGGATCAATATGTATTTTGTGTAATCACACGATTCAAATTATATGCTATATAGTATTTTAGGGCAAGAGCCTCATGCTACTTGGTAGAATGACTACCATATAGGTTAATGCAATTGCATCAGTTTAATTCGTAGCCATCCACCAAAGTAATTAAGTTGGCATCATTTTAATTATATATTATATTGTGAATACTTTCAAAACAAGTTGTCATGGTTTTGCACTACCTCATTTGTGAAGGTATTCACAATATGAGATATAATTAAAATGATGCCAACTTAACTGCTTTGGTGGATAGCTACAAATTAAACTAATGCAATTGCACTAACCTATACACTAGTCATTCTACCACGTGGCATGAGGCTCTTGCCCTAAAATACTTTATAGTCTATACTACTGCACACCATCAGGCATCTCTCATATTGCGGAGTTTTACTTCATAACTGGGTTGTCACTATTGCAACAACGAGGGTACCTGCCCACCCACCGGTGAGAAGCCAGTAAGCTTCGAAACAGTGCCATTTGGGTGGTGGTATCCACCAAGAATAAGTAACATTATTAAACTTATTAAAGTTAGTAAAATACCATGGCAACTCATTGTGAAGGTATTCACGTTATGAGATATAATTAAAACGATGCCAACTTAACTACTTTGGTTTTACCTATACGCTATTCAAATTATATATTAAACTCAGTCTTACTAAGTACTTTTTTTTTTTTTTTTTTTTTTTTTTTTGTAGTTGTTGGTGCATCGGTTTCTGTGACCATAATGATGCACCTCCTAAGGTTTTTGCAGTACTTTGATCCAAGCTTGAGGCGGGATTTGAATCCGCGACCTTTGGGTTGCCAGGCAGACACTTTACCCACCCGGCTAGCCAGGTCGGCTTACTGAGTACTGATTTATCCGGTGTGTTTGTAACAGATATACCATAGATATATTTATAAGTGCAAATAAATGTTAAAAATTATGCACACTATCTCCATAAGAAATGTTTTTGGCAATGGTATTAGAAAATGAGCAACTTGTAATCATGCTGGATTAATGGATTTCAACCTGGTTTCAACTAGAAATAAATGTGGTTTGTAAAGAATTTGTTTCTTAGAATTTTTGGATGATATATTTATATACTCACTTATTCTTCTTGATCCACATATTTATTAGCCTATAATCAACCTTTATTTTAGATTGATAGATTTTTATTATTAGTTATAGAGAACTATTTATAGTAAGAAGTTGTGTACAGTTCACTTAGTTTGAAATTCAGAAATTTGATCTATTTAAAAATGTTCTTTTTAAGATATACACTAAAATAGCATTTAATTGAATTGACAAACTCAGAACTATTTCTGAATGCCTGAAAAATAAATATATGCTGCTCTACCATATTTTGACAAAAAGACAGAATCAGAAATGAATATGAATTTTTAAAATTAATTTTTGCCAGAGTTCAGATGATTAAGTTGTTTTACTAAATACATGAATAATGGGAAATCACACTGTTGGCTGTATTATAAAGTGAATTTGTGTCCTCTTTCCAAGAAAAACTACTATATTTGAATATAGTGGTAGTATATAGTATGTTTTAAATAGCTAGTCTTTATTTATGTGTTAAATCACAGATTTTAAGTCAAAGATTAGTTCTTGAGCCTGCTATTTAATGAATGTTGTAACAGTAATTAGTTTTCATCATTATATAATTGCAATTTAAAATGCTTTATCAAATTTCTTATTTATCGCAAATACTGTAATAGCCATAATCCATAAAAAACATATCATTTGGCAAATACTGTAAAAATGATTGTTCTGCAATATGTATAGAAGTGTTAACTATTTCAGAAATTTATCCTTTCCTCGCTACAAATTGATATAAATTACAATTTTTTTATTTGATGGTTTTATATTTAACTTTAATATATTAATAAGTTATTTCCTTATTTTATTCTTTCTCTGCCTTTTCTGAGCATTAAGTTCAGAGTCAATAAACACACACATATGCAGTGCCTTGCCTGTTGTTTCAACCAATTTTTTTGAATTTGTAGTTCAAAAATTCTTGCTTTTTTTTTTTTATGAACAAAAAAGCTGTGAGAATGATTAAATTCATATTCTTGGATTGATACTGACTAAAGAATACTTTAGCAAAAAAAATTCAAGCATATATTACTAATGGACAAAATAATAGCAACAATCAGTACAGTAAAATCCCATTAAAGTGGGCGCCTCCGTAGCCAGGTGGGCAGGAGCAGCAGTGCGTAGCACACGCTTCTTGATTAGACCGGGGTTCGAGCCCGTCACCACCAAATACGGAGGATGCGGAAAGGTCAGGGAATGACCACCGCATATCCCGGAGCAATATGGCCTTAGTTGCTAATGCTCCTAAAAACCAAATAACAAACAAACAAACCATTAAAGTGAACTAAAAATCAAATCCAATTGAATGTAATGAATTTGTCGGGGTGCATGAATTATTTCATTGTACTGAAATTGTATTATTATGAATACTGCTGAATGTTATCTCAAAAGAGCCATTATTTGTTCAGATAAATTATGCTGAACTTTTGTGGTTCTGTGAGCATTATTTTGTCGGATGCAAAACGCTTGCCTTTCAGAGCTTTCTCCAGACATGGAAACAGGAATAAATCGCACTGGGCTAAGTTCAGCAAATAAGGGGGATGTGGCAGATCCTTGGCAACTATGGCAGTGATTACTGCCTGCATAATATTAGCCGAATGAGGCCTGGCATTGTCTTGATGGAGAAACCACTTCACACCAGAATATTGAACTAGCAGACAATGTCGTTAACATAACAGTTGAGTGGAGTGGAGGTGATGAAATGATGACCATTTGACAAAATCAGTGGACACATTCTGAAAAGGGCAGACATTTATATGCTTTTGTCCCCTCCATTCACACTGTGAGCTGGCACAGAGCCTGGCCCCTGGTTTGGACTGGCTGACTGCTGTGTCCTGACTGAACATGGCTTGAGGTTGCTCCAATTGGGGTTAGCAACCTCAGATTTATGCTCATGTGGTGAGCCTGCAACTGGCATCCACATTGTGCTGAACTGTCCACAGTACTCCGATATCTGAGTGAGGTTGGAGGGAGGGATGCTCGTTCTTTCCAAATACACTTTGGTGGAGTTATATACTGATGCTGTACTTTTTGACAGATTTGTGAAATTTGTAAAAGATGTGTTTGGACATCGACAGATTGGTTGATGGTTAAGATTAAGTTAACATGGAAGTATGTTAGGACGTCAGAGATGTCACTGGAATCGCTAGAGAGGGCGACTTACCTCCTCATGGCGGGGGGTGGAGATGCTGTCCCTGCCACAAGGCAAGATGGTCATTCTGTCTTAGCCAATTGTTATTAATGTTGACTTGTGGTGAATACCATATTAACATTGTTGACTAACAATACTAACCTTGGTTAAGGTGAAGTAACAAGTTGTGACCAAACTATGGCCATCCTACCAAGACACTCATTACCATATGCTTCATTCATCTCTTTAACTGTTTCCAATGTATTTAGGCCCTGTCTGGCACAGTAACGAATTGCATATCATTGTTCAATCCATATTTCTGACACAACACTTACTTCAAAATGATCGTCAGTGACATGCAGCTAAAAATACTCTCTTCAAGCAACAGTAGCTCAAGTACTGGCATGCACACAGTCTGCTCAGTAGCAATCTGGGACAGCACCTGTAGGCAGTTATTGAAAGTGCACGCAGTAATCATAAAATCTTGCACCAGTCCACGAATTAAATGATCACCCCATGTATAACAGTGAAAATATATAAATGATGTTTATACTGTAAAATGTAATAAAATTTGCTAATTTAACAAAAATGAAGTTTATCTTCTGCTAGCTTCAAACTTGTTCCTGTACCTTGTCACTATATGATGCAACCTTCTTCAAACACAGCATGCCTTGCTGAATACAAAGGATGCATTTGAATCCTTTATAATCAGAAAGGCAAACTGTGTTTGGCTAATTAACAGTACATGTGATAAAAAATGAAAAAATCACAAATGTTATATATATTACCTTCTATTTAATAAGGCTGTTAAACTCTTTAGAGAAATTCGTTCACTTAATTTGAAGTTACGATTAAACAAGAAAAGAAATTTAAGGAAATTTATTTAAGTTCATATGTCCAGTTATCATTTTAGAACACTTTGCTTGTGGATTAAATAAACAGAATTATATTTTCCAAATGTTAAAAAATCCATTTTTAATGAAGAAAACTAATTTTATAAAAAAATTTATTTTTGAACAAATTAAAAGGTAATATACAGTTTTACCCATGTTCAATATCAAAGATAATGAGGAAAGGATAATATTTATTTTTTGTTTAATGTATAAAGTTCTTAGAAATGCAGAGTGTGATAGTTTGTTTTTGACTGTGATATATCAAAATAAAGTAAGGTTTAATTTCATACTCAATTTGCCTTCCCAAAAGAAGACGACAATCTCTTATTTTTTTTAAATTAAAAATTATGTTTTAGTGTTTAAATCAGTAGTGATGAAGTGTTAGATTATCTCTATGTAATCTCTGTGAAACAAAATTTTGTGAACAAAGTATAGCAATAAAGATTATTTAGTGTGTGTGTGCCTGGATGAGTAATTTTTCTTTGCTTCTAAAAATTTACTTCACGTCAAATCTGCATAAAAATGTAAATAACCAAAACAGAATCAGACTTAAAACATCACCAAACAAACATAATTTGTTTTATAAATAATATCAAATTGCCGGTTAACTCATTTCAGATTACTGTGCAGTATTTTTACTAACCATATTAAGATTTATAATTATTTAAATTTTTAATGACTTTATTCTAGTGATGCCATGATAGAGCAAATAATTAGTTTTAACATAATTCTATGCTTATCGATATTATTAATGGCAAAAACAAGAAACTGTAAAATCTGGCACTTTACAATCCATCATATTTTATGGAGGGAAAAAATTACAATATAATCTGGAAATATTTAAGAAAGCAACGTGATACATGCATTAATGACTGCATTTGTTTAAGAATCCATGCAAAACAAAAATGACAGTTCTGTCATTTAGTGCTATTGCTTATTCAATACACTTAATAACTTAATACAACTGCTAATTAAAGTTTTGCAACTGGTCACATAACTATATGCTTAAGTTAGCTGGTGAGCAATTTCTAGCATGGATACAGCAGCTGGAAAAATGTATGCTTCATTAATAAATAAAAATAATTGGTATCAACGACCCCCAAATGTGTATTATGTCTGTGAAAGTGTGTGTTCATGGGCCTATTTACACATTATGTGAGCTTAAAAACCCATAATTTATGAGGGGTCTCTACACCTTCCAAGTAAGATCAGCTACACATAGCCTTGAATGAAAAGGACTTCAGAAATGCCTCCACTCGGTGCTGGGAACCAAACCCACATCTCTCCACACAGGTGGCAGATGGTAACATAACATGCCAACTTGGTTGGAATGGAGGACTAGGCTTCATTAAATCTATGGTTAATCTCTTCTATAAACAATGACTGTGTGGCACACACAAACAATAGATCTAATTCCGTGCAACCAATATTTTTTACCTGTCATTAAGTTAAAAAAAAAAAAAAAAAAAAACAGCAATTTTTTTTATAAAGGATGTATATACAGTACCCTCTTATAATTATTCCTCAAGAATTTTTTTTTTTTATCCTCCAGTAAAGTATTTTTTCTTTGGCATATTCAGTGACACTCTCTCTGATACCATACTAAGCATGCATTTAAAACTGACAATAAATAATCACATTTGGTGTGTATTTATTATAATATCACAAATTAATTTGTGAAATTCCAAATTAATATCACAAATATACATGTTCTCAGTTCCAATCTCAATGATGTCCATTTTCACTTACAGCCTACCATGCCGAATATACTCTTTCTGACAGACTCCCAATTTTAGAAGAGCCCATCTCAGTTTTCCAAATTTCATAGGCTTTTCATACCAACTAAGAAATACTGTTCAAGATTTAGGCCTAAATAGATGTCAGATGAACTAATGAGGCGGAATTACTTAACAAGTACAAGTCAATGCTGAAAAAAAGCCGTGAGTTAGGGTTGAATTTGAAAGTGTCTGCAATTCTGCACAGACACGATAGGAGGGAATATATGATGAGAGCCTTGTTGTTCAATTCGCAATGGAGAGATTGTGCAAGGTTCAAGGGGTAGAATTTTTCTCAGCCTGGCCTGTGCTTGTTAACAGAAGAGACTGCTTCTTCAGGGATGGGATACACTTAAATAGAAAGGGTGCAAGAATATTTGCTGATGCTATCGAGGCAGAGTTAGGTAGGTAAGAAAACTGCTTGGGGGGATAGACGAACTAATAGATTAACAGCCGCTAGCAGAGGTAAAAGTGATTCTTACACTACTTCTATTGAAATGCAATTGAGCAGCTGCCTGGAAAGAAAGGCAATGGAGATTTCCAGGACGGCTGGAAGTCATAGTGGAACAAGTAAATACATGGGCTGTGTTAGAGAGTAGAAACAGGTGCATGTATACTTGCATCTACACCAATGCTAGGAGCATAGTTAATAAATTCGATGAGCTTGAAGTGCTAGTCAAGACATCAAAGGTAGATATTGTTGGGATATCAGAGACATGGTATATTTGCTAATTTAACCATGGTATCACATAGACATAAGCAGTGCAGAACTGGAATTTGGGGAGTACAATGTGTACAGAAAGTATAGACAGGACAGAAAGGGAAGAGGGGTTATGCTGTTAGTTAAGAAACACAAAATCTAAGGAAGTGCATCCAATTCATATTGGTGAACAATGCAATGTTGAGTATGTTTGGTGTGACATAAGCACTGGGAAAGGAAAAATGAGAGTAGGTGTGTGTTATAGGCCAAATGAATCTGATGAGTATAATGAGCAATTGTGCAGAGAAATAGAGTGGACCAGTAAATCAGAGTGTCTTATAATGGGGGATTTTAATTTCCCAGAGATTGACTGGAATTTGTGGATTGGTCACTCACACACTAGTAAGGCTTTTGTGGATTTATTTGATGATTGTTTTCTACAGTAGCATGTTCAGGAGGCAACTAGAGGGACTAATACTCTTGATCTGATTATCAGTAATGATTCTTCATGCATCAAGAATCTGCAGATAAAGGAACCGCTAGGTGGCAGTGATCACAATGTGTTGAAGTGGGATTTACTGAAAGAGGTAACTACCATCAGGGGTAAAGGGAAGGGTTTTTGCTTTCTTAAAGGTGACTACAGCAGTATGAGACAGTATTTAAATTCTATATTGTGGGACCAAGAGAAAATTCAAAATGGGAAACATTCAAATGGGAAACACTAGGCTTTTCATACCAACAAAGAAATATTGTTCAAGATTTAGGCCTAAATGGATGTCAGATGAACTAATTAGACATGTGACAGAAGAAAAATGCATGTGATACATATAAATTAACATAGAAGCCTATGACAGATAAGCTGGTCTGTAACCAAGTTACAAAGGAGGTTAGGCAGGCAAAGGCAGATTACGAAAAATCTTTGGCAAAGGATGCAAAGAAAAACAGTAAAGAGTTCTTTACTTATGTAAACTCTAGAAGGAAGGAAGGGGATGAATCAGATTGGTCCACTTGATATCGATGGTTCAACTGTTGATGATCCTGCTCAGGTAGCAAACAAACTAAATGAATATTTTGCATCTACATTCACACATGAGGAGTTATTTAGGGAGGGGAATTCCAGAGGCGTATTCAACTCTGGCAGTAAGCTAGATAATTTTGTAATATCTGAGAGTAAAGTGGAGGAGAAATTGTTGAAGATAAACATAAGAAAGGCACCTGGAGTGGACGGAATCTATCCAGTTATATTGTTATTTGTTTTTTTTTTTTTTTAGGAGCATTAGCAACGAAGGCCATATTGCTCCTGGGATATGCGGGGGTCATTCCCTGACCTTTCCGCATGCTCCGTATTTGGTGGTCATGGGCTCGAACCCCAGTCTAATCAAGAAGCGTGTGCTACGCATTGCTGCTCCTACCCACCTGGCTACGGAGGCACCCCAGTTATATTAAAGGAGGCAGCAAAGGAAGTAAGCAAACCCTTAGATATAATTATGAGAGCTTCCCTGGACTCAGGGAAGGTACCCATGGACTGGAGATGTGCAAATGTGACCCCAATCCACAAAGGAGGAACAAAGTGAGACACAGGTAATTACAGACCTGTCAGGTTAACTTCTGTTCCAGGGAAATTAATGGAAGCATTGCAGGATCATCTAGACAAGACTTCAGTTATAGCTCGGACACAGCATGCGTTTGTTAAGGGAAAGTCTTTTCTGACTAATGTGATTGGATACTATGATGTAGTCACAAAGGAACTGGATGCAAAGAATAACTTTGATATCATATACAAAGGGTACTAGGAAAGTTTTGCAATATGACGCAACAATGAATCACAGGAAGCTGCTTGTTGCTGCATGTTGAGACATGTTCATACGTGCATAGTAGCCGCCACGCCAAGTCGATGGGCTCAGTTATTCATTAGTAGTGAGAGTGTAAAGTGCTTGCGATGGCATCGTGGTCACGAAATGAGATAAGGACAGTTTTGTGGTATAATTTCGTGCGTGGTTTAACCATAGACCAGTGCTTAGAAGAAATGACTCTTGCACTAGATGATGATTGTCCACATCGTACAACGATATTCAGGTGGTATAGAGAATTCCAAAGGGGAAATTTCACTCTAGAGGATTCTGAGAGGCCAGGAAGGCCACGAATGTCAGTTACGGAGGAAAACGTTACTGCTGTGAGGAAAATGCTTGACGAAAACAGGCGAGTGACCTACCAACAGATAGAGGATACTTTGGGCCTAAATGCACCAGCAATTCATTCGATTCTGCAAGATCATTTGCACGTGAAGAAACTTTATTCTCTCTGGGTGCCGCATCAACTGACTGAAGAGCAGATGACACGACATGTGACTTGGTGCCGGGAGATGTTAAAAAAGTTTGATAAGGAACAATCTCTGTATGTGAACAACATCGTGACAGGTGACGAGACTTGGCTGTACTATTACAATCTGCCGACCAAGGCTCAAAACAAAGTTTGGGTCTTTGATGATGACGACACACCCGTAATTGTCAGAAAATCCCGATCTGTAAAGAAGAAAATGATAGCTGTATTTTTCAAATCGAGTGGGACTGTGGAACGTGTCGTTTTGGACACGCAGAAGACAGTCACAGCTAAGTGGTATACTGAAAAATGCCTGCCTAAAGTCATTGGATCTATGAAGAATCTGCGGCCAAAGTCAAGAATGGACACCTGGTACCTCCATCACGATAATGCTGCAGCTCACCGCGCCAAAGCCTGCACCGAATATTTGACCACAACAGGACTGAAACTTCTCGAGCACCCTCCCTACAGTCCAGACCTTGCTCCCTGCGACTTTGCACTGTTCCCGCATGTGAAAATGAAGCTAAAAGGGAGGCGGTTTTCCAGTGATGAGGACCTTCTACGGGCTTGGGACAACGAGTGTGCTTTACTCCCTAGTGAAACTTGGCAGAACTGGTTTAAAGATTGGTTTCGGAGGATGGAGAGGTGTATTGAATGTAGAGGAAATTACTTTGAAAAAATTAAATAAACAAAGCTGTATTGCAAAACTTTCCTAGTACCCTTTGTATTTGGATCTTAGAAAAGCCTTTGATATTGTTGCACATGGAAGACTGCTGCACAAATTGGAGCACTGTGGCATTGGAGGCAAATTGCTGCTATGGATAAAGGGATGGCTGAGTGGGAGAAGACAGAGTGGTAATCAATGGACACTACTCTTCGTGGACTAATGTTATTAGTGTAGTCCCTTAGGGTTCAGTGTTGGGTCCATTGTTGTGTTCTGTATTTATAAATGATATTGATGATGGTATATCAGGCTTAATTTCCAAGTTTGAAGACAATACAAAGGTTGGCATGGTGGTTAATGACACTAATGACAGTACACTGTTGCAACAGGATCTAGAAAAGTTGTGCAGATGGGCTGAGAGGTGGCAAATGAAGTTTAACATTAACAAATGTAAAGTACTACGTATGGGAAGCAGTAATCTCAGAGTAACGTATCAACTCTGGTACTACACTGACAGTGGTAGAGAATGAAAAGGACCTGGGGGTAAATGTGCAGGCAGATATGAAATTTTGAGAGCAGTGCACATGGTCTGCAAGTGTAGCTCATGGTGTCTTGTCAATGATATACAGGAATTTTTCTAGGAGGTATAAGGAGGTGATTATTCCCTTGCATAAGGCAATGGTCAGGCCACACCTTGAGTACTGTATACAGTTCTGGACGGCTCATTTTAAGAGGATGTAGAGCTGCTGGAACGAGCACAGAGAAGGGCAACAAGATTAGTGAACAGAACAAAGGGTTTCTCTTACAAAGAAAGGCTTAAGTTTTGAAAATTACAGAGTCTGGAGACTATGCACCTGTGAGGTGATCTGATTAATGTGTATAAAGCCTTGAGTGGTTTGAGCGTACTCAATACTACTAGGATTTTTCATCTTGCTCAGAAAAATCGCGTGAGAGGCCATAAATTCAAATTGAGAAAAGACAGTTGTAGGATAGGTGTGAGGAAGTTTGCCTTTAGCCAGCGGGGTGGTTGATTGCAGGAACAAATTTCCATCTGTTGTAGAAATTGATAACTTAAATAGATTCAATGCAAAACTTGACAAACATTTGGAGTGAGGGGATGGGTGAAATATGGGGTTTTTTTTGGCTGATGCTATATAAGCTTGCTTTCTTGCATCATGTGCCTTGCTAATGCTAATGCTGACTCATGGCAGAGAGAGACAAAATGTATGGGATGCATATAAATTATCAAGCAACACAAAATCCTGTGGTAGATTTAAGCTAGTCTGTAATCAAGTCGCAAAGGAGGTTAGGCAAGTGAAGGCAGATTACAAGAAATCTTTGGCAATGGATGCAAAGAAAAACAGCCAAGAGTTCTTTACTTAAGTAAACTCTAGAAGGAAGGGGATGAATCAAAATGATCCACTTAATAATTAAGGTTTGACTGTTGATGACCCTGCTCAGGTAGCTGACAAACTGAATGAGTATTTTGCATTTACATTTACACGTGAAGAATTCTATAAGTAAGTGGAAGCCAGAAGCTTACCAAACTCTAACAGGTAATAACAGAACAAAGTGGAGGAGAAATTGTTGAAGTTAAACATAAGATAGGCAGGTGGGATGGTTGGGATCTATCCAGTTATACTTAAGGAGGCAGCAAAGGAAGTAAACAAACCCTTAGCCATAATTATGAGAGCATCCTTGGACTCAGGGGTGGTGCCTATGGACTGGAGATGTGCAAATGCATCCCGATTCATGAAGGGGGATCAAAGGGTGATACAAGTAATTACAAACCTGTTAGTTTGACTTCTGTTCCAGAGAAAATAATGGAGTCACTGGTTAATGAAGCATTGC
Source organism: Mastigoproctus giganteus (assembly GCF_048544385.1). Classification (NCBI taxonomy): domain Eukaryota; kingdom Metazoa; phylum Arthropoda; class Arachnida; order Uropygi; family Thelyphonidae; genus Mastigoproctus; species Mastigoproctus giganteus. The sequence continues at coordinate 212,519,839 of NC_143575.1, forward strand.
AGGATCATCTAGAGAAGACTGTAGTTTTAGTTCAGACACAGCATAGGTTTGTTAGGAGGAAGTCTTGTCTGGCCAATTTGATTGGATACTATAATGTGGTCACAGAGGAACCAGATGCAAAATATAATTATCATATACTTGGATTTTAGAAAACTTTTGACACCTGGCAGACTACTGTACAAACTGGAGCAGTATGGCATTAAGGGCAAGTTGCTGCTATGTGTAAGGGGATGGTTGAGTGGGAGAAGACAAAGTGGTAATCAACGGACACTGCTCTTCGTGGACTAATGTTATTAATGGAATATCCCAGGGTTTGGTGATGGAATCATTGTTGTTTTCTGTATTTATCAATGATATTGATGAAGGTATATCAGGCTTAATGTCCAAGTTTGCATATGATACAAAGGTTGGTAGGGTTGTTAATGACAGTATGTTACTCCAACAGGGTCTAGAACAGATGGGCTGAGAAGTGGCAACTGAAGTTTAACATTGACAAATGCAAAGTACTGCATATGAGTAGCAATATCACAAGTGTAATGTATCAACTGTGTAGCACTACACTCAGTGGTGGAGAATGAGGAAAGGCCTGGGGGTGACTGTGCAGTCAGATATGAAGTTTTCTAAGCAGAGCAGCTCATGGGGGTCTTGTCAATGACCCCATGACATGGGTTCTAGGGATTTTGCTAGCAGGGATAAGGAGGTGATTGTTCTAAAAACAATAAATATGCAATTCCATGGCTAATTATTGAGGGAGAATGGAAATAAGAAAGCTCTTGGCTTGATAATATTAAGAATTGTACAGAACTGAACACTGAGCAGCTGTTCCCTTTGTATAAGGCAGTGGTTGGGCCACGCCTTGAGTACTTTACACAGGTCTGGAGGCCTCATTTAGGGAAGAATGTGGAGTTGCTGGAATGAGAACAGAGAAGAGGGGGAAAAAAGTTGCTCTACCAAGAAAGGCTTAAGTTCTGTAAATTGTAGCATCTGGAGACTAGGCACCGACGTGGTGATCTGATTCAAGGCCTTGAATGGTTTTAACAATCTCATTGCTGATGGGATTTTAACTCTTGCTCAGATTACGCACCTGAGGAGATATAAATTCAAATTGAGGAAAGACAGTTGTAGAATAGATGTGCGGAAATTTGCCTTTAGCCAGTATGTGGTTGACTGGCGTTTATCGCGGAAGTTGATAGCTTAAATAAATTAAAGGAAGAACTGGACAAACGTTTGGAGAGAATATGTGAAATGGAAAGCTTTTTTTTTTTTTTTTTTTTTTTTTTGCTGATGCTATAAGCTTGCTTTCTTGCATCATATGCCTGTACCAATGCTAATTATTCACTGTATGATTCTTTTTGCTTCAAAGGTGGTTCTTGTGCATATGTCTGCTCTACTATTCCCTGTCAGAAACATAGTAATTTGGAATCTCCTCTTTTCAATCTTCTTTGTCTTCAAATCTCTCTACAACATTCTCTCACGTTCGTCTGTTGCTTCTATCATTCTCCCAACTCCACTAATTACTTGCAAATCTTTCACTTCCTCTCATTGAAACTTGGCTTCCTCCAGTGCCACTTTCCTAACATTGAAGTGATTTTCCTTGGTGATTTTAATGTTCACAACTCCAGCTGGCTTCTGTTTTCTAGTTGCATGGACACAGCTGGTTGAGATGCAGAGGCTTTTGAAATTACTAATGACCTCACACAGATTGTTTATTTACCTACAAGAATATCCGACAATCCTAACCACATAGACAACACATGATCTTTTTCTCACAAAAAATACTTCTAAGTATAGGGTAAAAGTGAGTAGTCCTCTAGGTACCTCAGATCACAGCTTGGTGATGGTCTCTTCTCCAATGGAGCCTCTCTCTCGTGGCCATTCTCAACTTTGTGTTGTTTGGCATTACAAGAATGCAAAATAGGATGATCTGCGAGATTTCTTTTCTATGCAATGGCATTTTGCATAGCCATTTTGAGTAAGCCAAAATAACTGCCTTAGCTTATACTATTACACACCATCAGGCATCTCTCATATTGTGTACTTATACTTCATAACTCGGTTGTCACTATGGCAATGGCGCCTCCGTAGCTAGGTGGGAAGGAGCAGCAGTGCGTAGCACACGCTTCTTGATTAGACCGGGGTTCGAGCCCATCACCACCAAATACGGAGGATGTGGAAAGGTCAAGGAATGACCACCGCATATTCCCAGAGCAATATGGCCTTAGTTGCTAATGCTCCTAAAAAAAAAAAAAAAACCAAAATCTTTCCTCAATTTGAATTTATGCCCTCTCAGGTGATTATTCTGAGCAAGAGGAAGAATCCCACCAGCATTGAGCATGCTCAAACCATTCAAGGCTTTATACACCTCTATCAGATCACCTCGTTGGTGGGCGCCTCCGTAGCCAGGTGGGAAGGAGCAGCGGTGCGTAGCACACGCTTCTTGACTAGACCGGGGTTCGAGCCCGTCACCACCAAATACGGAGGATGCAGAAAGGTCAGGGAATGACCACCGCATATTCCCGGAGCAATATGGCCTTAGTTGCTAATGCTCCTCAAAAAACCAAATAACAACAACTATTGCAACAAAAGGGTACCTGCCCACCCACCGATGATGTTCAATAGTGAATCTTAAGCATAGCCCCATTGCTTCATGCAAAATAATTGCCTTAGTTACCAATCTCTGGACATATTCAACGGAAAAGTATGGTGAAACTCAAGCAGCTTCACTCTTAACATTTCAACAGCTTTTTATCATGTTTAGAATAAAGGTCTTCTAAATAAGCTTCCATTTTGTGGTTTGCCAACTTTTTTTTGTAATTGGGTATCCAGCTCTCTCTCCCCCCCCCCACCACTGCAGGCAATGATAAATGGCTTTCTGTCTTCTAACTTCTCTACTATTGCTAGTTTTCCCCAAGGTTCAGTTCTTTCACCCGCTCTTTTCCTCTTGTATTTTAATTTCCTCCCATTGACCAGAAATAGCTTTGCTGATGATAGCACATTACATTCCAGTTTGGTGCCTCCGTAGCCAGGTGGGCAGGAGCAGCAGTGCGTAGCATACGCTTCTTGATTAGACCGGGGTTCAAGCCCATGACCACCAAATACGGAGGATGCAGAAAGGTCAAGGAATGACCACCGCATATCCCTGGAGCAATATGGCCTTAGTTGCTAATGCTCCTAAAAACCAAATAACAAACTAACAAACATTCCAGTTTGAGAAACCTTGTCCTTCAACTTCTCAAATATTCACTACCAATTCTTGAAATGCTTATCTCCAATGGGCAAAGATAATTTAGTTGATTTAAATCTTACTAAAGCTCGGTCTTATCTTATATCTTCCAAAAAGGATTCTTCTGCTCCTATTTATGTAAGTTCCGTGGAATGCAACCCTTGCGTAAGTCGGGGAGTGGCTGTACTATAGTTTCTAATACCACTCATGCATGGGGTTCTCGTAAAAAAAAAAAAAAAAAAAAAAAAAAAATCATACAGTATACTAAAGAAGTCATTAGGAATTGATCAGAGTTCTAAGTTGGGTGAAGAGGGGCAATAGGTTGCAGTAGATAGAGGCACAAGCATGAGTTTTAATTTCATGAGATGAGTCTGACAGTTTAAGGAGCTACATGGCCTTTAACTGGGCAGATAGCACAGCAAAGGTGAATATGAGAGAATTGTGGAATACCTTTAAAGAAGTCACAGAAGCTACGAATGTGTATATACATTAAGAAAATATGTGATGGCTCTTCAATAAAGAATGATTATAATTTTTCATCGAGAACCATATTGCTTTACTATTTCTAGCTGAGCTGCAGAATTTACGATTAAATCAAGCTGCATCACATAGCAACTGTGTTGGCTCATGCACATGGTGGTCGGTCAAGTTTATGCCTGTTCAGTTTTGCCTACATGACAATGGATTTGCACTCAAATTTTGTTTCCATTTCGAGAAACATCTGCTGAAACTGTGAAATGTTAAAAGAGGCTTGTGGATTCAATTGAATTTGATTCAATCACAAAAATCACCTGTCCTGGATCTCCAACCACTACTGTCACCAGAAACCATAAACACTGCTTCTGTAATCACGAGAGAACATTGTTGTATAATGGTAAGGCAATTGGCAGTGATTAGCATTAGCATTAGTAGAGGCATTTGATGCAAGAAAGCAAGCTTATGCAGCATCAGCCATAAAAAAAAAATAAAATAAATAAATAAAAAATAACCACTTCCACTTCACCCCTCTGTTCGTTCGAAATACCTGTCCAGCTGAGCCTTAAACTTATTTAGGCTATCAACTTCCACGACAAGGGATGGAAGTCTGTTCCACCAACCAACCAACCACCCGCTGGCTAAAGGCAAATTTCCTCACGTCTATCCTACATCTGTCTTTCCTCATTTGGAATTTATGCCCTCTGAGGTGATTATTCTGAGCAAGAGGAAGAATCCCATCAGCATTGAGCATGCTCAAACCATTCAACGCTTTGTACACCTCTATCAGATCACCTCGCTGGTGCCTAGTCTCCAGACACTGTAATTTGCAAAACTTAAGCCTTTCTTCGTAAGAGCACCCCTTTGTTCCATTCACCAATCTTGTTGCCCTTCTCTGTACTCATTCCAGCATCTCTATATCCTTCTTGAAATGAGGCCTCCAGACCTGTATACAGTACTCTAGGTGTGGTCTGACCATTGCCTTATACAGGGAATAATCACCTCCTTATCCCTGCTAGAAAAATTCCTATATATCATCGACAATACACCATGAGCTACTCTTGCAGCCCATCTGCACTGCTCAGAAAACTTCATATCTGCCTGCACAACCACCCCCAGATCCCTTTCATTCTCTACCACTGTCAGTGTAGTACCACAGAGTTGATACGTTGCTCTGGGGTTGCTGTTTCCCATATGTAGTACTTTACATTTGTCAATGTTAAACTTCATTTTCCACCTCTCAGCCCATCTGCTCAACCTTTCCAGATCCTTTTGCAGTAGCATAGTGTCAGTAGTGTCCTTGAAAACCCTGCCAACCTTCGTATCGTCTGCAAACTTGGACATTAAGCTTGATATACCATCATCAATATCATTGATAAATACAGAAAACAATAATGGACCCAATACTGAACCCTGTGGGACTCCACTAATAACATTAGTCCACGATGAGCAGTGTACATTGATTACCACTCTCTGTCTTCTCCCCCTCAACCACCCCTTTATCCATAGCAGCAATTTGCCTCCAATGCCATACTGCTCCAATTTGTGCAGCAGTCTTCCATGTGCAACAGTATCAAAAGCCTTTCTAAGATCCAAGTATATAATATCAAAGTTATTCCCTGCATCCAGTTCTTTTGTGACTTCATCATAGTATCCAATCAAATTGTTCAGGCAAGACTTCCCCTTAACAAAACCATGCTGTGTCTGAGCTATAATTGAAGTCTTGTCTAGATGATCCTGCAGTGCTTCTTTAACCAGTGCCTCCATTAATTTTCCAGGAACAGAAGTTCCTGAAAAATTAATGATTTAAATAATTAATGATTAAAAAATAATTAAAAGAACTAACAGGTCTATAATTACTTGTGTCGCCCTCTGATCCTCCTTTGTGAATTGGGGTCACATTTGCACATCTCCGGTCCATGGGTACTTTCCCTGAGTCCAAGGAAGCTCTCATAATTATGGCTAAGGGTTTGCTTACTTCCTTTGCTGCCTCCTTTAATATAACTGGATAGATCCCATCTACCCCAGGTGGCTTTCTTGTATTTATCTTTAACAATTTCTCCTCCACTTTACTCTCAGTTATTACAAGATTCTCTAGCTTACTGCCAGAGTTGAATACACCTCTGGCATTCCCCTCGCTGAATAACTCCTCATGTGTGAATGTCGATGCAAAATATTCATTTAGTTTGTTAGCTACCTGAGCAGGATCATCAACGGTTGACCCATCGATATCAATTGGACCAATCTGATTCATCCCCTTCCTTCTAGAGTTTACATAAGTAAAGAACTCTTTGCTGTTTTTCTTTGCATCCCTTGCCAAAGATTTCTCATAATCTGCCTTCGCCTGCCTAACCTCCTTTGTAACTTGGTTACAGATCAACTTGTATCTATCATAGGCTTCTGTGTCACGTGTTAATTTGTATGTATCCCATGCATTTTTCTTCTCTACCATATGTCTCATTAGTTCATCTGACATCCACTTAGGCCTAAACCTTGAACAATATTTCTTAGTTGGTATGTAAAGCCTAGTAGCTTCCAAGATAAGTTCTTTGAATGCTTCCCATTTTGAATTTGCTGTTGGTAACATCATCAGTTGGTCCCACTGTATAGAATTTAAATACTGTCTCAGTCCATCGCAGTCGCCTTTACCAAAGCAATAACCCTTCCCTTTACACCTAATGGTAGTTACCTCTTTGAGTAAATCCCACTTCAGCACACTGTGATCACTGCCACCTAGTGGTTCATTTACCTGCAGATTCTTAATGCATGAAGAATCACAACTGATAATCCAATCAAGAGTATTACTCCCTCTAGTTGCCTCCCGAACATGCTGATGTAGAAAACAATCATCCAATATATCCACAAAAGCCTTGCTAGTGTGTGAGTGACCAGCCCCCAAATTCCAGTCAATATCTGGGAAATTAAAATCCCCCATTATAAGACTCTGATTTACTGGCCCACTCTATTTCCCTGTACAATTTCTTATTATACTCATTAGAGTCATTAGGCCTATAGCACACTCCTACTCTCAATTTTGACCTCCCAATGCTTATGTCACACCAAACTGACTCGACACTGCACTGTCCAGCAATGTCGACTGGCTTCACTTCCTTGGATTTTATGTATTTCTTAACTAATAGCATAACCCCTCCTCCCTTCCTATCCTGTCTATCCTTTCTGTAGACATTGTACTCCCCAAATTCCAGTTCTGCATTCCTTATATCTGTGTGACACCACGTCTCTGAAATCCCCACAATATCTGCCTTTGATGTTTTGAGCAATACCTCAAATTCATCAAATTTATTTACTAAACTCCTAGCATTGGTGTACACGCAAGTATACATGCACCTGTTCTTTTTCTTAGCTACCCTAACACAACCCATGTGTTTACTTGTACCCCAATAATTCCCAGCAGTCTCTGAAATATCATCATGCATGGAATCAAAAGTGCAGGCCAGTGGAAGCGGTTGTATAATGTGGGACATGTTTCACTGGTAGGAACTTGGACCCCTGGTGCATGTGGAACAACATATCACTGGTCTCCACTATTGTCAACTGCTTGCTGACTGTGTACACTCCACTATGTTACACTTTTTTCTGAATGGCGATGGTGTCTTCCAAGATGACGATGCACCGAGCCATCGGGCACTTGTTGTGCACGAATGGTTTGAGGAACACAGTTCTGACTTCCAACATATCAATTGGCCTCCGAACTCCCCCAATATCAATCCCATAGAGCACTTGTGGGACACTATGGAAAAGCATATCAGGCATCTGGATACACCGATCACTTCCATACCTGCATTGCTGGCCACATTACACATAGCTTGGTTGGCTATACCTCCCGAATGCTTCCAACATCTTGTTGAATTAATGCCACGTCGGATAGCTGCTGTACTGAGGGAGGCACCTCCATAGCCAGGTGGGCAGGAGCAACAGTGTGTTGCTCCTGCCCTTCTTGATTAGACCGGGGTTCGAGCCAATGACCAAAATACGGAGAATGCAGAAAGGTCATGGAATGACCACCGCATATCCCCGGAGCAATATGGCCTCAGTTGCTAATGCTCCTAAAAACCAAATAAGAAACAAACAACTGTACTGAGGGCAAAAGAAGGACCTACAAAGCATTAGGTAGGTGGTCATAATTCAGTGATCACTCAGTGTGTATATATACTCATATTATCAATCACTGGACCACTGAGAGTGAAGTGCAACCTTCAATCCAGTCCCGTTCTTTTCCAAATTAACATTATGACTTCCCATAAATAAGCATCTTAAATGAAACTTTATATTCCTAGTGGTATGATTTCGATACCATATAGTTATTAATATATTATTAAAACTATTTTATGTAGCAATGAAGACACTCTCAAAACTATGATTATTCTAATAAAATTTCTTTGAATAAAAATTATGAGAACAGTAAAATCAATTAATGCATTAAGAATTATTTATATGTTTAATTAATCACTCATATCATATGGAGTTATTAATATATACAGGGTGATTCACTACCAGTGCGACAAACTTGCAGGAGGTGTAGGGGGCACAAAGACGAATCGGAATCACATAGCATTGCAGGGTCCGAAATGCTTTCGTCATGCGGTAGAGGACGTTGAACAGGAGGTGGCATGAACAGCGATCGCACTGGAAGTCAGCATTTGCGGACTGGTTCCCGAGGCAGTAGGATGGACGAGTATTCAAACGTTGAACTGGCCGACATGCACCTCGCGTATGGAGCTGCGGACTGTAACGGGTGCGCCACTCTGCGCTTGTACCAGGAACGTTTCCCGCACAGGCGTGCTCCTCATCATACGATTTTCGCACGTGTGCACAGAAGGTTACGTGAGACTGTTTGTTTCACGAGAGGTACCATGAATCGAGAGCGAACGACGAGGACGCCAGACAATGAGGAGAATGTCGTACATGTCCCTCTGTAAGGCAATGGTCAGGCCATGCCTTGAGTACTGCGTACAGGTCTGGAGGCCTCATTTTAGGAAGGATGTAGATTTACTTGGGCGTGTACAGAGAAGGGCAACAAGATTGGTGAAGGGAATGAAGGGATCCTCTTATCAAGAGAGGCTTAAGTTCTGCAAATTGCAGTGGCTGGAGACTAGGCACCTGCGCGGTGATCTGATTGAGGTGTATAAGGCCTTGAATGGGTTCAGCACGCTGAATTCTGATGGGATCCTTCCACTTGTTCAGATTACGAACCTAAGGGGGCATAAATTCAAATTATGAAAGGACAGATGTAGAATAGATGTGCGGAAATTTGCCTTTAGCCAGTGGGTGGTTAATTGCTGGAACAAACTTCCATCTGTCGTTGTGGAAGTTGATAGGTGGAATAAATTTAAGGAGGAACTGGACAGGCATTTGGAGGGAATGGTGTGATTATTTTTTTTTTTTTTTGGCTGATGCTGCATAAGCTCATACATTTGCTTTCTTGCATCACATGCCACTACTACGTCTTGCAGAAGGCAATCTGAGTACGAGTACTCGAGCGATAGGCCAACGATTGAATATTTTCCAATCCACTGCATGGAGGATACTGTCAACAAACCAAATGAGTTCATACCATCTGCAACGCATCCAATCATTGGAGCCTGCGGATTATCCACTCCGGAGGACTTTTGCTACTTGGTTTCTTCAACAGAAATGGTTCGCAAATGCTGATTTCCAGCGGGATCGCTGTTCACACGACCTCCCATTCAACGTTCTCTACCGCATGACGAAGGCATTTCGGACCCTGCAATGCTATGTGATTCCGATTCGTCTTTGTGCCCCCTACACCTCCTGTAAGTTTGTCGCACTGGTAGTGAATCACCCTGTATTTTATTTAAGCATAGCCTAAACTAATATACAGGAACTCCCCGACTTACGTAAGGGTTGCATTCCATGGAACTCTACGTAAGTCGGAATTTCCCCTGCGCTTTTGCAGCACTCGCAACTGTGCTCGCTGAATTGATTGAATCAAAAAATATGCGGGCATGGGGTAATAAAGAAATGTTCAACGAGCATGTAAATGGAATTATTTATTGTATTTATTCAATTTTTTATCTCGTGTGCAGGAAAAATTACAAAAGCGTGCAATTTAAAAAAAAAATTTCAAAATTATAAAATTACAAAAAAAAAGAGAGGAGACAGGCATAATGTCAGTAAGTTTTACCTCTTGAGCATCCTTTGCAGAGTCAAAGTCTTCAGCTGATAAGTACGCCGCTGCAGAGGTCGAGGGCTGGAGATTTAGAAGGGGTTGGCTGCTCAACCTTATGAAAGAACATATTAATGGATGACTGGACGGTGGCTTTTTCTTTTCATCATAGATTTCTTTGTAGCAAGCAAGCATATCATTCACCCCTCTGTTAACTTTAAAGAATCGTTCGCTGTCAGGGTCCATCTTCTGAAACCTCACCATTGCCGATGCAATTTCACGAAATGCCATTGCCATCTCGATGATGAAGCGTCTCGGCTCCTCGTTTGGTTCATCCTGAACTTCTTCAGCATTTTCTTCTTTCACTATTGCTGCCTGCAAGTCAATAAGTTCTGCATTAGATAATTCCTTCTCTTCTTCCTCTATTAACTCCTCCGCGTCTTTGACATCAACCTTCAATTGAATTAGCTCTGCAACCTTTACAATCTTATCTGTAATCTCTTCATATATGCGGGCTAGCCGAGTGGGTAAAGTACCTGCCCGGCAACCCAAAGGTCGCGGGTTCGATTCCCGCCTCGGGCTTGGATCAAAGTACTGCAAAAACCTTGGGAGGTGCAATATGGCCACAGAAGCCGTTGCGCCAACAACTACCAAATCAAAAAAAAAAATAAAAAATAAAAAATCTTCATATATGATTCGTCTTTTTCAAATCCCTCGAAGCCTTTTACATGTCGTGGGCATATTTTATTCCATGCGCAATTTAAACACTTTTAGTAATTTCAGCCCTTAATGTTTAAGGAGGTGGTAAATATTGTAAGATTTCCAAGTCTCTTAACATAACATTTTTCTCATTGTCTACTGCAGACAATAACTGAGCAAACGTTATGCGTAAATGGCATACTTTTAAATTCGAAATAACACCCTAATCCATAGGTTGGATGTGAAGTCATGTTTGGCAGTAGAAATATGACTCTCACGTTCGAATTGAAATTATCTAGATGCGAGGATGTCCAGGAGCATTCTAATAGAAGCAAAATCTTGAAAGGAATGTCATTTTCTTTAAAATATTTTCAACCTCTAAGTGGTTAATTAAACATATTAATAATTCTTAATGGATAACAACCATGTAATGTCCTTTCCTAACTATATTACAATTAATGCATGTTATTCCTTTTTACATAGTGATAATTTTATGAAAAACTCTAACAGCGTACCAGAAAAATAAGGGACAAATGATGGATAAGTCCATTTAAATCAAACAAATTCACGTGTCAATTCTGCATTATGTTAAATTATGCATTATGATATATATTAAAAATATAAGTATTAGTATTATAAAGCATTTCAAAGCAATAATAAATAAACTTTATTCCAAAGTTATCTTTCTAATTTATAGTACTGAAATATAATGGTGAGTAATATTTTAATTCAAAATATATACCAGAAATTTTACAGAATTATAACCTATGTTTTATACCAGTTTTATTGCCAGTCAACCATACAACGCAGATCCAATTTCAGTGATGGAAATGGAAGAATAAAATCTAAGTAAAAGGAAAGTAATCATAACAAAATGTCATAAACAAAATGATGTAAAATAATTTAGAGAAAGGCAATTTTAAATTCAAATATTTAAATATATTTATTTTCTTTACAGAGTAGGATCTGTAAGTCGATAATCTGGCTAATTATGTGTCCTTTAGTAATTTGTATGCACTAAATTAAAAATCCATTTTTTTTCTATCATATTTTTCATAAAATTTTATAATTTTTAAATAAAATATGAAAAAATTATATTTAATTTTTTTGCTAATAGGGTGGTTCAGAATTGAGACACACTTTATTTTTTACAAAAAAAAAACATATGTATCAGGTTCTCCAAACTTTTACAGTGACATTTTTTCCATATTTCCACTGAAAACTACTGATGCTGGCAGCATAGCAATAGGCTGATTGTATAGTCAATTCAGGACATTAACCTTGAGTTTGCCATTTATCTTGAATTTTTGCTCTCCCAGGTGCTCCTTCATTGGCCCAAACAGGTGATAATCACTGGAGGGGGGATTAAATTCAAAATGTAAGCAGGGCAGTTTATGATTTTCCAACCTAAGGTTGCCAATGTCACTGTCAAATTCAACATATGTAGGTGTGTGTGTGTGTGTGTGTGTGTGTGTGTGTGTGTGTGTGTGTGTGTGTGTGTGTGTGTGTGTGTGTGTGTGTGTGTGTGTGTGTCATGCAGCAGCAGAATCATTCCCTTTGATAGTTCCTTAGGCCTTTTGTTGAGAATTGCTATAGATGTATCGCTAAGAAGCAAGTTGCTATAATAGAGCATTAACTGTTGCACAAAGTGGCAGAAAATTAATAAGAATTATTCCATATGAATCCCAAAAGACACTAAACCATGATCTTGCCAACTGAATCTATATCTGTGTCTTGTAGTTTTTCAGTGAAAGGACCCTTTTGTGATGCTGTTCCATACTGGACTTCTGATTCTGGAGTGAAGTAGTGTATCCATATGTCATCTCTGTTCATTACAGAAAATATTTTCCTCCAGTTCAGAGGTTCTGTGGAAAGAACTCACTGTACCTTCTGGTCAAATGTTGGCATCTTTATCCTGATTTGCTGATAGTTTCTGCCTATGTGAAATGCATAATGCAGTTTCATATTCAGATTCTAAATGTAATTCTAACAGTGACTGTTCCCAAAATGAAAATGTATGTGAATTGCAGAAATTCATGCAAAATGAACTAAATGATTTGGTGAGAGATTTGAGCCTTCCAAAATCTTCTGCAGAGATCCTACAAACTGAAATTATAGAACTCCATTCTATAGTTTCAGTTTGTTGGTTTATGTATATTGGTGACAAGTGACACGGATTACGCAGGATGGAATTTATTGTAGAGACTAATTTCAAATGTACAAAGTTCATTGGTTAGTGGAGTTGGAAGAATGATAGAGGCAACAGATGGATTTAATAGAATGAAGCAAAGAGATTTTAAGCCAGAGGAGATCAAAAAGAGAAGATTCCAAATTAGGAAGTCTCTGACAAGGAATATTGCAGTGGATATGTGCACAACTACTACCTTTGAAGTGAAAGGAATCATAGTATAATTAGGGCAAATGAGATGAATAGTATACATAGCAAGAATATACTCAGCTCCTCGACATAACATGGCCTTAACAATGCCCCCACATACACACTACTCAGACTTCCTTCAGTCACTAGCTAGCAGAGTAGAGGCTGCAAGACTATTCACCAGCTGATCCAGATGTCTCCTAGAGAGTTATCAACAGATTTGGTCCAGTGGACTATCTAGCAAACACATTTTAGAGTTGTACTCTCAAAGTGTAAGAAATATTAAATCTCACCATGATATGCATCATAATCTGGAAAGGCTACTCACTACATGATGGGGGTTGCCAGAGCTTTGCTCTGGAGACTAAACATGGGTTTCACTACTTAAAGCCAATAATGAGCAAAGTGGTGGTGTATAAACTGGATGATGAGAGTCATCTACCACATAATATTACCGGGTGACATATAGAGGTAGCATTCCTTTATGTGATGTGATGCCACACCTCAACTCCTGCTTACATTGGTTCATACTTGAGTGGTCACCTCCAGTATACTAGGTACATTGCTTCAGGTTTTGCACATGGAAAGTATACCCATGGTTTCTAACAGTGCCACTATCACAAAGGTGAAAGCAGAGAATGTTTGTCACAGAATCACCAGACTTCACAGAAATTCATCCCGCTTAACTTGCAAATGGGACCTGAATATTAGTTCCATCAGGGTTTTAGACTTCCAGGTAGCAAGTGATAACACTGACTAATAGATTAACAGTAGCCGCTGGCAGAAGTGAAAGTGATTCTTGCACTGCTTCTATTGGAATGAGCAGCAGCCTGGACAACATGATGAAAGATATTTCAGAGACTGCTGGGAGTCATTGCAGTACAAGTAAACACATGGTTGTGTTAGAGTAGCTAAGAATAGGAACAGGTGCATGTGTACTTGCGTGTACACCAATGCTAGGAGATTGGTAAATAAATTTGATGTATTTGAGGTATTGCTCAAAGCATCAAAGGTGGATATTGTTGGGATATCAGAGACGTGGTGTCACACAGATATAAGGAATGCAGAACTGGAATTTGGGGAGTACAACATCTACAGAAAGGATAGACAGGATAGGAAGGGAGAAGGGGTTATGCTATTAGTTAAAAAACACATAAAGGCCAGTTGACATCACTGGACAGTGCAGTGTCGAGTCGGTTTGTTGTGACATAGGCACTGGGAGATCAAAATTGAGAGTAGAAGTGTGTTATAGGCCTATGACTCTGATGAGTATAATAAAAAACTGTACAGAGAAATAGGGTGGGCCAGTAAATCAGAGTGTCTTATAATGGGGGATTTTAATTTCCCAGATATTGACTGGAATTTGTGAGTTGGTCATTCACACACTAGCAAGGCTTTTGTGGATTTATTGGATGATTGTTTTCTACATCAGCATTTTAAGGAAGCAACTAGAGGAAGAAATACTCTTGATCTGATTATCAGTAGTGATCCTTCATGCATTAAAATCTGCAGATAAAGGAACCACTAGGTGGCAGTGATCACAGTGTGCTGAAGTGGGAGCTTCAGCACACTGTGATCACCGATGGTAGTTACTCAAAGAGGTAACTACCATCGGGTCGGGGGTATAGGGGAAGGGTTTTTGCTTTCTTGAAGGCGACTACGGAGGTCTGAGACAGTATTTAAATTCTATACAGTGGGACCAACTGATAATGTTACCAACAGCAAATTCAAAATGGGAGGCATTCAGAGAATTAATCTTGATTAATCTTGTAAGCTACTAAGCTTTACATACCAACTAAGAAATATTGTTCAAGGTTTAGGCCTAAATGGATGTCAGATGAACTAATGAGACATGTGGCAGAGAAGAAAAATGCATGGGATACATATAAACTAATGGGTGACATGGAAGCCCATCATAGATATAAGCTGGTCTGTAACCAAGTCACAAAGGAGATTAGGCAAACAAAGGCAGATTATGAGAAATCTTTGGCAAAGGATGCAAAGAGTTCTTTACCTATGTAAACTCTAGAAGAAAAAGGATGAATCAGATTGGTCCACTGGATATTGATGGTTCAACTGTTGATGATCCTGCCCAGGTGGCTAACAAACTAAATGAGTATTTTGCATCTACATTCCCACATGAGGAGTTATTCAGGGAGGAGAATGCCAGAGGTGAATTAACTCTAGCAATGAGATTGTGAAATTATTGAAGATAAACATAAAAAAGGCACTTGGGGTGGATGGGATCTAATCAGTTATATTAAAGGAGGCAGCAAAGGAAGTAAGCAAACCCTTCACCATAATTATGAGAGCTTCCTTGGACTCAGGGGAGGTACCCATGGACTGGAGATGTGCAAATGTGACCCGATTCACAAAGGAGGATCAAAGGGCGACACAATTAATTATAGACCTGTTAGTTTAACTTCTGTTTCAGGGAAATTAATGGAGGCACTGGTTAAAGAAGCACTGCAGGATCATCTAGACAAGGCTTCGGTTATAGCTTGGAGAACACAGCATGGTTTTGTTAAGGGGAAGTCTTGTCTGACCAATTTGATTGGATACTATGATGTAGTTACAAAGGAACTGGATGCAGGGAATAACTTTGATATCATGAATTTGGATCTTAGAAAGGCTTTTGATACTGTTGCACATGGAAGACTACTGCACAAATTGGAGCAGTGCGGTATTAGAGGCAAATTGCTGCTATGGATAAAGGGATGGTTGAGTGGGAGAAGACAGAGAGTGGTAATCAATGGACATTGCTCTTCGTGGACTAATGTTATTAGCATAATCCCTCGGGGTTCAGCGTTGGGTCCATTGTTATTTTCTGTATTTATAAATGATATTGATGATGGTATATCAGGCTAAATGTCCAAGTTTGCAGACAATACGAAGGTTGGCAGGGTTGTTAATGATACTAATGACAATACACTGCTGCAACAGGTTCTAGAAAAGTTGAGCAGATGGGCTGAGAGGTGGCAAATGAAGTAGTAGTAGTAGTGGCATGTGATGCAAGAAAGCAAATGTATGAGCTTATGCAGCATCATAATAGGTGGAACAGGACCAGGGTATGTCTGCCAGGGGCAAAGGTTGATGACGTTGTAGAGCGAATATCATCTTTCAAGGGCACAAAAGGTGATATAGTTGTACACGTTGGCACTAATAATATTAAGAGTAGGAGACCAGCAGAATTACTTAACAAGTACAGGTCACTGTTGAACAAAAGCCGAGAATTAGGGTTGAATTTGAAAGTGTCTGCAATTCTGCCCAGACACGATAGGAGGGAGTATATGATGAGAGCCTTGTCGATCAATTCGGCCCTGGAAAGATTGTGCAAGGCTCAAGGGGAAGAATTTTTTTCAGCCTGGACTGCACTCGTTAACAGGAGAGATTGCTTCTACAGGGATGGGATACACTTAAATAGAAAGGGTGCAAGAATATTTGCTGATGCTATCGAGGCAGTGTTAGGTGGGTCGGAAAACTGCTAGCTTGGAGGGAGACAAAGACCAATAGATTGACAGTAGCCACTGGCAGAGGTGAAAGAGATTCTTGCACTGCTTCAATTAGAATGAGCAGAAGCCTGAAAAACAAGATGCATGGTATTTCAGAGACTGCTGGGAGCCATTGCGGTACAAGTAAACACATGGGTTGTGTTAGGGTAGCTAAGAATAGAAACAGGTGCAGGTATACTTGCGTGTACACCAATGCTAGGAGTTTAGTAAATAAATTTGATGAATTTGAGGTATTGCTCAAAACATCAAAGGCAGATATTGTTGGGATATCAGAGACGTGGTGTCACACAGATATAAGGGATGCAGAACTGCAATTTGGGGAGTACAACGTCTACAGAAAGGATAGACAGGATAGGAAGGGGGGGGGTTATGCTATTAGTTAAGAAACACATAAAAACCAAGGAAATGAAGCCAGTCGACATCGCCGGACAGTGCAGTGTTGAGTAAGTTTGGTGTGACATAAGCATTGGGAGATCAAAATTGAGAGTAGGAGTGTGCTATAGGCCTAATGACTCTGATGAGTATAATAAGGAACTGTACAGGGAAATAGAGTGGGCCAGTAAATCAGAGAGACTTATAATGGGAGATTTTAATTTCCCAGATATTGACTGGAATTTGGGGGCTGGTTACTCACACACTAGCAGGGCTTTTGTGGATTTATTGGATGATTGTTTTCTACATCAGCATGTTCGGGAGGCAACTAGAGGGAGTAATACTCTTGATTTGATTATCAGCAGTGATTCTTCATGCATTAAGAATCTGCAGATAAATGAACCACTAGGTGGCAGTGATCACAGTGTGCTGAAGTGGGATTTACTCAAAGAGATAACTACCATTAGGGGTAAAGGAAGGGTTATTGCTTCCGTAAAGGCGACTACGATGGACTGAGACAGTATTTAAATTCTATACAGTGGGACCAACTGACGATGTTACCAACAGCAAATTCAAAATGGGAAGCATTCAAATAACTTATCTTGGAAGCTACTAGGCTTTACATACCAACTAAGAAATATTGTTCAAGGTTTAGGCCAAAATGGATGTCAGATGAACTAATGAGGCATATGGCAGAGAAGAAAAATGCATGGGATACTTACAAATTAACACATGACACAGAAGCCTATGATAGATACAAGTTGATATGCAACCAAGTTACAAAGGAGGTTAGGCAGGCGAAGGCAGATTACGAGAAATCCTTGGCAAGGGATGCAAAGAAAAACAGCAAAGAGTTCTTTACTTATGTAAACTCTAGAAGGAAGGGGATGAATCAGATTGGTCCACTTGATATTGATGGGTCAACTGTTGATGATCCTGCTCAGGTAGCTAACAAACTAAATGAATATTTTGCATCGACATTCACACATGAGGAGTTATTCAGCAAGGGGAATGCCAGAGGTGTATTCAACTCTAGCAGTAAGCTACAGAATCTTGAAATAACTGGGAGTAAAGTGGAGGAGAAACTGTTGAAGATAAACACAAGAAAGGCACCCGGGGTGGATGGGATCTATCCAGTTATATTAAAGGAGGCAGCAAAGGAAGTAAGCAAACCCTTAGCCATAATTATGAGAGCTTCCCTGGACTCAGGGGAGGTACCCATAGTCTGGAAATGTGCAAATGTGACCCCAATTCACAAAGGAGGATCAAAGGCTGACACAAGTAATTATAGACCTGTGAGCTTAACTTCTGTTCCAGGAAAATTAATGGAGGCACTGGTTAAAGAAGCACTGCAGGATCATTTAGACAAGACTTCAGTTATAGCTCAGACACAGCATGGTTTGTTAAGGGGAAGTCTTGCCTGACCAACTTGATTGGATACTATGATGCAGTCACAAAAGAACTGGATGAAGGGAATAACTTTGATATTATATACTTGGATCTTAGAAAGGCTTTTGATACTGTTGCACATGGAAGACTGCTACACAAATTGGAGCAGTGTGACATTGGAGGCAAATTGCTGCTATGGATAAAGGGGTGGTTGAGGGGGAGAAGACAGAGAGTGGTAATCAATGGACACTGCTCATCGTGGACTGATGTTATTAGTGGAGTCCCTCAGGGCTCAGTGTTGGGTCCATTATTGTTTTCTGTATTTATAAATGATATTGATGATGGTATATCAAGCTTAATGTCCAAGTTTGCAGATGATACGAAGGTTGGCAGGGTTTTCAAGGACACTACTGACACTATGCTACTGCAAAAGGATCTGGAAAGGTTGAGCAGATGGGCTGAGAGGTGGAAAATGAAGTTTAACATTGACAAATGTAAAGTACTACACATGGGAAACAGCAACCCCAGAGCAACGTATCAACTCTGTGGTACTACACCGACAGTGGTAGAGAATGAAAGGGACTTGGGGGTGGTTGTGCAGGCAGATATGAAGTTCTCTCAGCAGTGCAGAGGGGCTGCAAGAGTAGCTCATGGAGTATTGTCAATGATATACAGGAATTTTTCCAGCAGGGATAAGTAGGTGATTATTCCATTGTATAAGGCAATGGTCAGGCCACACCTAGAGTACTGTATACAGGTCTGGAGGCCTCATTTCAAGAAGGATGTAGAGCTGCTGGAACGAGTACAGAGAAGGGCAATAAGATTAGTGAATGGAACAAAGGGGTGCTCTTACGAAGAAAGGCTTAAGTTTTGCAAATTACAGTGTCTGGAGACTAGGCACCAGCGAGGTGATCTGATAGAGGTGTATAAAGCCTTGAATGGTTTAAGCATGCTCAATGCTGATGGGATTCTTCCTCTAGCTCCGAAAAATCACCTGAGAGGGCATAAATTCAAATTGAGGAAAGACAGATGTAGGATAGACGTGCGGAAATTTGCCTTTAGCCAGCGGGTGGTTGGTTGGTGGAATAGACTTCCATTACTTGTGGTGGAGGTTGATAGCCTAAATAAGTTTAAGGCTCAGCTGGACAGGTATTTTGAACGAACAGAGGGGTGAAGTGGAAGTGGGTTCTTTTTTTTTTTTTTTTTTTGGCTGATGCCGCATAAGCTTGCTTTCTTGCATCAAATGCCTCTACTAATGCTAATGCTAATCAGCCAAAAAAAAAAAAAAAATCACACCATTCCCTCCAAATGCCTGTCCATTTCCTCCTTAAATTTATTCAACCTATCAACTTCCAGAAAGACAGATGGAAGTTTGTTCCAGCAATTAACCGCCCGTTGGCTAAAGGCAAATTTCCGCACATCTATTCTTTCTTAATTTGGATTTATGCCCCCTTAGGTTCGTAATCTGGACAAGTGGAAGGAACCCATCAGAATTCAGCGTGCTCAACTCATTCAAGGCCTTATACACCTCAATCAGATCAACGCGCAGGTGCCTAGTCTCCAGCCACTGCAATTTGCAGAACTTAAGCCTCTCTTGATAAGAGGATCCCTTCATTCCCCTCACCAATCTTGTTGCCCTTCTCTGTACACACTCAAGTAAATCTACATCCTTCATAAAATGAGGCCTGCAGACCTGCATGCAGTACTCAAGGCGTGGCCTGACCATTGCCTTATAAAGAGGGATAATCACCTCCTTTTCCATGCTAGCAAAATTCCTATATATGATTGACAAAACCCCATGACCTGCTCTGGCAGCCTGTCTGCACTGCTCAGAAAACTTCATATCTGACTGCACAATTACTCCCAGGTCTTTTTCATTTTCTACCACCTTAAGTGTAGTACCACACAGTTGGTACGTTTCTCTGGGGTTACTTCTACCCATATGCAGTACTTTGCATTTGTCAAGGTTAAACTTCAGTTGCCACTTTTTTTTTTTTTTTTTTTTTATGAAAACCCCAAACACGAAAGGTATCAAAACCTATAGTACTTAGCACCGTGCATGGGTTAAAGGAGAAGTATGGGGGGGGGGATGCCGGAAACTTTGCTCTAGAGACTAAACATGGGTTTCACCACTTCAAGCCTCCAATAAGCAAAGTGGTGGTATTTCACCGGTTGATGAAAGTCATCTACCACCTAAAAACCTCTTAGCCCATCTGCCCAAATTATCTAGATCCTGTTGCAGTAGCACACTGCCATTACTGTCATTAACAACCCTGCCAACCTTTGTATCATCTGCAAACTTCAACACTAAGCCTGATATTCCTTCATCAATATCATTGATAAATATACAAAACAACAGTGGACCCAACACCGAACCCTGTGGGACTCCACTAATAACATTAGTTCAAGAAGAGCAGCACCCATTGATTACCACCCTCTGTCTTCTCGCACTTAACCATCCTTTTATCCATTGTAGCAACTTACCCTTAATACCATTCTGCTCCAATTTGTACAATAGTCTTTCATGTGCAACAGTGTCAAAAGCTTTCCTGAAATCCAAATATATGATATCAAAATTATTTTTTGCATCCAGTTCTTTTATAACCACATCATAATATCCTATCAAATTTGTCAGACAAGACTTTCCCTTAACAAACCCATGCTGTGTCTGAATTATTGCTGTAGTCTTGTCTAGATGATCCTGCAATGCATCTTTAACCAGTGACTGCATTATTTTACCCGGAACAGAAGTTAAACTAACTGGTCTGTAATTACTCGTGTCACCCTTCGATCCCCCTTTGTGAATTGGGGACACATTTGCACATCTCCAGTCCGTGGGAACCTCCCCTGAGTCCAAGGATGCTCTCATAATTATGGCTAAGGGTTTGAGGATGCTCTCATAATTATGGCTAAGGGTTTGCTTAGTTGCTTTACCACCTCCTTTAATATAACTGGATAGATCCCATCCACCCCAGGTGCTTTTCTTACGTTTAACTTCAACAGTTTCTCTTCCACTTTGCTCTCAGTTATTACAAAATCATTAAGTATCCTGCTACAATTTGATAACCTTCTGCCATTTTCAAACCTTAATAATTCCTCATGTGTGAATGTAGATGCAAAATACTCATTCAGTTTGTTTGCTATCTGAGCAGGATCATCAACAGTCGAACCATCGATGTCAAGTGGACCAATCAGATTCACCCCTTCCTTTTAGAGTTTATATAAGTAAAGAAATCCTTGCTGTTTTTCTTAGCATCTTTTGCCAAGGATTTCTCGTAATCTGCCTTCGCCTGCCGAACCTCCTTTGTGACCTGATTACAGATTAACTTATATCTGCCATATGCTTCTGAGTCGCATGATAATTTATATGCATCCCATGCATTTTTCTTTTCTGTTACGAGTCTCATGAGTTCATTTGACAACCATTTAGGCCTAAACCTTGAACAATATTTCTTAATAGGTATGAAACTTTTAGTAGCATCCACGATTAATTCCTTGAATGCTTCCCACTTAGAATTTACTGTTGGTAACATCGTCAGTTGATCCCACTGTACAGAATTTAAAATCTGTCGGAGACCACGGTACTCGCCTTTACGGAAGCAAAAACCCTTTCCTTTACCCCTGATGGCAATTAAATCTTTAAGTAAATCCCATGTTAGTACACTGTGATCACTGCCACCTAGTTGTTCTTTTATCTGCAAATTCCTAATACATGAATGATCACTGCTGATAACCAGATCAAGAGTATTACTTTCTCTGATTGCCTCTCGAATATGTTTAACATTGTCAAATGTAAAGTACTACATATGGGAAGCAGTAACCCCAGAGTAACGTATCAGCTGTGTGGTACTACACTGACAGTAGTAGAGAATGAAAAGGACCTGGGGATAATAGCGCAGGCAGATATGAAGTTTTCTTACCAGTGCAGACAGTCTGCAAGAGTAGCTCATGGTGTCTTGTCAATGATATACAGGAATTTTTCTAGCAGGGATGAGGAGGTGATTATCCCCTTGTATAAGGCAATGGTCAGGCCACACCTTGAGTACTGTATACAGGTCTGGAGGCCTCATTTTAGGATGAATGTAGAGCTGTTGAAACGAGTACAGAGAAGGGCAACAAGATTAGTGAATAGAACGAAGGGTTGCTCTTATGAAGGAAGGCTTAAGTTTTGCAGATTACAGTGTCTGGAGACTAGGCACCTGCAAGGTGATCTGATCGAGGTGTATAAAGCCTTGAATGGTTTGAGCATGCTCAATGCTGATGGGATTCTTCCTCTTTCTCAGAATAATCACCTGAGATGGCATAAATTCAAATTGAGGAAAGACAATTGTAGGATAGATGTGCAGAAGTTTGCCTTTAGCCAGCCGGTAGTTGATTGGTGGAACCGACTTCCATCTTTTGTTGTAGAAGTTGATAGCCTAAATAAATTGAAGGCTGAGCTGGACAGGTAGGGAGCAGGTTTTTTTTTTTTTTTTTGGCTGATGCTGCATAAGCTTGCTTTATTTCATCGTATGCCTCTACTAATGCTAATGTCAGTCTTGAAGAATGTTTGTGATATTAAACAATTAAATGATAAAGAATGATGCATCCAAGTAGTCAATTTCGAGATTGCACTAATGCACATGTGCTTGAGTGGTCTTTGATTCAATCCTGTGTGACTGCTAAATACAGTTAAAATTATATTCATTGTCAAAATAATTAATTATAAAGTCCCTCTGACCAAGTGGTTGTGCCAGAAGTGAATCAAGATTTGTTTTTTTTTTTAAACAGTGTAAACATCAAATCTTATTATAATGGAAAGCAATGACATCTTTATCAAACACAAAGCACTGTTACAATTTTTAGCACATATATTTGGCAGTAGAAGTTGGAATAAAATATGAGACAGAAAGTTCATGAAAAATTTTGTTATACATGTTTAATAAAGTTTTTGACATATAAGTTAGTGGAAATGCATCATGTCTATATGTAGTAAATTATTATTATAGTGGAATTGTTTCATTACATCTCATATTGTGAATGCCTTCACAACAGTTGCCTATTCAGTTATACTTTGAATAAGTAATGCTTCCCCAATAGAGAAGACTGCTGTTACTTATTCTCAGTAGATACCACCACCAAGACGACCATTTCAGAGCTATTTGGCCCTTCATTGGTGGGTGAATAGGTACCCTGATGGTATAGCTTACAACCTATTTGTGAAATTAAGTCCATAATGTCAGAGATGCCAAATGATGTTTAGCAGTTTAATACTTAGTAAACATTTAGGGCAAAAAACCTCACCTCGAACTACGGGAAAATTTACAGACATAAAGGTTGGTCCAAATGCATCATGTCTATATTCAATTCATAAATTAACTCATGTTGTGAATGCAATCATGAGTTGCTTGTTTCATTATACTTCGAATAAGTAACACTTCCCTGATAGAGAAGACTGTTGTTACTTATTCTAAGCAGATATCACAACCCAGATGGTGTTTTCTTGGTAAACACCGAGAATAAGTAACAATAGTCTTTTCTATTGGGGAAGTGTTACTTATTCAAAGTAAAACAAAATAGAAAACTCATAAAGGTATTCCCAATACAAGGTGTAATGAAACGATGCCACATAATAACTTTGGCTAATTTTACTGCTTATAGACATGATGCATTTGCACTAACTTATATGTCTGTAAATTTTCCTGCAGTCTGTGGCTTTTTGACCCGAATTTTTATTTAGTAGTAGTAGTAGTGGCATGTGATGCAAGAAAGCAAGTGTATGAGCTTATGCAGCATCAGCTGAAAAAAAAAAAAAAAAAATCACACCATTCCCTCCAAATGCCTATCCAGTTCCTCCTTAAATTTATTCAACCTATCAACTTCCACAACGACAGATGGAAGTTTGTTCCAGCAATTAACCACCCGCTGGCTAAAGGCAAATTTCCGCACATCTATTCTACATCTGTCCTTTCTTAATTTGAATTTATGCCCCCTTAGGTTCGTAATCTGAACAAGTGGAAGGATCCCATCAGAATTCAGCGTGCTCAACCCATTCAAGGCCTTATACACCTCAATCAGATCACCACGCAGGTGCCTAGTCTCCAACCACTGCAATTTGCAGACCTTAAGCCTCTCTTGGTAAGAGGATCCCTTCATTCTCCTCACCAATCTTGTTGCCCTTCTCTGTACATGCTCAAGCAAATCTACATCCTTCCTAAAGTATTAAGAGCTACTAAACAACATTTGGCATCTCTCATATTGCAGGCTTAATTTCACAATGTTACACTATCGGGGGTACCTACTCGCCCACCAATAAAGAGCCATATAGCACTGAAATGGTGGACTGGGTGGTGGTATCCACTGAGAATAAATAACAATAGCCTTCTCTACTGTGCCTTACTTAATCGAGATAAAAATAAGTGATTAATAAGTGTTACTTATTTGAAGTATTTCAGAATAAGTAGCTCACTGTGAAGGCATTCATGACATGAGATGTAATGAAACAATGCCACTCTAATAACTTTGGTTAATTTACTGCTTATAGACATGATACATTTTTTTTTTTTTTTTTAATGAAAACTCCAAGCACAAGAGGTATTAGAAACTATAGTACTTAGTACCATGCATCAGTTGAAGGTTGAGAAGATGAAAGAAGATATTTGTTGACATTAGATTTGAATTTCTGTAGATTATAATTTCCAGGAAATACATATGAAGGGAGGTTATTCTAGAAAATGGAAGTTGAATGAATAAATGAGAAAGAAGAAAAGTTAGTTCAGTGAGTTTGAAGTTGTACAGTAAAAGGATGTTGACTGGTTGTGGTATATGTTCAGAGTGCTTTGGAAAAGGGAGCGGGAATTATAGAATCCAGTTCAGAAGAACAGCACCCATGGAAGTATCTATAGAAAAGGCATGCAGCGTCTATGAGACAGTGGAGAAACTTTGTTAGAGATAAGTCATTAATTAATCTAACTGCCCTCTTTTGAAAAGAATCTAGAAGAATGAGAGAAGTTTTTTGGGGCACCACCCCAGAGGTGGGAATAATATTCTATGATAGGGTGGTTCTGCAATTTGTATAGAGTGAACAGCCGTTTGCAAGGAAAATAACGTCAAGAGCAAAAGAGATAACCCAGTTTTTTAGATGCAGTGGAAGCAATATTTGTAATGTCCTTATGTCAAGAGAGATTAGAAGTCAAGGTAATCCCCAACATATGGTCTCCCCAATATATGGATATGTGATTTTGCCTAGAAATCAGGTTACCATCAAAGATAAGCAGAGGAGCAGAAAAATCCTTCTTGCAAGGTATAAGACAGGACTGAGTTTTAGAAGAATTGAAATTAACTAAATTATCCTTGCTCCACTGGAAACTTAACTGGAGATCAGCAATTAAAGAATTTGTAAAGGATATTCGAGAAGTTGAAGCTGCTTGTGCAGGGCAAGATTTCCCGAACTGTAAGGTGGAAGGCAATGTGCTATCATCAGCAAAACTGTAGATAGGATTTCTGGTCAATGGAAGAAAGTCATTAATATATAAGAGGAAAAGAGTGGGGGAAAGAACTGAACCTTGGGGAACACGAGCATTAGTGGAGAAGTTAGAAGACAGAGAGCCATTTACCATCACCCACAGTGAATGGTCAGAGAGAAAACGGGATACCCAATTACAAAAAAAAGTTGGAAAACCATAACTGGAAGTTTAATTAGAAGACCTTTATGCCAAACACAATTAAAAGCCTTTCAAATGTCAAGAGCTTGAGTTTCACCAAACTTTTCCAATGAATTTGTCCATACATAGGTAACATAAGCTGGATATCCACTCAAATAACATAAGCCAGATATCTCGAATATCCACTACCAGTGGATCAACACTGAACGAATCGAATCCATACTGGCAATCACTGATCAGATGGAAGGTTTCTAGATAGTTTTAAGAGTTGGTGGTTAATTGATTTCTCTATTAATTTAGAAAGAGTAGAAGTAAGTGCATTGGTATGATAATTAGATGGGAGGGATTTGTCACCATTTTTAGGAACCCGCTGGATATGAACAAATTTCCAAGCAGAAGGGAAAACACCGGTGGAATAAGAAAGTGTAAAAAGGCAACACAAGACAGGAGTAAGCTAAGGAGCACAGGTTTCTTGGCATCAAGACTGTTCAAAATTCTTCTGACATCCTTTTGATGGGAGACCACAGGAGGCATTGAATGGAGTGTACTGGGAATGGTAGGGTGTGGTTTACTAATATCATTGATACAGGAGTTATAAGAAAAGAAGAATACCAGCAGTTCAGTTTTATCTTTAGCTGAGGTGACAATTGAACCATTGGGTTTTAACAGAAGTGGGAGTGGAGATGGCAAAAGTTGCAGCCAATAGCTTTGGCAAGAAATCAGAATTCTTGACTACCTTTTGGACAAAATGCAAGTTTTCTACTCCTCACCTGTTCAAAATCTAGTTTGGACTGATTAATAACTGCTTTACAGTTGTGAGCTTTGACGTAGGCAGAAAATGAACCTGGAAATTTGGATGCAAGCCAATTGCAAAGGAAAACCAAGGTTTAGATAAAGGAGTGGGGATAAAGGATTTCAACCCTACAAGAATAATTTCACTGACATGAACTGAGCAAACAGTGACATCAGATTTAAAACAATAATCCAACCAAGAAAATGAATCTTGCAGATCACCCATTTTTGCATTTTTGTTATGCTAAACAACATGGGGGTCAGAATGCCCATAAGAGAAAGGCTCCATTTTTGAGAAGAGACCATCACTAAGTTGTGATCTGAGGTGCTTAGAGAGGACCACTCACCTCTGCCATGTACTTGGAAGGATTGTTTGTGAGAAAAGATCAAGAGCACTGGCTGTGTGGTTAGGTTGTCTGGTATTCTGGTAGGCAAATGAACAATCTGTGCGAGGTCATTAGTAATTCTGTAGGCCTCAGAATCTTGAACAACTAAGTCTGTGTGACTGGAAAATGGAAGCCCAGCTGGAGTTATGAATATTAAAATCACCCAGGAAATCATTGTTACAAGTGATTAGTGGAATTGGGAGAAAGATGGAGGCAACAGATGAATTTAACAGAATAGGGTAAAGAGATTTTTAAGATCAATACCAGAGAAGACCGATGGGGAGATTGCAAATTATTAAGTCTCTGGCAGGGAACATCAGAGCAAACATATGCACAAGTACCACCTTTGAAGTGAAAGGAATTATACAATGAATAATTGGTTGAATTAACTGATAAGGGTATTCTGTCGGAAAATGTACTTGGGATTTGGCAGACTCTAAATGGAAATGGACATCATTGAGATTGGAATGATGTTGTTTGTTTGTTATTTGGTTTTTAGGAGCATTAGCAACTAAGACCATATTGCACCGGGGATATGCGGTGGTCATTCCCTGACCTTTCCACATCCTCCAATATTTAGTGGTCACGGGCTCGAACCCCGGTCTAATCAAGAAGCATGTTCTACGCACTGCTGCTCCTGCCCACCTGGCTACAGAGGTGCCTGTACATGATGTATTCAGTAGTAAGAAAAGGTAGGGAGGACATGTTGTATGAAGTAATGAAATTTTTGGGTATGGCATACATATGGCAAGAATATACACATCTCCTTGACATAACATGGCCTCGATAATGACCCCTGCATACACACTACTTGGACTCCCTCCATTCACTTTTTAGGAACCCACTGGATATGAGCAAATTTCCAAGCAGAAGAGAAAACACCAGTGGAATAAGAAAGTAAAAAATAGGCAACATAGAACAAGAGTAAGCTCAAAGTTGTTTGGGAGCTGTTCAAAATCCTCCTGACAGAAGATCACAGGCGGCATTCAATAGAGTGTAGGAGGAGGTTTACCAAGATCATCAACTTGAGTTAGAAGAAAAGTAAAATGCTAGGAAGTCAGCTTTATCTTTAGCTGAAGTGGCAATAGAACCATCTGCTTTTAACAGAGGTGGGAATAGAGATGGGCAAAAGTTGCAGCCAATAACTTTGGCAAGAGACCAGAATGCTCGACTACCATTTGGACAAGAAGCAGATTTTCTACTTTTAGACTGTTCAAAATCTAGTAATGCAAAACAACTCAGGTTCAGAATAGCCACGAGAGAAAGGCTCCATTGAAGAAGAGACCATCACTGGGTTGTGATCTGAGGTACCTAGAGGACCACTCACCTCAACTGAGCACTTAGATGGGTTGTCTGTGAGAAAAAAAATCAAGGGTGTTTTGGCTACGTGATTGGAATTGTCTGGTATTCTTGTAGGTAAATGAACAATCTGTTTGAGATCATTAG
This sequence comes from Mastigoproctus giganteus, assembly GCF_048544385.1. NCBI lineage: Eukaryota > Metazoa > Arthropoda > Arachnida > Uropygi > Thelyphonidae > Mastigoproctus > Mastigoproctus giganteus. Next base: position 212,548,300 of record NC_143575.1, read on the forward strand.
TAATTGCAATTGCAAAAGCTTCAGTATCGATATCTCAACCAGCTGGGTCCATGTGACTTGAAAATGGAAACCAGCTGGAGTTGTGAACGTTAAAATCACCAAGGAAAATTACCTCGCTGTTAGGAAAGTTGGACTGGACAAAGTCAAATTTCAAAGAGAGGAAATCAAAGAGTTCCAAATGATTAGTAGAGTTGGGAGAACAATAGAGGCAACAGATTAATTTGACAGAATGTGGTAAAGAGATTTTAAGACAAAGAAGATCGAAAAGAGGAGATTACAAGTTACTAAATTTCTGACATGGAATATCAGAGCAGACATATGCACAAGTACCGCCTTTGAAGCAAAAGGAATCATACAGTAAAATATTAGGAAAACTGAGATGGGCAGTGGTGAAATGAAATGATAATTGAGATTATGTCAGAAAAAGTACATGGGGTTTGGCAGACTATAAATGGAAATGAACACATTTCAGATTGAATCTGAGACCACGTATATTTGTGAAATGAACAAAGAAGTTTTTGGGAGGTTTAGATCTTTTCACAAATAAGTTTGTTTTATTAGTTTTCAATTAATGATGTATTCAGTAGTAAGAGAATGTGAGGAGGACATGCTGTATGAAATAGTGAAATTCTTGGATATGGCATACACAAGGCAAGGATATACCCAGCTCCTTGACATAATTTAGCCTCGACAATGCCCCCTTCATACACTATCTGGCTAAGTAGAGACAGCGAGACTATACACTAGCTGATCTGAAAGCCTCCTAGAGTACCAATAGGTTCGGTCCAGTGGACTATCTAGTGGCTGGCCTGCAAACACCATTTTAGTGCAGTATCCTCGAAATGTAAGGAAGATTGAATCTCACTGGGATGGCCATCCTGACCTCAAAAGATATCAATCATACTGCATGACGGAAGAGATTGGGGGTTGCTGGAGCTTTGCTCTGGAGACTAAACATGGGTTCCACCACTTCAAGCATCCAATAGTCAAAGTGGTGGTATTGCATTGGTTGATGAGAGTTGGATACCACCTAGTATGGTAAAACAGAGGTTGTTGGAACAGAGGTTCGTACTTGGGTGGTCACCCCTAGTATACAAGATGCCATATTTCAGGACTTGCACATGAGGGTTACACCCAGGATTATTAACAGTTCCACCATTGTGAAAGTGCAAGCAAGAGGATTTGGCTGTCACAGACTGACTGGACTTCACCAAATTAGGTCCACTTGACTTGGGTATCACTCAAATATCAGTTCCATCAGCATTTCAGGCTCCCAGGTAACAAGCCCAGTTTCACATACCTGAGAGAATGTCTGTAACAGCCTCAAGGACCATATGCACTAACTTATATGCCTTTAAATTGTTCTGCAGTCTGAGGTTTTTTGTCCTGAATTTTTATCAAGTGTTAAAGTTTGCGGTCTAATTCTTCTTTGTCATAATCTAATACTTTCGCTTAATTCTTCACTTCTGATTCTTAATGTTCCTTATAATTTTTAAACTGTGAGAAGTCATGTTTCTTACCATATTTGCTAGGATAATAAAGCACTGCAACAGTTAAAAATGTAGTGAGAATATTTATAATGATGAAGGATAACACACATATATGAATTGGACGATGTTCACACTTGCTGGTAGGAAGTGAACACCCAGCAGTTCTCAAAGCTACAGCTATATCACTGCTTGTCCAGTACCATGGCATCTGCTTCTCACCTGGAATGCAAAAGAACCAGTCAATAGAAAAATATTTTAAAAATGCTAAAATATTTACTGTATTACTATAAAATTACATAAGTGTTAGAAGAATGTATAGCTGTCAACTCTGGATTTATGATGGAAAATCCATCTTTTTAACTCGATTTGACTACTCCTGCTCTTCCATCACACCATCATACTAGTGTTGGTACCATAGAGTTTATTCGTATTTTTGCAGAAACACTCTTTTTATCTGTCTTTTTGTTTTTGTATAAACTACATTAAAATTGGAATTTTTTTCTTTATTTTGTTAAAGAATATGGTTGTGATTAACAACCAAAAACAGTTTGTCATAACTGTTTAATTAGTCTAGATTCTAGGTTATTAAGAATGCGAGTTAGGAGTTAAAAACATGGAATTTATTTTCTTTGAAAATAAATCTTTAATTATATAAAATTTTAATAAACTTTGAGTTCATTTATTAATCCTTACTGCTTTCTGAATTAAGAAAGGGTGCCATCCCTAGGCTGTAATATATATATTGCATTGAAAATGAAAACTTACTGAAGAATTTTTTTTTTTTTAATGATAAATTAGACAATTATGGCAAACTCTTCTTAGGTGTTTATCACAACTATATTCCTTAATGAAATTAAGAAAAAATTCACAGAACTTTTAAAAATATAAATTTTAATGTAGTTTTACTATTTTTAACAAAAAAGACAGAAAACCAGAGTTTTTGCAAAAAATATGAAAAATCTCTATGGCACCAACTATTGTATAACAGTGTGTGATAGAGGAGCCAAAACATCGCTTTCCCTGTAAATAAATTAGTAAAGGCTGCCTTCTTTATCAACTAACAAAAACCCAATGAGAGACAAGTACAGAGACAATATGTCAAGAATATTAAAACAAGTTAACCTGGTAAAACTTTCACATAAACTGTTTTATTCATGTGGCAAAAAAAAAAAAAAAATTATTAGTGCTGGTTTATACATTATATTACTGAGGTGATTTGTATACTAATACAATCCAATAAAGTGTTACAACTTCAATATTTACACTCATAGCAGATGTGTGACTTCATGAATAAATTGGTGAATTGCAGACTTGGTTTGGTGGCCAGCTGACATTCTATCATGAATTCCTAAAACCAAAGTGTGTTTCCTTAGGTTACTTGAAAATCCGTTAACTCCAAACAAAATTCATAGATAGCAAGTTTATACATTGCTAGGTTATCAGAAGAATTTGAAAAGTTACAGCTTAATATTCAGATAGCCTTTGTTATTGACATTTTGGCAGGAAGTTCATAACCTTCCTTCAGTAGTTTAAATTTAACTTCTCTAATAGTAAAGTTTTTTATAAGTTTCATTTATGTAATATTTTGGTAATTTAGATTCTGTAATATACTATAAAGTTTGTAATCTTTCTAAAGTTCAAATTTTATCTTAATAATGGTTGCTATAAGATCCACTTACAATACAAAGCCCAAGTATATCATGACCCAGGCAGAAATGTCTGCAGGCATTTCTGATGTGTGAGTCATCAGCTCATCATTTGTAAAGCATGTGGCATGTATTCTAAGATTGGTCTAGTGGACAAACCTAGCTTAACTGACGATTCTTTTCTCTGCACCCAATGTAAGGAGTGTGCCGATTCCATATTAGAACTTGATGCATTACGAGAAGAATTTGAGTCACTGAAGAAACAAGTGCTTGCCCCAGAAACAAATGTAATTGGGAACTCATCAGGGACTCAAGTATCTCGTGACCCACCAAGTGATGACCCCCCCTTAATTCAGGTCCCACATAAGAATAGTCAAGCACATACTACTCTGGTTGAAGGTGATTTAGCATTAGCAAGGGCACATGATGCAAGAAAGCAAGCTTATATAGCATCAGCCAAAAAATAAATAAATAAATAAATAAAATAAAAATAAAAATAAAAAACTCTTATTTCACCCATCCCCTCGCTCCAAATGTTTGTGAAGTTCTGCCTTGAATCTATTTAAGCTATCAACTTCTACAATGACAGATAAAAGTTTGTTCCAGCAAACGTTTCCAGTTATGGGTTCCTATGCGATTCACATTCCTTTAGATGTTACCTACCTCCCCTAAACGTTTGTACCAATATTTTCGAGACACCCTCTATATATATACACACAGTAGAACCCAAATAAGAAATTCCCACATAAGAAGTTTTCCCCTGTACCTGGTTTAGTTTCTTAAGTCTCAATTTCAACTATATATGTTGTAATGTATTATTTTCCCACGTAAGAAGTTTCCTGCATAAAACGTTCGTGATAAAGAATACACAGTGTATTATTATAATGACGTTTTCCCACTTAATACATTTTTTAAATATAGAAATTATTTATTTTTAAAATTAGAAAATATTAAACAATATAAACATTTGGTAATCAAACTAGTTAGTGTCAAGCATTTAAGTTCATAGTAAACTACTGAAATAGGTGAAATGGCATCATTTTTGATATTCATGTATCTCGTATTGTGAATGCCTTCACAATGAGTTGCCCTGATATTGCAATACCTCCAATAAAAAATTCAAATTCAAATTATTATATTAGGGCCACCTGTAATCTCTTACATATACCCATATATGTATTATGACTGTAAATTGTGTGTGTTCTCTGGTCGATTTGCCTGTTTTGCTGGATGAAAAAACCCCAGTTTCTGGGGGGAAAAAACCTTTCTATCTATGCCTGAGACTGACTAACTCAGCCACAGAGTGAAAAAAGCCTATGTTCCTCGCGTCATCAACGGGATTCGAACCCGGTGTGGGGAGGATGGTGACCATACCACTGTGCTACCCGTGCAGACCACTACCTCCAACAGGCAACACTTCGCCAATGGAGAAGACTAATGTTACTTATTCTTGGTGGTATCCACCGAGAATCCATTGGCAAAGTGTTGCCAATTCGAGACTCCACTGTCAAAACATTGCTTATTCGAGATAGTTTAATATCAGGGAAATTCATTGTGAAGGCATTCACAATAGGAGATATAACAGAAATGATGCCATTTCACCTACTTCAGTGATTTACCATGAACTAAAATGATGCTTGGCACTAACTTGTTTGATTAATGAATTTTCCGTAGTCTGAGGCTTTCAGCGCTAAAACCTTTTTAATATAAACATTTTGATATAATGGAAGTGGCATATTGTAATTGTTTTCATCAATGTCCATAATTGGATATGCAGACCAGGCTAAGCGTTAAGTTCTTTTAATTGTGAACAGTTCTGAATTACTTAGTAGATTATTGCTCTGTCTTACTGTAATTGTGACCTTTTATTGTATGCTGAAACTCCAAAGGAGCTCATTCTTCCAACTTGGTAATGAGTTTAATGAACAGAATGTTAAGAAATCCTCAGTTTAAAAATGTTTCCCATAGGCAGAGTAAAATATTTATAAATTCTGAAATAGTACTTAAAAATGATCTTTAACTTATGTATATGTATCTTTTCATTTTTATTTGTATAGTTAATATTTCATACCCTTAGGTCATTTTCCCTTCTAAGAAGTTTTTCCGCATAAGAAGTTCTAAACCTCCAGGGAAAACTTCATATCCGAGTTCTACTGTATATATATATATATATGAACACTGGGATTTCTGAAAAGAAAATTCAAAGTTTTATGTTTAAAATAACTCAACTTTAATCTTATTTTTTGCATAAATATATAATAATAACTTTTTTATCATCAATTTTCTATAACAGTATGAATTATTTGACCAGTTCCAGAGGGTCTGTCTTGGGGATCCCCTGGAACTGGTCTGCGGACCCCAGTTTGGGAAACACTGTTTTAGACAACCCAGCTGATGCTGCAGATGAACTGAATTTTGCATCTGTCTTCACTGAAGAAAAACCCTCCTTGCTGAGCCACATGAAATTAATGATTTTGAAATTACAGATGAGTATTTATTATAAAATCTTTGAGTATAAAGGCAAGTAAGGCTTCCAGATTTAATGGCATATATCCAGCAATATTTAGGAGGCTGCCAGGGAGTGTATTGAACCATTGAAGTTAGTTATGGGGATCTCCTTGGACCCAGGAGGGATTCCTTTGAATTGGACAAGTGCCAATATATCGCCAACATAAAAGCAGTTCTAAGAGTGAAGTTGGTAACTACAGACCAGTTAATCTGACTTCAGTGGTATAAAAAATCTTAGAGGCAATAATTAAGAGTGCAATCCAGGAACATTTAAATAGATATGTCATTCTGAATAACATACAACATGGTTTTGTTAAGGGAAAATCATATGTAACTAACTTGGTAGGCTATTTTGACACAGTTATTCATGAACTGGACATTGAGAACAATTTCCACATAGTTTATTTGGATTTTAGCAAGACATTTGACTCAGTCCCTCATGAGATGTTGCTGTATAAGTTGGAACACGTTGCAATTACTGGAAAAATTCTAAGGTAGATTTCTGGGTAGCTGTAGGGGAGAAAGCAGAGGATTGTGATTAATGGATATTCTTCAAATTAGTGTCAAGTCAGAAGCTGGGTCCCCCAAGAATCAGTTCTTGGACCACTGTTGTTTCTGATTTTCATAAACGACATTGAAGATGGGATAGAAGGCTTGATGTCAAAATTTGCAGAGTAGTCAATGATCAGTACCAAGCAGCACTCTTTCAGGATGATTTGAACAGGCTGCAAGACTGGTCAGAAATGTGGCATCTATGTTCTAAATGAAGCAAAATGCAAGGTCTTACACTTGAGGAATAGCAACCTCAAAATAACTTATACACTTAATGGTGCTAAATAAAAGTAGTAGAGGGAGAAAGGAAGGAATCTGGGAGATAAGATACGGGCAGATATAAAGTTTTCTGAGAAGTGTAAACAGGCCTCCAGGAAAGCCCACAGTGTCTTATTGATGATTTATCAAACATTATCTTGTAAAGATATGGATGTCATAGTCCCATTGAATAAAGCAATTGAGGTGACCTGATTGAGGTTTATAAGGCTCTGAGAGTGTTAATAAAATGAATGAAAGCAGAATTTTTCACGGTTATAGAAAATTCCAGAACTTGGCGATATAAATTGAAATTACAGGGGAAGAGAGGTTTAGACTAGATTGTAGGAAGTTTTCTTTTACCCAGAAAGTCGTTGATTGCTGGAACAGGTTGCCTTCACAGGTAGTTGAGGCTGACAGTTTGAATAAATTCAAAGATCAACTGGATAGTTACCTATATAAAGAAGGAAGCAAATAATTTGTATTTTCTTATCTACTTGGTTTTTTTTTGTTAGTTCAGCAGAAGCCTGTGCCTTCCTTGAACTATATGACTATTACTAATTGAGTAAAATATTATTTAACTTCAACTTAAAAATATAATTATATTTGGAGAACCAATTCGCCATCAATAATGCTATTTGTAGAACAAGATTTTTGAACCAAATTAAAATTAATTGATTTCACAAAAAAAAAAAAAAAAAAAAAACCATGTTTATAGTACTTTTCTGTATCACTGAAGGTAAAGAAGTAGACATTTTTTAGATTAGTTCTGTTGATTTAAATATGAAACCTACTGCACATTACAAAATCAAAAAGAATTCAGGTACAGTGGTCCTTGAACTTCCATGTTCACAAAGAAGTATGAAATATAAAACATTTCAATTTATTCTTGGCATTTTAAAAAATCGTCATAATAGTGCTGAGTGTCACAAAACGTTCAACTAAGTGAAAAAAAGAAAAGTAAATTCAGATGTCATTCTTTTTGCCTTTGTTATAAACAAAATTTTGACAACACATTATCTACAGTATTTTCTTGAAGCAATTATAATCAGTTGATGTCTAAAAGATAATCCAAACAGAAATTGAGAGACAGAAAAATGTTAGGTGAGCTAATATTTAAAAGAATAATATACTAGTAAATAAAATAAAAAAAGGATTTTAATATAAAACATGTATTTTAGTCACTGAAAATCAATTTATAGTGTAGTGTCAACTTAAAAAATTGTTTTTCCAAAAAATCTGTTTTCTTCTGCCTGTTTTTTGGGAAGAACTCCTGATTTTTGCAAAAATCCTTCTGTTGTGACCAGAAGTGTTTGAAGTGGCGAAACCCATGTTTAGTCTCCAGAGTAAAGCTCCAGCAGCCCCCATCTCTACTCATGCAATATGATTGATGTCTTTGAGGTTATGATGAGCATCGTGGCAAGATCCAATACAGACACTCCCTGACTTACATAAGGGTTGCGTTCTGTAGAACTATGCACAAGTAGAATTTTATGTAAGTCGGAATTTCTCTAAAAGCTTATGCAGCACTTGCAATTATGCGTGCTGAATTTGATTGATGCAAAAAAGAAACATTTGACAAATATATAAATAGAATTATTTATTCAATTTTTTTTTTATCTCATGCGTAGGAAAAATTACAAAAGAGTGCAATTACAAAAATTTCAAAATTATAAAATTACAAAAAAAAAGGAGGGGACAGGCATAACGTCAGCAGGTTTTACCTTTCGAGCATCATTGCCAGAATCAACGTCTCCAGCTGAGAAGTATGCTGCTGCAGAGGTTGAGCGCTGTGGATATTTAGAAGGAGTTTTTTCCAACACATCATAAAATTTCTCTGCTGCTTCACAATCGCACTGATGACTTCGCTGCATACTTTAACATTGTGAAAACCAGCGCGATGCTTGAACCTATTAAACTACCCATTGCTTGCCACGAACTTGGCTTGGGGTTCGCCATACTTATCCTTAATGTCTTTGTAAATACCGAATTTCTCCATGTATAAGACGCACCTTTTTTCGAAAAATTTGGGGTCTAAAAACTGGGTGCCTCTTATGCAGTGATTGTAGATTTTTTTTTTTACTTGCATTTTCGTGCTTGTTTTCTTTGCGCTCATTGTTTTGCACTTGTTACCGGTATATTAGGTTACGTTTTGCCATGTTCTGCCCAGAAATGGCTCAGAAAAGATTGAGCTGAATTCAGGTTAAAAGTGATCCAGTTTGCAAAAGTGAATGGCAAGAAGAAACCCTATTAAAAACGCCATGGCAGAAGAAGACCATTAGAGGCAAGTCAGCAAAATGCCTAAATGAGAGAGAGAATTGAAGATATAGATTGAAGAGCAAACAGAAATTGGAATTCCTGTGTCCACAAAGATGGTTCAGTATGAGGCAAGAAGAATTGCTGATGAAAAAGAAGTTACTGATTTCAAAGAAGGACACAATTGGTGCTTCAGGTTCATGAAACGGAATGGACTAAGCATGCATACACGAACCAGACTTGCCCAAAAGATGTCTGAAAGCTATGAGCAGAAGGTCCTTGAATTTCATCGTTTTGTCATTCAATGTCGGAAGATACATCAGTTTGAGTTGGGACAGATTGCAAATATGGACGAAGTCCCCCTTCAATTTGATGTCCCAAGTAATAGAACTGTTGATAAGAAGGGGGTGAAAACTGTTAACTGTGAAGACAAGTGAACACGAAAAGAGCCATTATACAGTTGTTCTAGCTTGTTGTGCTGATGGAACCAAGCTGCCTCCTATGCTGATTTTCAAAAGCAAAACAATGCCAAAAGAAGACATTCCTCGAGGAATGATTATCCACGTTCACGACAAGGGTTGGATGGATCAGGATGGGATGAAGATCTGGTTTAAGAAAGTTTGGAGCAGGAGACCAGGTGGGCTCTTATGCAAACCTGCCCTATTGGTGCTTGATCAGTTCAGGGCACACATAACAAAAAATACAATGAAGATTGCTGCAGAGCAAAAAACAAAACTTGCCGTCATACCTTGACATCCCAGCTCCAACCACTTGATGTCAGCATTAACAAACCCTTCAAAGCTGACATGAGAGACAAATGGAACCAATGAACAAATGGAACCAATGGGACAATTTGACACCAGCAGGAAGAGTGAAGAAACCAACTATAGGAGAAGTTTGTACCTGGGTGAAAAGATCCTGTGATAATATCAAGATTGAGATCGTTGCCAAGTCATTTAAGAAGTGTGGCATTTCAAATGACATAGATGGAACTGAGGACGAGACAATATATGAAGATAGTGATTCGTCATCAGACACAGATGAGGACAAGCTAATGGATGGGAGTTTTGACAGTGATGAATTGTATGAATTTTATGATGAATAAAACTTGAGTTCAATAACTTTATGTAATACATTTTTTTTTTCAAATTTCAGGCCCCAAAATTAAGGTGTGTCTTATACATGGGGAAATACGGTACTTCTTGCTTTTGCTTGAATGGTCATTAGACTCAGGGGGCACTTGCTTCTGAATCTGATTTTGCATCCATAATATTAATAGCTGTTCCATCAATATAGCACCTGAACACTGTTTTGTGATCACTGTTGATCTTAAATGCGTTGATCCTTTAACATGTTCTTTTATACGCACACCATCCTTTAAAATAGTATTCACTGTTGAAGCAGCGAGACCTAATTCCTGTGCAATAGATAACAAACTTTGTCCTGCTTCTTACTTCTTAATCATTTTCATCTTCATTTCTAAATCAATTTTGTTTGGTTTCCTAGCACTGCCACCACTTGCAATTTCAATTGATTACTTTTCCTTCATCAGTGTAATAAGTATATAGGAATGAAGAGAAGATTCTGAAAATTTATTTATGTTTCTTATATGATTGAAGATTTCAGTGAAGGGGAACACATTTCACCATAATAACATACAAACCCAAACAATTCCAGTTATCGGGATTATCACAAATGCAATAAGATCGAGTTTACTACCTGTTTATAATAGATTGCACTAACAGAAAAGCCCAATAAACTGGAAAGTGCAAACTGTTTTTATTGTTTTATGGCCGTGACGTCCAGAAATGGATTTTAGAAAAATATCAACAAAGGCATTCAAAATTGATTCTTATAACGGAACATATGAGAACAATGAAAGGGTAGCGCTCCATTATAAAAATGACCCTTTAGAGCGATAAATAGCTTAGTTATATAGTGAAAATTTCAACTTCCGAGGTCTTGGAACAAATTACCAAAAAAACAATGTGCTATTGGGTTCACATTGTGATGTTTTCACAATACCCCCATTTATTCCTACGGGATGCAAAATGCATTTCCATGATTTTTTTAAGTTTGCACCAGCTGGCAAAAACTTATGTAAAGTCGAATTTATGGAAGTCGAGTAATACATAAGTCGGGGAGTGCCTGTATTCTTACATTTTGAGGGCACATCTCTAAAACGGTGTCTGCAGGCCAGCCTCTAGACATTCCACCAGACCGAACCTATTGGTAACTCTCTAGTAGGCATCTGGATCAGCTAGTGCATAATCTTGCTGCCTCCACTATCCCAGATAGTGACTGGAGGGAGTCTGAGCAGTGTGTATGCAGCAGTCATTGTCGAGGCCACATTATGTCAAGGAGCTGAGTATATTCTTACTATGAGTATGTCATATCCAAAAATTTCATTACTTCATAAAGCATGTCCTCTCCACCTTTCTTACTACTGAACGCATCATGAACAGTCAAACTAATAGAACAAACTTGTCTTTTCAATTTGAGGAGGATTTCATCTTTTTGATCAAAAAGATCACATCCTCCCAAACACTTTCTCATTTATTTCACAAATATATATGGACTCATTTCAATCTCAATGATGCCCATTTCCACTTATAGTCTGCCAAGCCCTACTTACTTTTCTAACAGAATCCCAATTATCAGTTGATTCAACCAATTCTGCTCATCTCAGTTGTCCTAATTATTCACTATATGATTCCTTTCGCTTTAAAGATGGTACTTGTGCATGCATATGTCCACTCTGATATTCCTGTAAGAGGATTAGTAATTTGGAATCTTTTCTTTTTGATCTTCTCTAGCTTAAAATCTCTTTACCCCATTTTGTCACATTCATCTGTTGCCTCTTTCGTCCTTCCAATTCCACTAATCACTTGGATCTCTTTGACTTGCTCTCTTTGACACTTGACTTTCTCCAGTCTAACTTTCCTAACAGTGAGGTAATTTTTCTTGGCAATTTTAATGTTCACAACTCCAGCTGGTCATGATGCTGAGGCTTTTGCAATTACTAATGACCTCACATGGACTGTTCATTTATCTACCAGAATACTAAATAATCCTAACAATACAGCCAACACTCTTGATCTTTTAGCACAAACAACCCTTCTAAATACACAGTTGAGGACAGTGGTGCTCTAGACACCTCAGATCACAAATTGGTTATGGTCTCTTCTCCAATGGAGCCTTTCTCTCGTGGCCATTCAAAGCAGTTATTAATCAGTCCAAACTAGATTTTGAACAGGCTAAGAATAGAAAATTTGCTTCTTGTCCAAATGGTAGTCAAACATTCTGGACCCTTGCCAAAGCTATTGGGCACAACTTTTGTCCATCTCTATTCTCACCTCTGTTAAAACCCGATGGTTCTGTTGCCACCTCAGCTAAAGATAAAGCCAAACTACTAATATCCTAATTTTCTTCTAACGCTTGTATCGATGAACTTGGTAAACCACCTCCATTTCCAGTGCACTCCATTCACTGCCTCCTGTGGTTTTCCATCAAAAGGATGTCATAAGGATTTTGAACAATCTTGATGCTTGAGAGTTCAAGGTCCTGATGGTATTTCTCCACTTGTTCAAATAGTTTTTTTCAGAATGGTACTTGAACTTATTTTGTGAGTCTGTCTCTATGAGCTGACTCAATATTGCCCTACAAATAAACAGAACATTCTATAAGAGAAAATTACAACGTTCCTGTTTATGTGAACCTTCTTAGAGGTTATTTTAATGGTTATTGCCACCTCAATGAGAAGTATGTTTCATTTGTAACATAACACTAAGGTAACATGTAACAATCTGAAAAATTAGCAGTATCACTGTGAAGATATGCGGAGATGAGGAAACCCCTGGTGCCGTCAGACAATTAACACACACTGTAAAGATATTGTTTATCTTTTACTTAGCCTGTGGCAAAGGTAAAGAGGACCATGGGAAACTTGAGGAAACTTTTAGCGGTCAAACACATTTCCCAGTACCACAGCTTCTCCCTGCATTTTTGGTAAACACATGGTGCATATTATTGGTAATGGCAGTAGAAGTTGATAACGATGTATTGATTAGTTTTTTTTCATTATTAAAAGCAGATTATTGGAGCTCATGAGTGCCTTCACTGCTGAAATTTATTTACGGGTACACCTTCCCACCCTTCAGACTGCCTCAGTCTTAGGGTCTTTATCCTCCCTTCCCGATAGGAAAACGAATTCTACTGCAACTACCGATAACACGCACTGTCTGTAAAAGTCATTTTCATATCAGGTTAAAATAGCAGGAAGGGTGGATAAACACCCCAAGACTGAGGCAGTCTGGAGGGTGTACCCATAAGTAAATTTCAGCTCACTCATTAACTCTGATAATGTGCTTTTAATAAGAAGAAAAAACTAATCAATACATCATTATCAACTTCTACTGCCACTACCGATAACACATATCCCCTGTTTACCAAGAATGCAGGGAGAAGCTGCGGTACTGGGAAACGCTTTTGACCACTAAAAGTTTCCCGTGAAATTAAATTCCATGTTAAATAACAGTGAATTTATATACTGTGTTTTCAGTTCAATTTAGTACCTGAATAATCCTAACGCTGCAGTTTTCTAATTTCTAAATTACAAATTATTTACTTTCATCTTATTATTTACAATGCTATGATTTCACAAGAAGTAAATAAAAGAAAATTTAAACTGCTCACTTTCTTTAAACTGGTTGGTCATCCCAAGCAACAATTTCAAACCTCCAGGTATAAAAGGCATGGTGCACACACCAAGAAAAATCAGTATGCACTGAAGCACTATTAAAAAAAAAATGTTTATTGGCATCGATAGAAAATTAATATATCACATGGTTAAAGATAATGCATTCAATTTTAATTTGTCATCTCATAAAATAACTTAGTTATGCAATATATGTGATATGCAAAAATTATAATTTTATTTTGCATCAAAATGAGAATATTTTCAGTAAATCTGCAATACCCCTAGATAAAATATTGCTCTGTTCTGAATATGCAACCTTATTTTAAAGATTAGATCTTTACTTACCTCATTATATTCTTCTGTTTATCTAATTTTACTTTATGTGTCATAAACAAAAAACACAATAAAGTGTTTTTTTGTTAAACACAAAAAACTAGGAGAGTGGTAGGGAATTCAAATTTTTGATTGTGGTAACTAGGTAGCTCTAACGTAAAATTATATAGCATAATAAGCATCACTGATTTAGGATTCCATTAGATAGTGTAGTATTGACAATTAATTAATTAAATTTGTTGATCTTATTAATTTAACATATCATGCCCCAGACTAGAGCAGCAAAACAACGGGCACAAACTGAGAGGAGTGCTGTGACTCGGGAGAGAACTGAGGGGGCGATACTCCAAAGCATCACATCCTAAAAAAATGTGCAACTTGTGAAATGTTTGCCGAACTCTCTGGAACAGAACACGATCTAGCCAGGGAGGATGTCTTTATGTGTGCCAGGTGCAGAGAGTGTCTAGAAATTAGGCATCAACTCAACATTCTAATGGGTGTCTATGATAGCTTGAGGTGTAGGTAATTTCTTCAAAATACCTTTGAAGAAATTAATATGAGGGGGCCTGTAAAGCTCTCAGCTGCCCAACTCAATGCCTGAGCTCACTGTTATGCATTGGGCAACACAGCGACAATCTCCAAGGTAAAATGCGCTGTTCCCAAAGGAACTAGTTATTGTTGATGACTCTATTGTCAGGGAGACGGATAATATATTGTGTAAAAAGGATAGATGGAGTAGGACCAGGGTATGTCTGCCAGGGGCAAAAGTTGATGATGTTGAAACATATATCATCTTTTAAGGGCACAAAGGGTGATGTTGTTGTACATGTTGGCAACAGTGACATTAAAAGTAGATCTGCAGATTTACTTAACAAGTACAGGTCAATGTTGCAAAAAAGTCGCGAATTAGGGTTAAATTTGAAAGTGTCTGCAATTCTGCCCAGACACGATAGGAGGGAGTATATGATGAGAGCCTTGTCAATCAATTTGGCCTGGGAGGGAATGTGCAAGGCTCATGGGGTAGAATTTTTTTCAGCGTGGTTCTGTGCTTGTTAACAGGAAAGACTGCTTCTAGAGGGATGGGATACACTTAAATAAAAAGGTGCAAGAATATTTGCTGATGCTATCAAGGCAGCGTTAGGTGGGACGGAAAACTGCTAGCTTGGGGGGAATTCACAGACTAAAAGGTTAAAAGTAGCGCAGGCAGAGGTGAAGTTGATTCTTGCACTACTTCTATTAGAATAAGCAGCGGTCTGGAGCGAGGGGTGCTGGGGGTTTCAGGGACTAATGGCAGTCATCGTGAAACAGATAGGTATATGGGATGTATTAGGGTAACTACGAATAAGAATAGGTACATGTATACCAACGCTAGAAGTATAGTAAATAAATTTGATGAATTTGAACTGCTGTTCAAGACACCAAAGGCGGATATTGTTGGGATATCAGAGACGTGGTGTCACACAGATATTAGGAATGCAGAATTGGAATTTGGGGAGTACAATGTGTACAGAAAGGACTGACAGGATAGGAAGGGAGGAGGGATTATGCTGTTAATTAAGAAAAATATAAAATCAAAAGAAGTGCATCCAGTTGATATAGATGAACAGTGCACGGTTGAGTCAGTTTGGTGTGACATAAGCACTGCAAAAGCAAAAATAAGAGTAGGAGTGTGTTATAGGCCTAATGACTTGAATGAGTACGAGCAATTCTACAGAGAAATAGAGTGGGCTAGTAAATCAGAATGCCTTATAATGGGGGATTTTAACTTCCCAGATATTGACTGGAACTTGTGGATTGGTCACTCACACACTAGTAAGACTTTTGTGGATTTATTGGATGATTGTTTTCTACAGCAGCACGTTCGAGAGGCAACCAGAGAGGGCAATACTCTTGATCTGGTTATCGGCAGTGATCATTCGTGTATTAAAAATTTGCCGTTAAAGGAACCACTAGGTGGCAGTGATGACAGTGCACTGATGTGGGATTTACTTAAAGATATAATTACCATCAGCGGTAAAGGAAAGTTTTTAAAGGTACAGTTTTTAAATTCTGTACAGTGGGACCAACTGATGATGTTACCAACAGCAAATTCTAAGTAGGAAGCATTCAAGGAATTAATCGTGGAAGCTACTAAACGTTTCATACCTATTAAGAAATACAAAGGGTACTAGGAAAGTTTTGCAAACAGCTTTGTTTATTTAATTTTTTCAAAGTAATTTCCTCTACATTCAATACACCTCTCCATCCTCCGAAACCAATCTTTAAACCAGTTCTGCCAAGTTTCACAAGGGAGTAAAGCACACTCGTTGTCCCAAGCCCGTAGAAGGTCCTCATCACTGGAAAACCGCCTCCCTTTTAGCTTCATTTTCACATGCGGGAACAGTGCAAAGTCGCAGGGAGCAAGGTCTGGACTGTAGGGAGGGTGCTCGAGAAGTTTCAGTCCTGTTGTGGTCAAATATTCGGTGCAGGCTTTGGCGCGGTGAGCTGCAGCATTATCGTGATGGAGGTACCAGGTGTCCATTCTTGACTTTGGCCGCAGATTCTTCATAGATCCAATGACTTTAGGCAGGCATTTTTCAGTATACCACTTAGCTGTGACTGTCTTCTGCGTGTCCAAAACGACACGTTCCACAGTCCCACTCGATTTGAAAAATACAGCTATCATTTTCTTCTTTACAGATCGGGATTTTCTGACAATTACGGGTGTGTCGTCATCATCAAAGACCCAAACTTTGTTTTGAGCCTTGGTCGGCAGATCGTAATAGTACAGCCAAGTCTCGTCACCTGTCACGATGTTGTTCACATACAGAGATTGTTCCTTATCAAACTTTTTTAACATCTCCCGGCACCAAGTCACACATCGTGTCATCTGCTCTTCAGTCAGTTGATGCGGCACCCGGAGAGAACAAAGTTTCTTCACGTGCAAATGATCTTGCAGAATCGAATGAATTGCTGGTGCATTTAGGCCCAAAGTATCCTCTATCTGTTGGTAGGTCACTCGCCTGTTTTCGTCAAGCATTTTCCTCACAGCAGTAACGTTTTAAACGTAACTGACATTCGTGGCCTTCCCGGCCTCTCAGAATCCTCTAGAGTGAAATTTCCCCTTTGGAATTCTCTATACCACCTGAATATCGTTGTACGATGTGGACAATCATCATCTAGTGCAAGAGTCATTTCTTCTAAGCACTGGTCTATGGTTAAACCACGCACGAAATTATACCACAAAACTGTCCTTATCTCATTTCGTGACCACGATGCCATCGCAAGCACTTTACACTCTCACTACTAATGAATAACTGAGCCCATCGACTTGGCGTGGCGGCTACTATGCACGCATGAACATGTCTCAACGTGCAGCAACAAGCAGCTTCCTGTGATTCATTGTTGCGTCATATTGCAAAACTTTCCTAGTACACTTTGTATTGTTCAAGAATTAGGCCTAAATGGTTGTCAAATGAACTAATGAGACTCGTGGCAGAGAAGAAAAATGCATGGGATGCATATAAATTATCAGGCAACACAGAAGCCTATGGCAGATAAAAGGTAGTCTGTAAGCAGGTTACAAAAGAGGTTAGGCGGGCGAAGGCAGATTATGAGAAATCTTTGGCAAAAGATGCTAAGAAAAACAGCAAGGATTTCTTTACTTATATAAACTCTTAAAGGAAGGGGATGAATCAGATTGGTCCACTTGATATCGATGGTTCGGCTGTTGATGATCCTGCTCAGATTGTAAACCAACTGAATGAGTATTTTGCATCTACATTCACACATGAGGAGTTATTAAGGATGCGAAAATGCCAGAAAGAAATCAAATTGTAGCAGGGTGCTTAATGACTTTGTAAAAACTGAGAGCAAAGTGGAGAAGAAATTGTTGAAGTTAAACATAAGAAAGGCACCCGAGGTGGATGGGATCTATTAAGTTATATTGGCACCTCTGTAGCCAGGTGGGCAGGAGCAGCAGTGCGTAGTACACACTTCTTGATTAGACCGGGGTTCGAGCCCATGACCACCAAATACGGAGCATGCGGAAAGATCAGGGAATGACCGCTGCATATTCCCTGAGCAATATGGCCTTACTTGCTAATGGTCCTAGAAACCAAGTAACAACAATAACAACATAAGTTATATTAAAGGAGGTGGCAAAGGAACTAAGCAAACCCTTAGCCATAATTATGAGAGCATCCTTGGACTCTGGGAGGTTCCCACGGACTGGAGATGTGCAAATGTATCCCCAATTCACAAAGGGGGATCGAAGGGTGACACAAGTAATTACAGACCAGTTAGTTTAACTTCTGTTCGGGGTAAAATAATGGAGTCACTGGTTAAAGATTCATTGCAGGATCATCTATACAAAACCGCAGCAATAATTCAGACACAGCAATGGCTTGTTAAAGGAAAGTCTTGTCTAACAAATTTGATTGGATATTATGATGTGGTCACGAAGGAACTGGATGCAAAAAATAATTTTGTTATCACATACTTCGATTTCAGGAAAACTTTTTACACTGTTGTGCATGGAAGACTACTGTACAAATTGGAGCAGAATGGTATTAAGGGTAAGTTGCTACAATGGATAAAAGGATGGTTGAGTGGGAGAAGACAGAGGGTGGTAATCAATGGGTGCTGCTCTTTGTGGACTAATGTTATTAATGGAGTTCCACAGGGTTCAGTGTTGGGTCCACTATTGTTTTGTATATTTATCAATGATATCGATGAAGGTATATCAGGCTTAGTGTCGAAGTTTGCAGGTGATACAAAGGTTGGCAGGGTTGTTAATAACAGTGTGCTACTGCAACAGGATCTAGAAAATTTGGGAAGATGGGCTGAGAAGTGGCAACTGAAGTTTAACATTGACAAATGCAAAGTACTGCATATGGGTATAAGTATCCCCAGAGGAATGTACCAACTGTGTGGTACTATACTTAGGTTGGTAGAAAATGAAAAAGACCTGGGAGTAATTGTGCAGTCAGATATGAAATTTTCTGAACAATGCAGACAGGCTGCAAGAGCAGGTAATGGGATTTTGTCAATGATATACAGGAATTTTGCTAGCGGGGAAAAGGAGATGATTGTACCTCTGTATAAGGCAATGGTCAGGCCCCGCCTTGAGTACTGCAAACAGGTCTGGAGGCCTCGTTTTATGTAGATTTCCTTGACTGTGATACCATGCAATTAAAAGAACAATCATTTTTGAGCATATTGACAAGTTAACAGGCGTGACCGGCTAGCTGTGGTCTTGTGGTTAGCATGCTTGACCACAAATAAGATGGCTGAGGGTTTGGGCCTGCATATTGCTATGAAAAAGGAATGCTCTGTTGTGAACTGTGGTGCCAAAGAATCTGGCTGCACTTAATTCATTATGTATGCAGTTACAATGTATTTGCAAACTCTACTGACCTCAGCTATATTGAAAATAAAGGGAAAATGTATTTATTCATAAATCATCCAAACCAGAAGCGATAAGTTCAAATTATGGGTTTTGAGCAGATTGTAGGAAGTTTTCTTTTAGCCAGCAATTTTTGGCTACTTGATATATATCTTATTTTATTTTTTATACCTTATATTTTTATTGTTATTTTTGATTTATTTATTATTATTATTTTATTCTTTTGTCATTGTTAATGATTATTCTACTTCTTTAATTTTATTATTACTTTTTTGACCAAACAAAAGTGAACCCAGTGGCTTCCTTACACTATATGGCTAATATTAATACTAAAATCTAAATGCAGGCTCCTGTAATGGTAGCACCATTAAGTAGATCAGTAGGAGCACACTGCTAAGAAAAAGGAGGTCTGAACCTCCTCCTTAACAGAGAAAAACACACCCTCTTATCTGTATATACACTGGTGTGCAAAACTTAAGGACCAACACTATTTCTAAAGGTTACAACGACAAAATCAAATGAAACAGCCTGGGGCAATTTGCATAACTGAGGCCATTCAGTACAAAGCTGGTGCACGTGCAAAAATTTGAATCGTGATGAGAGGACTCACATAAACAGCTAAAAGCAGCAGTTCAGAAGTTATGTGCAAATTACCGAATGGTGAACACGATTTTTACAGATGTTCAATTGGTTTCATACACTGCTACAGACAACGAAATGGCCAGTAGACAACATCTGGATGACTTTACCCGGAGTTGAATAATTGGGAAGCTCGAAGAGGGGTGAAGTGAGAGGAATGTGGTTGCAGAGTTTGGTATCGCCCATAGCATCATCTCACGTGCATGGTCGGCCTTCAGAATGACAGGCACATATGCTCGAAGGACCAGTAGTGGTTATTGTCCACGAAAAACAACACCCAATTATGACCGCTATATACTGCTATAGGCCAAGAGGGACTGACACTAGACAGAAGGATCCATTACAAATCAGCCTGCACAGGGATGCAGGACATCATGGTTTACTGTGGCCAGGCGACTCCACAAAGGTGGACTGTTTGCCCTACAACCAGTACGCTGTGTCCATTTAACACCTGCCCATCGGAGACACCGTTTATAGTGGTGCATCGAACATAAAGACTGGATAGCAGCACAATGGGGTAAGGTACTCTTTACCGATGAAAGTAGATTCAGTCTCAGCAGTGATTCTGGACATCAGCTAATCTGGCGGAAGGTTGGCACAGGTATCACCCCGCAAACATCACTGAAAGGGATTGATATGGCGGTTGAGGTGTTCTCGTCTGGGGAGGTGTTATCTTGGATGGAGGTGCACAACTCCAGATACTGGAAGGCGGTACTGTAACCAGTGCATGCTACTGTACTGAGGTAATCCTTCCCCATGTGCATCTATTCTGAGGTGCCATTGCCCTCCGAGTTCGTGTTCATGGATGATAACGCCACACCCCATCGCACTTCAGCTGTTGATATGCTTTTGGAAAGTGAGGACATTGTTCATATGGATTAGCCTGCCCATTTTCCCCAATCTAAATCCCATTGAACACATATGGGAAGCTCTGGGGAGACGCCTAGCTGCACATCCACACCCACCAGAAAATGTTCACCAGCTGAAGATGGCGCTGACAGAGGAATAGAGGCACCTCCATAGCCTCAGTAGCACATGCGTCTTGATTAGACCGGAGTTCGAGCCCGTGACCACCAATTATGGAGGATGTGGAAAGGTCAGGGAATGACCACCGCATATCCCCAGAGCAATATGACTTTAGTTGCTAATGCTCCTAAAAAAACACCAAATAACAAAATAACAAGACAGAGGAATAGACGATGTTACCACAAGAACTTATCAACAACATTGTTCTAAGTATGGACAGGCAGTGCAAAGTCTGCATAGACATTAGGGTTTGTTTGTTTGTTAGTTTGTTATTTAGTTTTTAGGAGCATTAGCAACTAAGGCCATATTGCTCCGGGAATATGCAGTGGTCATTCCCTTGGCCTTTCCGCATCCTCCGTATTTGGTGGTGACAGACATTAGGGTTGGCCATATCTCCTACTAAGGACCACCTCTTCCCTTTGTTCCATCTTAGGCAGTGATGCATCTGTATCAAGGCAGCCAGTGCTATGTTGCCATTTTTGAATAAAGTCCCTCTGCACTGTGTTGTTTCCTTCATCATTTCTGTACCTCACGAGGTTTCTTTGGTATGCTTTCCCCATATCCAGGCCACTCCTATGAGAAGCTGCAGGTGAAAATCTGACTGGTCCTTAAGTTTTGCACACCGGTGTATGCTGTTCATCAAAAAAAAAAAAAAATCTCTCGGCTTCAGCTGAAGTGATGGCTACTGTTTTCATTATCATTTGGGCTGTTTTTAAAGTTTCAGGGAGTTTCTTTATTATATAACAAATTGTATTTTCAACATAGTCACAGATGACATTGATATCAACTTCATTTATAATTTTACATAAATACTGCATTTTCCTTTGAAGAAGGAAGGCAAAGAGAAATTCCTTTCATGTTTCAGGTTTTCAATTCTAATAAATTGAAGAGATCATAAATATTGGAACTGTCTACTACAACACAGTGATCGTTCTTCTTAAAAATAATTTTTGAATTCAGTAGTGTTTTACCTGCAAGTTTACTATGACACTTTCTATCAATCTTCCTCTTGAAAAATTTCCATATATTTTATTTTCTTCAAAACAAATTTTTGCAAAGGCTTTTGTGGTATTGTAATCCACCTGCTCCATGATAACGAAACAGGTGGATAAGACTTAATTTTTGGACTCTTTTAAATCTTGGAAAGGTGATACGGTCCTTTTAATTAGTTTCTGGCTGTACATTATTTTGTGATCTTGACTGTAAAGCAGCTGACAAAACAGAAATTTCCTGTCATTATCTATCACTAAAGTCAAATCATTTAGCAAACACTTGTTTTATAATGGTTCCCATTCAATTTTTCATAAAATGTTCAAAATGCGCTAGATATGGTCCTTGAGGCTGTCGCAGACTTTCTCTCAGATATGCCAGACAAACTGTGCTTGCTACCTGGGAGTCTAAAACGCTGATGGAACTGATATTTGGGTGACACTCAAGTCAAGTAAACCCAATTTCGGCAAAGTTCAGACAGTCTGTGACAGCCATATCCTCTGCTTGCACCTTCACGATGGTGGGACTGTTAGTAATCCTGGGTATAAACCCCATGCACAAGCATACTGTGGATGACCATCCAAGTAGGAACCAACGTAAGCAGAGGTCGAGGTATGGCACCCACACCACACGCAGGAATGCAGCCCCTCTGTGTTACCAGGCAATACTAAGTGGTAGATGACTCTCATCAACCGGTGCAATACCACTACTTTTCTTATTGGAGGCTCGAAGTTGTGGAACCTATGTTTAGTTTCCAGAGCTAAGTTCCAGTCAGCCCTCCCTATCTGTTCAGTCTTGCAGTATGATTGATGTCTTTTGAGGTTAGGATGAACACCAAGGCAAGATCCAAACTTCCTTACATTTTGAAGGTACAGCCCTAAAACTGTGTTCGCAGGCCGGCCGCTAGTTAGCACACCGTACTGAATCTATTGATAACTCTCTAGGAGGCTTTCAGATCAGCTATTGTATAATCTTTCTGCCTCTACTCTGCCAGATAGTGACTGGAGGGAGTCTGAGTGGTGTGTATGCAGGGGGGGGCATTGTCGAGGCAATGTTATGTCAAGGATCTGGGTATATTTTGCCATGTGTACGCAATAACCAAAAATTTCATTACTTCATACAGCATGTTCTCCCCTCTCACTTTTTCTTACTATTGAATACATCATGAATAGTCAAACTAATAGAGAAAACTTATCTGCAAAAAAGATCTGATCCTCCCAAACACTTCCTAGTTCATTTCACAAATATACGTGGTCTCAATTTTAATATCAATGATGTCCATTCCCACTTACAATCTGCCAAACCCCATGTACTTTTTCTGACAGAATCTCAGTTATAGGTTGATTCAACCACTGCTCATCTCAGTTGCCGAAATTATTATTAGCTGTATGATTCCTTTCACCTCAAAGGTGGTACTTGTGTGTATGTCCATTCCAATATTCCCTGTCAGAGACCTGGTAATTTGGAATCTTCTATTTTCGATCTTCTCTGCCTTAAAATCTCTCTACCTCATTCTGTCAAATTCATCTGTTGTCTCTACTGTTCTCCAAACTCCACTAATCACTTGGAACTCTTTGACTTCCTCTTTTTGCAACGTGACTTTCTCCAGTCCAACTTTTCTAACAGTGAGGTAATTTTTCTTGGTGATTTTAATGTTCACAACTCCAGCTGGTTTCCGTTTTCTAATCACGCAGACCCAGCTGGTCAAGATGCTGAAGCTTTTGCAATTACTGATGACCTAATTCAATAGTTCATTTATCTACCACAATACTAGACAGTCCTAACCACACAGCCAACACGCTCGATCTTTTTCTCACAAACAACCCTTCTAAGTACACGGTTTAAATGAGTGGTCCTTTAGGCACCTCAGATCACAACTTCGTGATCGTCTCTTCACCAATGGAGCCTTTATCTCATGGCTATTCCCAACCTCATGTTGTTTGGCATTACAAGAATGCAAAATGGGATGCCCTTCGAGATTTCTTTTCCTTGGTCCGATTACTGTTTTTTCAAAACTTCTGATGTCAATGCTTGCTCAGATCATGTCAGTGAAATTATTCTTGTAGGAATGGAATCCTTTATTCCATATTCCACCTTAAAATCTCATCCTTTTTCTAAACCTTGGTTTTCTAATAAATGTGCTAAGGCTGTTCAAGAGAAGAATGTTGCATATCGTATTTGGCTTGTTTATAATTCTTCGGTTTCATTTTCCGCATACACCAGAGCTCGCAACAATTGTAAAACTAGAATTTGTACAGGCTAAGAGTAGAAAACTTGTTTCTTGCCCTAATGGTAGCTGAGCATTCTGATCTCTTGCCAAAGCTATTGGCCGCAACTTTTGCCCATCTGTGCTCTCACCTCTGTCAAAACCAGATGGTTCTATTGTCATTTCAGCTTAGGGTAAAGATGACCTGCTAGCATTCCATTTTGCTTCCAACTCATGTATTAATTATCTTGGTAAAACACCTCCCACTATTCCCAGCATACTCCATTCAATGCCTCCTGTGTCTTCTGTCAAAAGGAAGTCAGAAGGATTTTGACGAATATTGATGCTAAGAAAGCTCCAGGTTCTGATGGTATTTCTCCACTTTTCTCAAAACCTGTGCTTCTAAACTTATTCCTGTTCTTTGTCGCCTTTCTTCACTTTCTTATTCCAAAGGCGTTTTTTCCTTCTGTTTGAAAATTTGTTCATATCCAGCCAGTTCCTAGAAAAGGTGACAAATCCCTCCCATCCAATTATCATCCCATTGCAATTACTTCTACTCTTCTAAAGTAATGGAGAAATCAATTAACTGCCAACTCTTAAACTACCTAGAGACCTTCTGTCTGAGCAACGATCACCAGCATGGGTTCCATCAGTGTCAATCCACTGGTGATATTCTGGCTTATGTTACCCACTTATGGACAAATTCAATGGAAAAGTTCTGTGAAGCACAAGCAGTTTCTCTTGACATCTCAAAGGCTTTTAATTGTGTTTGACACAAAGATCTTCTAAATAAGCTTCCATCTTATGGTTTTCCAACTGTTTTTTGTAATTGGTTATCCAGTTTTCTCTCTAACTGCTCACTGAGGGTGATGGTAGATGGCTCTCTGTCTTCTAACTTCTCCGCTAATGCTGGTGTCCCCAAGGTTCAGTTCTTTCCCCCACTCTTTTCCTCTTATATATTAATGACCTTCTTCCATTGACTGGAAATCCTATCCATAGTTTTGCTGATGATAACACATTGCATTTCACTTTCTAGTTTGAGAAACCTTGCCCTGTCCAATCAGCTTCAACTTCTTGAATATCCGCTACTGCCAATTCTTTAAATGCTGATCTCCACTGGGGCAAAGAAAACTTGGTTGATTTTAACCCTTCTAAAACCCAGTCCTGTCTTATATCTCGCAAAAAGGATTCTTTTGCTACTATGCTTATCTTTGTTGACACTCTGATTTCTAGGCAAGATGATATATCTCTTTTGGAGATTACCCTGACTTCTAATCTCTCTCTCTTGGCACAAGCACATTACAAACATTGTTTCCTCTGCATCTATAAAACTTGTTTTTCTCTTTTATTCTCAGTGTTACTTTTCTTCCAAACAGCTGTTCTTCTTCCAAACTTTTCTTCCAAACAGCCCTACCATGGAATATTGTTCCCACATCTGGGGCGGTTCCCCCAAAATCTCTCTCAGGCTTCTAGATTCCAATCAGAAGAGGGTAGTTAGGGTAATTAATGACTCATCTCTAACAGAGTCTCTGCACTCACTGTTTCATAGACGTACTGTTTCTGCTGCATGCCTTTTCTACAGATACTTCCATGAGCACCATTCTTCTGAATTGGCTTCTATAATTCTCACTCTCTCTTTCAAAACAGTCTGAACATGTGCCACCACCAGCCAACATCCATATGCTGTCCAACTTCAAACTCACAGAACCAACTTTTCATCTTCCTCGTTTATTCATAAAAGTGCTGTTTTCTGGAACAACCTTCCTTCATACATATTTCCTGAAAATTAATCTACCGAAGTTCAAGTCTAATGTCAACAAATATGTTCTTTTGTCTTCTTAACCTCCAACCCATGCACAGTACTAAGTACTATAGGTTCTAATATCTCTTGTGTTTGGGGTTTTCATAAAAAAAAAAAAAAAAAGATATACTTGCCACGCTGCCTTTGCCAATTTCAAAACTGCACACTACGTATCTTGATCCAATAACTTGACAATTTTAATTATCCTACTTGTAATTCTTTTGAAATTGCCTCCAAATTTGTATAGATTGTTATTTGATTTATCATAAAAAGAATATATCTTTTCCATAAATATTTTAAAATAATTAATTTGATTTATAAAATTAATTGAATCTTCTGGTACTACCAGTTAAGCAGTGCCATATATAATGTCAGAAAATTTCTCAGTTAGCTGGGTAGCAAAGCCAGAACTGCAATCAAATTTGTTCTACAATTCTGATCCCAAAAAATTGCGATGAACACAATACCAATGTCCAGTCCTTTTTTATTTGTAAATTTATTTTTTAATCTATGTTGAATAGAGATCTATTGCTTTTGGCCAAACTAATTAAGTACTTTATTTGCTTGATAGAGCTTCTTCATTTATTTTATTAATATGAGTTGGAAGAATGTCAGCCTTTGTTTCATTGATTAATTTTGCAATATCATGGTGTAATCTGGAAGTAAAATGTTTACTGGTAAACATTTTATTTCCAGATTACACCAAGTAAAATGCATACTGGTAACTTTCGTATAACACGACAGTTAGGTTCCTATAAAATGTCATGTTGTGCGAAACCATGTTATATCGGAATAAGAAAAGTTACAAAAATGGAGGTTATGTTCCAAAAATACACTATTTCATTAACAAAATATTAACAAAACTAATAAAAATACTCCATTCTAGATTTCATATATCTTCTGCTCTCTTTAAAAAAATCAGTAATCTAGGTTTATTTGCGTTTGCTTGATAAATCTTTGTGAATTTCATCGTATGGAACTAAGAATTTTTGAAGCTCCCTTTTAAACTTTGGCTCCTTTCATTCAAGAATCTGCATTCAAAAAATAAGATTCTAATTGCTTCGCTAACTTTATGCCTTCCCTTATGCTTTTTAGTGTAAAATTTGGAAGTTTAGAATTTCCATATGCACTATCATCCTCTGAATTGATTTGGTTTTACCTCTGATGCCATTTCCACCAAATCCGCTTCACCAGCCTCTTTTTCTACCAGTAATTCTTGAACATCTTTATTATTATTATTATTATTATTATTATTAGCTATGTGGTGCAAGGAAGCCTGAGGCTTATGCTGCACCAGCCAAAAAAAAAAAATCCCTAGTTACCCTGAGAGAAAGAGAGAGACAAAAGTAGAAGGGAATCACCAGGAAAGAGAAGAATGATGATATCCAGCTCAGGACCCTGGGTGTGCCAAGCCCATACTCACCAGATGTGAGCCCCTGGGGGAAATCATATCGCCAGCCTCTTTTTATACCAGTAATTCTTGAACGTCTTCAGTAATCATACCTTTTTTTTATTTTTTTAGGAGCATCGGCAACTAAGGCCATATTACTCTGTGTATATTGTCTATAAATTGCATGTGCTCTGTGGTCGATTTTCTTTTGCTTGAAGAAAAACTTGAGTTTCTGGGAGGAAAAAACCATGCTACCCTTGCCCAAGCCAGACTAACTCAGCCATGTTGTGAAAAAGACCCATAAAAATTCCTCTCATCATTGACTGCATTCGAACTTGGGTCTTTTCCACCCGGTGTGGGGAGGAGAGCAATTCTATCAACTGTGCTCTCCATGGGAGTCAGTAGCCATATCATCAAAACCTTCCCCTCCTACTGATGTAGCAAGTTTTACTATCGCACCGATTCCCTTTTCTGCCAGTTCCTAAATGAACTGACTCTGGCCATACATTTTTCCACGCACATTTAACGTTGACGGTTTTACTTCTTTCAGCAATAAAGCTACGATTCTGATATGGTCTACAATTGAGAAATGTTTCCATGCCTCCATTATGCCAATAGATTCAGAATAATTTTTTTCCAAAATCCATTGTAACAATTTTCTGATGTAATGAGTTTTTAAGGTGGATATAATGCCTTGATCTAAAGGCTGAATGAAAGAAGTTGTATTAACCCAGTACAACTGTGGTGGTAAGAACATAACTTCAATGTTTGGATGACTTAAATCTTTTGGATGGCCTGGTGTGCTATCCTCCTGCAAAACTTTGAAATCTAGATTTTTCCACAAGTTCAACAAGCACGAGTTCAATAACACAGAATGTAACACAGGGATTTCCCAACAAAATAAAATACAGAGATTTCTCAATAATTTTTTTTTTGACTAGCGAGTCAACAGTGGGGATTCAAAAAGAGTAGAAACGTTGAAAAATTACATCCAACATAATAGCAGGGATCTCCCTCCCGCGCACAAAAGCTCAAAAATACCCTGTTATGCAAGGTTTACTGAAATTGTCTAACTGTGTTAGAGCAAAACCGTGTTATAGAAGTACGGGGGGGGGTGCCTGTACTCATTTTTTTTATTATATTACTCATATTTATTGAACTGTTTTGTTTATTCCTGTTGTCTCTACACTGTAGTCTTTATATTCTTTAGAAATATGTAAATCATTATAATCTCTCTCTTTAGAACATTTAAAGTTACATATTTTTCACAAACTGAGCATGCCCTCATAGGTAGCACCAATGAATATAATTGGTGCTAACTGTTCTCCCAATGACACAAGGAATTTTTATGAGCTTCTTTATGGCACTGTTAGTTGGTCTCAGGTGAGGGATGCATGGTTTTTCCCTCTAAAAACTCAAGTTTTTTTTATCTAGCAAGTAAGAAAATTGACCACAGAATACAGTACAGTATATGCAATTTACAGACAATATTCCAATGCCTCTTCGCCTTAGTTGCTTTGGTGGTTAACACATACACACACACAAACAGCTGAACAGCCTAATTTTTTTTTTTTTTTGACAAAAAGTTTGTCATATTTTATTTTAAACATTGCATACTGATTTGAATTCCGGCAATCTGGTAAATTATTTCAACTTAATTCAGAAGCTTAGATTGCTATCAATGTAGCTAATTTTACTAATGCCGATAGATCTGATATAAAATCTAATTCTAAACTTAATGCTAATGCCCCATCAACAATATTGTTAATTTGCAAAGAAATTTTGTTATTATTTGTCAGTTAATAACAGAAGATTGGGTCAAAGAAAGTCCTTTTGCTACTGATGGTGCTCATTTTGATGTTGATGATGCATCTTCTTGCTCAGTCAATTTTACTTCCGATTTAAAATATCAGTAAGAGTTTGTTGTTGTTTCATATTATCCTGAAGTATTAATATACATCATCATCATCATCATTGGTTGCCTTCCCATCTGGGATTAGCAATCAGCAGCTGTCAAAAACATTATGAAATAATTGTTCCACATTTTTGCCTGGCCATTCCTTCAAATTATCCAGCCATGATATTCTTCTTCTTCTTACCATTAATTCTTCCAGTCAGAATGATTTGTGGCACTGCATATTCTTTTTGATATCTCATAATGTGACCAAAAAAAGAAGGTTATCATTTCTTGATTAGAGACAGCAATTTCCTTTCTCTGCTGACTGATCTTAACAGTTCCACATTTGTAACTTTAGCTCTCCATGGAATGTATAATATTTTTCTATATATGTATAAATCCCTCCAATTTCTTAATTGTTATTTTCTTTAATGTCCAAGTCTCACCACCATAGAGTAGTGTGGACCAGATGTAATACTCCATTACTCTTAATCAAATATTTAATTACAGATTACATAAAATACTTTTTTCAACCATTCTTTTAATTTCAGTTGAATCATCATTCCCTTTTTCATTAATTTCTCTTCCTAAATAGACATAATTGTTAATGTTTTCAATCAGTCTCCCATTAGCAGTACATGTGAGATTTGTATAATTCTTGGGGCTCACTACCATCTATTTAGTCTTACTGGGATTTATCCAAAGACTCATTTTATTACTTTCTGCATTAACTATCTCCATGAGTGTTTGAAGTTCAGAATCACTTCCTACAACTTTATCATTGGCACAGTGTATAATATTGATGACTACTCCATTTAAAGCAATTCCTTACATCTGGTGAGTATGGGCTTGCCACACCCAGGGTCCTGAGATAGATATCATCATTCTTCTCTTTCTTGGTGATTCCCTTCTACTTCTCTCTCTCTCTCTCTCTCTCTCTCAGGGTAACTTGGAAATTTTTTTTAGCTGGTGCAGCATAAGCCTCAGGCTTCCTTGCACTATATGGCTAGTAATAATAATAATAATGCCTCCTTCATAATTTTTTTCAGAATAGAGATTGAACAGTACTGGAGATAGAATGCACCCCTGTCAAACACCTCACTTTATCATACTTTCTTCTGTCAGCTTACTTTCCACTCTCACCATAGCACTCTGATTATAGTACAGATTCTGGATTATTTGGATGTCTGCTATCTGGTGCAGGATAGTAAACAATTTTCTATGTTGGAAAGACAACTTGAGCAGTCGAGACCCGCTAATTTTCGTAAAACCAGACAAATGCTAATAATTTATTGTAATTTTTCCTTGTAGAGGATCTGCGATCTCATTATGGATTTAAAATAAACTTTGTGGATTTTTTGAAAAGGGTAGTATAAGCTATTTTTGAAAATTTTAAGGAATATTAAATTTAAGAATATTATATATTTTATTTAAAGGCAGAAGAATACTCTTACCTGGGGTTTTCTTCAGGGACAGCTGCATCTGGGAGAGGTATAATTCAGAAGGTGTTGAAATTGCAATTATATGGAAGGAGGATGAAGGAAAAAGCTAGCTTTTGTCCTAAATCCTTGCATGGGGGGGGGGGTAATTGTTGGCATAAAGGGAGATGATGTTCTGTATGCAATTGCAATCCGGTGCACAGGGGATTGCATAAACCACATTTGTTTGCTGTTTGAAATCTATTGTTTTTTTGTTGATAGCTAAGCCTTTTAGGCATGTCCATAGTTTCTTGGAGCTGGCAAAGGCTAGATTTACTCCGGAATCTTTTAAGATCTTTTTCAATAGTTGTTGGTACATTTCAACGTACAGGAGCCCTGTCCATTATTTTTTTTGCACTTCTCATTTTGGTTTTTCTTTACTGCTTGTTATTTGGTTTTTAGGAGCATTAGCAACTAAGGCCATATTGCTCCAGGAATATGCGGTGGTCATTCCCAGACCTTTCCACATCCTCCATATTTGGTGGTGACGGGCTCGAACCCCGGTCTAATCAAGAAGCGTGTGTTACACACTGCTGCTCTTTCCCACCTGACTACAGAGGCGCCTTTTCTTTACTGCTTTCTTCAGCTGTATTTAAGGCACCATTTATGAGCCATTTTGGGTAACTGCGGTTGGAAAATTTATTCTTAAGTGTTTCGATCTTCTGTTTGCATTCATCCTCTGTCGATGAAAGCATTGTTGAACTGGGCTATTAGAATTGATTTTTTGTGAGAAAGGGGGCAGTAGCTGTCAAAATGTAAATAATTTCCGTTATTGGTGGGTTGGGGTATATTTTTGGGTTGATTTTGGTGGCATTTCTTGTTAATGTTAAATTTAGGAAGTTGATCCTGTTGTTTTCTTCACTTTCAATTGTGAATTGTAGCCAATCACCAGATTATTCAACTCATGGAAGATGGTATTTACGGTGTGTGGTTTGCCTATAAGCAGATAATCATCTACATACTTTCCATAAAATTTTCACACAAAACCTTCCATAATTTTCTATGCTGAACTTTGTCAAATGCTTTTTCATAGTCTATGAAACACACATAGACATCTTTTGGCCAGACATCTTTCTATTAATGCCAAAAGACTGAACATAGCGCTCTGGTACCTACACCCTTCCTAAATCTAAACAAAGTCTTCCCTCTTTCCTTTTCACATTTACCCTGGATGTGAAGAAAAATTATTCTTAAAAGTATCTTTAATATGACTCATGAGACTAACTGTTTAATATTATTATTAGCCATATGACGCAAGGAAGCCTGAGGCTTATGCTGTATCAGCCAAAAAAAAATTCCCGCGTTACCCTGAGAGAGAATCAGAAGTAGAAGGGAATCACCAAGGAAGAGAAGAATGATGATATCCAGCTCAGGACCCTGGGTTTGCCAAGCCCATGCTCACCATATGTGAGCCCCTGGGGTGAAAATTCTATACAGTTCTTTGCATTTGGCTTTTTTGGTAATGGTATGAAAGTTTATTTCAACCAATCCTGAGGAATCTTCCCTGAATCATAAACTTTGTTGAGTAGACACATCAGAGCCTTGATGCCATTTTCGCCACCAAGTTTAGATAGTCTGTCACTATTCCCTCCTCTCCAGCAGCCTTCTCACTCTTTGCCATTTTTAAAGCTTTCATCACCTCACTTTGAAGTATCTTTGGGCCTTTAAGATCTACTTCTTTCATACTTCCTTTTGTCTCTTCATCCTCTTGGAACAACTGTGATATATACTTTTCCCAGACCTGCTTTTTTTTGTTTCAAATCCATCACTGCTTTCCCTGTTTCATCAACTATGTGCATCTGGGTCTTTTTCTTATACAAGCCAGCCATTTACTTTACTTTCTATAATCATGCCTTGAATAGACTGGAATAATCATGCCTTGTCTACATTTCCTCAATTTCTTGGCATCTTTCTTCCAGCCATTGGTCCTCAGCTTCCTTGATCTTCTGTTCAATTTTAAAACTTATCTCCTTATATTTTTGTTCATATCTGTTTTTGTAACTTCTCTTTTCCATCAGCTCTAATATCTCCTCTGTCATCCAGGCATGTTTCTTTTCTGTCTCCACTTTTTCAAAAAGTTTTTCTCTGCTATCTTAATGGCAGTCTTCACATTATCCCACATAATTTCAGGACTGCCTTCATTTACTTCTCTAGTTCTATTCTGATTCCAAACTTCTACCTGTTTCTATGAACTTTGTTAATGTCTGCGCTACCTCCTCATTGTTCAGCTTTCTTCTGTCTATCTGAAGGCTTCTTTTTTCTGCCCTTTTGGAGGCTTTTAGCCTTGTTCTCAGCACTATTACTGCTGAATTATGGCCTGATGTAATATCTGCTCCTGGATATGGTTTTGCTGTTAATACACTATTACAAAATCTGTTGTTGATCATTACATAATTAATTTTATTTCTTATAATTTTGTTCAAATAAGTTTTGTTATTATACATGCAAACTGCAAAAACACATTAAATTTGAGGCCAATCTCGTCTGTCACAGTTACAATGATAAATCATTTCATTATGAGAAGTTTAGTATAGTCAAACTGCACTTTTTACAATTAATTTGCATAGGTGATGGATGATAATTTAAATAAAAATTATCATTGACAAACTAATAACATGTTCAATATTTTATGTATAATAGTTTTCAGCGAGGCGCAATACACCACTTTGAAAGACCGACTGGCGGCAACAGCGAAATAAAACACAAAGTTTGATTACTGGTTACTGAGGGTCAATCATGTCAGCTAATGCTATTCCCATTCAAAGTTGTAAACGAATGGTTTCTCTTTCAATTAAAGAAAAAATATGTTTTTACACCGGACAACTACATAAGTATAAGATCAACTCAAGACTTGAAGTAGCCGGTGGCACAGAGAAGTAAGATATAGCAATACCTTGCTTAGCATGGCTTCAAACAGCACAGGTTTCACTATAACACAGTTTTCAATTAAGTTTAAGTCGAAAATTTACCATACATATTAAAATTAATTCAATAGCTTAGACACACTCTCCATATATGCTGCGTTGTCGTAGCCTAGGTATGCATACATATACTGGTGTGCAAAACTTAAGGACCACTATTTCTAAAGGTTACAATCAAAATTTTTAGTTAAGGTACTCTTTACTGATAAAAATAGATTGTCTCATCAGCGATTCTGGATGTCAGCTAATCTAGCGAGAGGTTGGCACAAGGTATCACCCCACAAACATCACTGAAAGGGATCGATATGGCGGTCGAGGTGTTCTCGTCTGGGGAGGCATTATCTTGGATGGACGTACACAACTCCAGATACTGGTAGGCAGTACTGTAACCAGTGCACGCTGCTGTACTGAGGTAATCCTTCCCCATGTGTGTCTGTTCCGAGGTGCCATTGGCCACGAGTTCATGTTTATGGATGATAATGCCACACCCCATCACACTACAGCTGTTGATATGCTTTTGGAAAGTGAGGACATTGTTCATATGGATTTGTCTGCCCGTTCCACTGATCTAAATCCCATCGAACACATATGGGACGCTCTGGGGAGATGCCTAGCGAAACGTCCCCACCCACCAGAAAATGTTCAACGGCTGAAGATGGTACTGACAGAGAAATGGACGATGTTACCGCAAGAACTTATCAACATTGTTCTAAGTATGGACAGGTGATGCAAAGCCTGCATTGACATTAGGAGTAGCCATACTCCTACTGAGGACCACCTCTTTCCTCTGTTCCATCTTTGGCAGTGATGCATCTGTATCATAGCAGCCAGTGCTTTGTTGCCATTTTTGAATAAAGTCCCTCTGTATCATTTTGTTTCTGTTGTTGTGTCGGTGTTGTTTCCTTCATCATTTCTGTACCTCACGAAGTTCCTTTGGTATATTTCCCCATATCCAGGCCACTCCTATGAGAAGCTACAGGTGAAAACCTGACTAGTCCCTTAAATTTTGCACACTAGTGTATATGCTGTGATGCCAACTCTATTGTCTCACACGCACATGTGCCAATAGCTCCCCTCAGGCAGTCAGCGGCAACATGGAACAGTGTTCAATATTGTTAATTCCATCCTGATGAGACAACATGATAGCTTTTCAAACTTTTCATTTCCCAATTTATTTTTTATCCCTTTAAATACGATCGAATATATATCTGCATCTTGGCTAAAAATCTGCCAACAACATGCGTTCTGTTTGGCCGCATGTTTTGTCCCATTTGGCAAATGATTCCACTGGTTCCATTCCATTCGCAAATTCAGACAATTGCCAGACATTGTGAAGATCAAAAATGACTTAGGATTCAAAACCTTGGACACTGCCAATGTATGCGACTGCATTGACTCGCATGCAAATGACTTAGATATTGCAACTCTCCTTGAAATTGACGAGCAAACTGCATATGAAGAAGAGGAAAACAATTCTGAACTGGATAATGCTGAAGTGGCACCAAAAGAATTTTCAACAGAAGGATTGGAGAAAGTTTTTTGTGGGGTTGACCTGCGCGGTGATTATGAATGGAGATTCGAATGTTGAATATACCCTCAAGATACGGAAAATTTTACAAGATGGGATTCAATGCTACAAAGACTTGTACGCGGAGAAAAAGAAAAAGAAGAGATGACTTCACCAGACTTCATTATTGAAATACCTAAATAAACAATAAAGCTTTTTTTCCTCTCTCATGATGTTACATTTTCATTAATATATTTTTTTTATTTTTTGTATATCTTTTTATATTTATTTTTTATATATATTTTTATTTCAAATCCTTTTAATTGGCTATCAAGCACAAATTACTTATTGATTTATTATAATTTATTTATAGAGTTTCTCTGGTACCCATTCAATTAAAACACATTATAATTATACCTCAATCAGCACTGTTTCACATAACACAGAACAGTTTCGGTACCAATTATCAGTGCTATGTAGGTTATTGCTGTACTCTGTGGCCGGTGGTCAGAGCGTGAGTACAGTAGTACGGGTTCTTTGAGTGGACCAGGGTTCAAGCCGGTGACTGCTAAATACGATTAACATTTGTATCGATGATTTTTTGTAAACACCTTTGACCTGGTGGTGGGGCCGGAGTATAAACAAGGACATTTTTTTTTAATACTATTCTGTGTTCTGTACCACCGCGCTTGACTACTCGGTACAGCGATTTGGCATTTTGCCCTTTGCAATTGTCATTCCCAGTAAATAATTATTTTGAATAACACTGCAAATAAAATTCATGTGTTGAAAACGCTATAGAGTGGTTTAAAACTAAATAATAAAAGCTTTAGTTAAGTTGCGAATAGGAAATTAATTTGAATAAGAAAATTATTTTATTCAATAAAATAAGTCCATTTTGCCCCGACGTACCCACATCTTACGAAACACCTTGGTGTTGGCTATTTTGTTATCGTACTCCATATTTACGTTTGCTTTTCACTCTGTAAATGTCAGTCTTTTATTTCACAAAACTTTGTATTACTGACAGAAGAAATGCTATTAAATGGTAAATAATAAAATAACGTTTGCCATCCACAGAGATGTTAAATTTGTGATGCTATTAACATAAGGTCCACAGAGTAGTAAGATACTCTGTGATAAGATCGTACGTAAGTCGGTAGCCGGAGAGACGTACTTAATTAATCAGCCAGTCACATGGTTACGGGCTAAATAATAAACATAAAATTCGTGCATTCATTACTGAAGCAGCGAAAACTAATTTGTGTTAGTTATTTTGTATTTATATTACAGTTTAGTACTACTCTGTTTAGTTATTAGTTTAGTTATTAAACCACAGTTTAGTTATTAACCCCAGGGGCTCACATCTGGTGAGTATGCGCTTGGCACACCCAGGGTCCTGAGCTGGATATCATCATTCTTCTCTTTCTTGGTGATTTCCTTCTACTTTTGACTCTCTCTCTCTCTCTCTCACAGGGTAAATCAGGAACTTTTTTTTTTCCTTGTGCAGCATAAGCCTCAGGCTTCCTTGCATCATATGACTATTAATAATAATAATAATAATAATAATAATAATAATAAAACAGTTATTAGTTATTAAAACAATCTCTTGGAATAACATCTCATAGTTTACACTTTAAAACGTGGGCGGCTTTTTTTTTTTTTTTTCTTTAGTTGAAAATTGACTACTACAAAAATCTAAATGTAATTATAGAAATAATTAATCATTAAAATTTCGTTTTTTTTTTTTATTTTATGATTATTATTTTTAAAACATTCATAATTAAACAGAAAAGAACATTATGGAAGAGAAACATTTAATTGCGCACAGTAAAGTTCGTTGTAACTGCTTTCCCAGGGTGTTTTGTGACATGTGGGGAGTACTCAGAGGCGTAACTAGGGTTGATGGACCCCAGGACAACTAAAAAAATGACGCCCCTTGAAAACTGTTCTTTAAAAAACCATAAAAATGACTGCCCCCAAATTTGGCTCCCAGGGCACGTTCCCCATCTATCTCACCCTAGTTACGCCACTGGGTGTACTTTCAGATCGGTTCATGACCTAGAAAAACAAACAAACAAAAAAAAAAAAAAGTTCATGTAAATATGCACCCTATTCAGAAAGGGAAAAGGAGTTTTGGCTAGTTGAAATGTAAAAAACGGCTACGAAGTTTTCAATGGTAAAATAATAATAAAAATAAAATAATAAGAATAAACATTTTACTTGGTATGCGTCTGCTTTACTTATTTATTATTTTATCATTATTTACTGTTGGAAACACCAGAGCCAGTTTTTTTTTTTCTAATTCAAACCATAGCTCCGTCCAGAATTGGCCATATGTTTATTTAAGCTGTTTCCAGTTTTCATGTCTTGAATCGAACCTGAAAGTAGTGCTTCTCCAAAACCGCCTAACCACCAGTCAGGAAACATCTTGAATTTCATATTGTTACATCCAGCCCTACCAATACGTACATTTCATCCTGCGTGTTTCAGATATTAAAATCACTTCTTCATATCCTGATTTACAGCAAACGGTTACTGACAGATCCAAGTTTTGAATACACGTGACAATTTTGTACACAGTGCAACTGTCGCGTGTCTGGAACAAAGTTTTGCGTGTTCAAATATTGATTAAATTGTTTAAAAATGACTAAACTAGACATTTTTTTAACATAATTATTTATTTATATTTATTTGGTTGGCGACAGTATGTATATCACATTTATACTTACTCTTGATTCAATTCATTAATCATATTAAAATTACAGTAAACGCTTAAAATTTTGGCACCCTTGGGAATTAGCGATGTAGCACAGGTTATTCACCGTCCTCTCACACCAAGTGTAAAAGGGCCAGGTTCGAATCCCGTCAATGACGCGAGGAAATTCTATGGTCTTTTTTCACTCCGTGGCTGAGTTAGTCGGTCTCAGGCGTGAACGTCATGGATTTTGGTCCAGACAATTAGAAGAGAGAACATTATTATTATTATTATTATTATTAGCTATACGATGCAAGGAAGCCTGAGGCTTATGCTGCACCAGCCAAAAAAAATTTTTGAATTACCCTGAGAGAGAGAGGGAGGTACATATGCAATTAAAGGGTATAACACACACAGGCACATGAAATAATTTTTGGGAGGCCTAATATATGACTTGCACTTCCAAATATTCGCAATTTCGAGTATTTGGAAGTGCCGTCTTTTAAAATTTTTCCGGATTTTAGAGAAGTAAACCCAGTGGTTGTGTTTTGGAGAAGCATATATATTAATACTTAAAGTACACATATAAGTATTTTAAATATTAATGCGAACAACTTAACTAATTTTTCATCTGTAAACGTTTACATCGACTAAAATATAGTATTAGTCGCTAAAATGTAAACATTTCAATTTGTTAAATGTTAACAAATGACGCTAAACATGGTCACACTCATAGTCACAGCAAACCTTGTCATGTAACTTAATGGCAATTTTAAATTCATGCCTAATACAGTCAGTAGACAGAAATCATGGGTTACTACGTAGTAACGGGTGGGCCCAACTTCCGCCCTGA
This sequence comes from Mastigoproctus giganteus, assembly GCF_048544385.1. Taxonomy (NCBI): domain Eukaryota; kingdom Metazoa; phylum Arthropoda; class Arachnida; order Uropygi; family Thelyphonidae; genus Mastigoproctus; species Mastigoproctus giganteus. The sequence goes on from NC_143575.1 coordinate 212,586,831, forward strand.
TAAGAGCAGACACATGGCGAGGCATTGAGTCCACTAGTTCACAAAAGCGTTCCACAGGTATTTCCAACCATGCATGCTGCACTGCTGTCCGTAATTCCGCCGCATTCCTGGGTGGAGGATCTAAAGCTCGAACGGGCCCTTCCACAGCATCGCAAAGATGCTCCACAGGGTTCATGTTAGGTAAATGGGAAGTCTGTTCCATGGTGGTAAAATCTGCGGAATGCTCTTCAAACAATGTTCTAGTCACCACGGCTCTGTGGGCAGGCGCATTGTCCTGCTGGAAGAGTCCATTACCCTGTGGGTGCACAATGACCATGAAAGGATGCAGACAGCCTGCAATGATGTGCACGTAACCCCAGACCATTACCGATCGTCCACCTGCCTGAACAGTTCGGTGTTGATATGACGGGTGCAGCTTCTGCCAGATACGCACCCTCCTGTCTACTCGAAGTAACGAAACAGGTTCATCGGACCAGGAGACCCGTCTCCAATCATCCAAAGTCCCGTGACGATGTTCTTTCGCCCAGTTGAGGCGTAGACTCCTGTGTCGTGGTGTCAGCAATGAGACTCTGGTGGATCGGCGGCTCTCATAATCTATTGTTGCTAACGGTCGCCTAATAGTCTTGGTGGAGACGATTCTGGCACCTCCCTCTTTGAAGTTGGCGGTGATTTGTGCCACTGTCGCTCTCCGGTTGCCTGAAACAATGCTAGAGATACCTCGACGGCCACGTTCATCCACCACCTTTCTCTGCTCACAGTGCTGTCCACGGTGAAATGTTATTTCGGAAATCACGTAATCCCGATATATTCTTGATACTGCCGAACGGGTATAGTGCAATTTCTGTACCACCTCCGCGATAGAGTGACCAATGCGTCGGGCACCCACTGTCACCCTTCTTTCAAAGTCGGTTTGCTCACAACCTTCATCCATATTGACATCAAATTGCCGTCTACGTGAATGCAGTGTACCTATATACCTGCCAAACGGTGAGTTCGTCCACTGGCGAGAGATGTGACAGCGTCGCGTTGCCCAGGAACCAGTATCCAATGAATTCCCTACTTTCAGTGTACAGTATCAGACAAAATATTAATGAATTAGCTTCAAAGTAAAAAAATACTTTTGCATTGTAGCATAAAAAATTAACTGTTCCTCTTAATGAATAATTATAATGATTATAATTATTCATTAAGATTTACATGACATTGATTTTGTTGTTGTAGTAGGATTTTAGGAGCATGAGCGACTAAGACTTATTACCATGTATATACTGTCTTTGAAGATTAAATGCACAAGGCATAATATGATATGAGTTTAAATTAACTAAATAATATTGGTGTAGATACACCATAGTTTACTCATAGATTTAACTACATACGTAGTGTAAAGGCATCGTTTAATTTTATGTCATATTGTGGCTGCCTTCACAACGAGATACCAGGTAGTCGTAGTAGTAGTAGTAGTAGTGGGATGTGATGCGATGCAAGAAAGCAAGTGTATGAGCTTATGCAGCATCAGCCAAAAAAAAAAAAAAAATCACACCATTCCCTCCAAATGCCTGTCCAGTTCCTCCTTAAATTTATTCAACCTATCAACTCCCACAACGACATATGGAAGTTTGTTCCAGCAATTAACCACCCGCTGGCTAAAGGCAAATTTCTGCACATCTATTCTACATCTGTCCTTTCTTAATTTGAATTTATGCACCCTTACGTTCGTAATCTGAACAAGTGGAAGGATCCCATCAGAATTCAGCGTGCTCAACCCATTCAAGGCCTTATACACCTCAATCAGATCACCGCGCAGGTGCCTAGTCTCCAGCTGCTGCAATTTGCAGAACTTAAGCCTCTCCTGGTAAGAGGATTCCTTCATTCCCCTCACCAATCTGTACAAGCTCAAGCAAATCTACATCCTTCCTAAAATGGGGCCTCCAGACCTGTACGCAGTACTCAAGGCGTGGCCTGACCATTGACTTATACAGAGGGACAATCACCTCCTTTTCCCTGCTAGCAACACAACAAGCAACATTTCACAAGGTAACAACATTTCACAAGTTGCACATTTTTTTAGGCTGTGATGCGTTGGAGAATCGCCCCCTCAGTTCTCCCTCGATTCACAGCACTCCTGCCACTTTGTGCCCGTTGCTTTGCTGCTCTAGTTTGGGGCATGATATTTTAAATTAATAAGATCAATAAATTAAATGTCAATACTACGCTATCTAATAGAAACAGTGAAGCGTATTACGCTATATAATTATACGTTAGAGCTACCTAGTTACCTCAATTAAAAATTTGATTTCCCTACCGCTATATACAAAAACAATGTCTGCAAGATTCCAACGAAATAACGGTCTTACGTATATTAAGTAGTAATCCACAAATACTCTTTATCTAAATTTAAATAAAAATAACCAGCGTAACTATAATACTACGTATTAAGTACAATATATTTTTTTTGGTAGTCGTTGGCTCATCGGCTTCTGTGGCTATAATGCACCTCCCAAGGTTTTTGTAGTACTTTGATCCAAGCCCGAGGTGGGATTCGAACCTGCTACCTTTGAGTTGCCAGGCAGGCACTTTACCCATCCGGCTGGCAAGTACAATATAAAATAACAATTATGTAAATAAAAAGGCAAACACTTATCGCACTACTTCGAATAAATAAGGAGACTACTGTTATTTATTCTCACTGTGTACCACCACCCAGACAGCCGTTTCGAAGCTAGTTAGCTTTATCATCGGTGGGCGGGCAGGTACCCTGATAATGCTACCATGCCATCACAGTTGCGAAGTCGTTCCACATATAGGTAAACTATGACGTATCTACACAGATATTATATATTGTCTGTAAATTGCTTGTGTTGTGAGGTCAGTTTTCTGTTTGCTAGACGAAAAACCAGAGTTTACGGGAGAAAAAAAATCATGCTTCGTTCGCCTGAGACCGACTCAGCCACATTATGGAAAAAGCCCATAAAAATTTTTCACGTAATCGACGGGATTCAAACTCAGATCTTTTCCATCTGGAATGGGGATGATGGCGATCCTACCGAACGTACTACCCTCCAGGGCACATTGATTTTATTAATGTATTTGGAGAAATTCAGTCAATTTCTCTAGCGTACATAATAGGCTGAGTTAGTCGGTCTCAGGCATAGATAGCAAGGTTCTTTCCCCAGAAACTGGGTTTTTCGTCCAGCAAACAGACAAATCGACCATAGAACACACGCAATTACCAGACATAAGAAAAAATAATAAAAAATAAATAAGAAAGATAGCTTATTTTCATTTTTGAAAATAACTATTGCAGCATTATAACTATTGCTGAGGGAAACGGACAAGTGGCTCACGTTCGTTCACTAGGTCTTCCATTTCAAAGCATTAGTTGAGTTCTGTTTTTCTTCTGCTTCAGTCACGCACCTGACGAACTGTATGTCAAGTTATAATGGCAGGAAAAAACCTTGGCTATGTGGAATTTAATCTATTGTTTGTGCACGTCAGTAAGTCGCTGTTTATGGGAGATATTATCCATAGATTTCATCAAACATACCTTTTTCCAGGTGCTTCACGTGCTCTTCAAGTGCAGCCATACTGGACATTTTCTCTCTTGCTCTCATCTACTGCAAAGTGACGTTAAATTGCTCACCAGTTCACGCAACGTATCACTAACTGACATAGCTGTAATTTGCAAGAACAGTTGCTTTAAGTTGCCTAACTGATATAGCTGTAATTTGCAAGGACAGTTTACTTTAAGTTACTAAGTTTGATGAATAAGAGATAGCTTTAAAAACGAGAAATTCAAATTCATAATTTAACTAAAGATATATGTCCTCAGAGAAATTACTAAATGCTTGCAGGAGTAACTGTCCTTTCATCTTTTTTTTTTTTTTTTTTTCACAGCCTGCAGGATTAAAAATATATAGATAATGCAATGGCTTTAATTCTTTACAAACCCAAGTTTATTCAGCAGAATAAACTTGCCTTTGTAAAGATTTTTCCTTGTATTGCACTAATTTCAAACTGATGGCCCACCAAAAGTTTTACTATTGGTTTAAATTATGAGGCTGCTATGACAGTCGTTTCAGGACTTACTAGTCCCTCACCAGATAGTAATGAGGGACAGATGGACTAGTGGCAACACCCAGACAAAACAGACAGTTTAATTATATTACGATTTGGAAAACTCGGATTTCGTATGCTACATGACACCTCACATCGAATAACTTTATAACTGTTTTTTTCTGCATTACAGACCATCTGTTATCTGATAAGGGACTAGTTAGTCCTGAAATAGGCTGTCATAGCAATCACATCTTTTAAATAAATAGTAATTAAACTTTTGGCGAGACCATCTCCCTGAAAGTAGTGCAATACCAGGAAACCCATCGCAAAGACAAGTAGGTTCTTCTGTAAGAATTAAGACTATTGCATTATCATTGCAGTTTAAATCCTGCTGATCGCAAAAACTGACGAAAGGACAAGGGATCCCTATAAAGATCATATAAAGAGAGAAACGTCACCCCTTTTTTACAAGTACCGCTAATTAAACACATCATGAGAGCTGATACGAGTGCCGGATTGCTTTCTTAATATTTCCAGATTGTAAAATATTGTTTTGTTTGTTTGTTTGTTTATTTTCTTTTCAAAATATGTCGGATTTTACACAATTTATTGCAATTTGTGTTCAGTATTGTGAACTTCGAAATATGAAGTTGAAGTGGTCGGGGTGTATGTTCGCACCTGCCTTTGGCAAAAAATGGTGGTGATAATGAAGATTCTGAAGTTGACAGCATTCATTCTAGCCCGAGTATAATTATTAATTTTAAGTTGAAAACTTAGTTTCATCATCCAAAACAGAGGTTCCCAAACTAGCCCGCTGACCAGATCCGATACTCGAATATTTTCGAGGACGAAAAACAAACGCTCAAGATTAACAGCCAATATTATTATTATTATTATTATTATTATTATTATTATTAGCCATATGATGCAAGGAAGCCTGAGGCTTATGCTGCACTGACCAGAGAGAGAGAGAGAGAGAGAAAGGAATCACCAAAGAATGATGACATCCAGCTCAGGACCCTGGGTGCGGCAAGCCCATACTCACCAGATGTGAGCCCCTGGTGTTTTTTGAACATTTAAGAAGTAAAAAGCTCCTGAGATTTTTTTGAACTTGAAAAAAAAATTATTATTATTATTATTATTATAGCTATATGGTGCAAGGAAGCCTGAGGCTTATGCTGCACCAGCCAAAAAAAAAAAAAAAAAAAAAAAATTCCCGAGTTAGAGAGAGAGAGAGAGAGAGAGAGAGAGAGAGAGAGAGAGAGAGAGAGAGAGAGAGAGAGAGAGAGAGAAGTAGAAAGGAATCACCAAGAAAGAGAAGAATGATGATATACAGCTCAGGACCCTGGGTGTGCCAAGCCCATACTCACCAGATGTGAGCCCTGGAATTTCGGGTTACCCTGAGAGAGAGAGAGAGAGAGAGAGAGAGAGAGAGAGAGAGAGAGAGAGAGAGAGAGAGAGAGAGAGAGAGAGGAATCACCAAGAAAGAGAAGAATAATGATTGATGATATCCAGCTCAGGACCCTGGGTGTGCCAAGCCCATACTCACCAGATGTGAGTCCCTGGGGTTTTTTTGAACATATAAGAAGTAAAAAGCAAGTAGGCTGCTCTTATTAATACTTGTAAGTTGCGAATAATTCATCATATTACTCCCAGGGGCTCACATCTGGTGAGTGTGCGCTTGGCACACCCAGGGTCCTGAGCTGGATATCATCATTTTTCTCTTTCTTGGCAATTCCTCTCTACTTCTCTCTCTCTCTCTCTCTCTCTCTCTCTCTCTCTCTCTCTCTCTCTCTCTCTCTCTGTATTTTTCAGGGCAACTCAGGAATTTTTTCGGCTGGTGCAGCATAAGCCTCAGGCTTTCTTGCACCATATGGAATAATAATAATAATATTTATCTACTTTTCTGTCAATTAAGAAAAAACTTGAATGATTGTGCTTTGTAAATTATTAGCAATAATAATAATAATTATTATTACTGAAAAATTTATTTAAATTTAATCATGTTGTTTAAAGTTAGGGATCACATATATATATATATATATATATATATATAGGTTCAGTTGACTACTTAATATAATACATCTTATAAAATGGGAGACAACTTTTTGGACCAGGCCCATCTATTACCTAGAATATTCCTATGTGACTCTCCTTTCTAAAAATGTTTGGGGGATACCTGGTCTATAATACTATACTGTATAAGTTAGTTCGAACAGTGTACAGTAGAGTACTGTAAAAGTGTCACGTGTCGGACGTTGTCACTGTGATATCAGTTTTCCGTCACAGGTTGGAATTGTGATATTTCTGGAGCATATATGGAAATCATGGATTTTAATTTTATGACCCAGCCACACAGATTAGTTAGGAATCTAACCTAATCAAATTCCTATTCATCTGTGGTTTAAGAACAAATAGTCATTAGCTGTCCAACAAATTTAACTGAATGAATGAAAATTGTATTGAATAATTGCGTATTCGTAAATATGTGTAGCGCCAAGTGGATTTCTTGACTACCTGAGATCACTGTTATTTTTAGTAGATTTTTTTAACTGAAAATGTCGGAAGGTAAGCCTGGTTGTAGCAGTCGTTCTGCAGACACAAACAAGATTGTCTGATAATTAATAATCAAAATAATATAATTTTCTTTTTGGGGAATGCGTATTATCATACCTGCAGGGTCGGGTGACTCACTTGACCGAACCGGGACCAACAGCAAATTTAGTTCATTGATTATTAAAAATCATCACATGATATGCGATTCAGATGTGACTAAAACATGCCAGTTTAACCCTGGTTATCTGACACGGCCCCGAAGTAGATCTTACCCTTTAATTGGAATGCAGATACCATTTTGGTATCTGTTAGACACCGTTTTTATATATTTATTTGTATTAAAATTTTTTAATCTTTTTTGTTGAATTGAAACTGGTTGTTATTAATTATTATTTTCGATGTTTTAACTTTCTTGTAATTATGAATTTTTTATTCTTTTGTTATACCCCTCCTTCTCCTAATTATTCAGCTTTTTGTCCAGCTAACCCCCCCCTCTCCCCCAAATAAAACAATTTTCAGAAAAATAAATATACACAATGGGTAAAAAGAACAAAATTATAAAATGCTATTGGTGGAGATGTATTATTTGCTCCAGCTAATTCCACAAAAGATCATGTGACCTGGCATCTGTTAGATGCTGAATTGTTAACTTCTTGTAACTCTAGCAGACTGAAATGAATAGGAAAATGCTGCATCATCATTTAGGGAAATTTGATGGGTAAAGTTATATAAAAGGTTATGATTTTATTTCATAAAAACAAAATTGCACACTGCATGATCAGTGAAAGGTTGAACACCAGAATATGAGGAAAGGGTGGCATTTCCTTTGGAAAATAGGTTTTATTGTGTTCTAGTATTATACCACAGGCTACTGTCCCAGAGATATTGGTTACTGTTGGAAGCAGTACTATAGAAATACTAATGTCAGATATAGACTAGGTATTTTATCTATGGCATACTAATTTGATTACTTTCATTTTTTTTTATTTATTATGATTATTAGAAATGACACTGAACATGTATAGAAATATACAATAATTTTACTTTCTTTGTGCCAACAAGTGCAGGAACCCCTGCACATACTGTGTTACTCAGCCTTGATCAGTTCTGATTACTGACCAATGTATTCATTTTGCATTCGGCTTTGCAAAATCAAGTATTATCTTAGTGCTGTCTCTAGAGGGAGACATTGACATGATCTCAGAACCATTTCAAGTACATTGTAAAAAAGGGTTATGGTAGGATTATTTAGTTAGAAATAGTATTCTAAGGGGAATAGCATTGTTTTGTAAAGGGAAGCACTTGTTTAATTAACCTGAAAATCATTATGACATTGGTTAGGAAATGACAATATGTGGTCTCTATCCATTAAGGTGAATTATATATTTTACATGTAAATAAATTTAAATAAATAAAGACACGGAACAGGAAAACAAAATCGATTTATATTGATACTTATATCAAATAGAAGTTTAATATTTACACTCAGTTGTTAGCTGGTAATGTTTCAGGATTCTTTCTGAATCCTGTTATCAGATCAAAAGGGGTCTGTGGGTTAAAATTTCATTTCCCTTTTTAACCCCTAGTCCCCCTTTTGGTTTAGCATTAGCAAGGGCACATGATGCAAGCTTATATAGAATCAGCCAAAAAAAAAACAACCCTTATTTCACCCATTTCCTCGCTTCAGATGTTTGTCAATTTCTGCCTTGAATCTAAGCTATCAACTTCTACAACGGCAGATGGACGTTTGTTCCAACAATCAACCACCCGCTGGCTAAAGGCAAACTTCCGCACATCTGTACTACAACTGTCTTTCCTCAATTTGAATTTATGCCCTCTCAGGTGATTATCCTGAGCAAGAGGAAAAATTCCATTAGCATTGAGCACGCTCAAACTATTCAAGACTTTATACACCTCTATCAGATCACCTCGTTGGTGCCAAGTCTCCAGACACTGTAATTTGCAAAACGTAAGCCTTTCTTCGTAAGAGCACCCCTTTGTTCCATTCACTAATCTTGTTGCCCTTCTCTGTACTCGTTCCAACAGCTCTACATCTTTCTTAAATTGAGGCCTCCACACCTGTATACAGTACTCAAGGTGTGGCCTGACCATTGCCTTATACAAGGGGATAATCACCTCCTTATCCCTGTTTGATGAGAGGATTCAGAAAGAATCCTGAAATGCCACCTGCTAACAATTGAGTGTAGATATTATGTTTGTATTTGATATAAGTATCAATAAAAATCTGTTTTGTTTTCCTTTTCCATTGTAGTAAAACATTCTTCATTTATATATATATAATGTATATAGTCAGTGTCATAGCTAGAAAAAGTGAGCCCTAATGCAAAGCTTTTCAGGGAGACCCACACTAATATCCCCTGAAAATATTTGTTTTGGTAAAAATAAAAAAATCCTTAAAAACAAATCTTTAAAAATTGCTCTGGAAGCAGCAGCTATGAAAAAAAATTATTGTTCATAGACATAGTAAATTTTATCATAAACAGAACTAATAAACTTACATTTTTACTCAATTAAATTTTGGGCAGGAGGGAAGTCGGCCCCCTTTTGGTTGTGGGCCCCATTGCACTGCATTGGCATAGTTATGCTACTGTATATAGTTCATCATTGTAACAGTATCATTCATGAGTTGGATGCAGGAATTAACTTTTACTCATGTATTGTCTGGACTGTAGTGAAGCAGCTGACTCAGTCTTACATGAGACATTGATAAACTGGAACATACTGGGATCAAAGATTAGATACTTAAATTCATTAAAGGTTGGCTACATGTCAAGAGACAAAGTTATAATTAATCTTCAGTATATGGTAGGATTTCCCAGAGATCATTAATGGGATGACTGCTCCTGTTTCTAATATCCTTAAATGGCATTAGTGTAGGGATACAGTGCATGACACAAAAATATATATATGTGATGATCAGGAGTGTGGGTGTTCACGGTGCCAAGCAGTGGTTCTATAGGACAACTGGAATGGGCTTCACGGATGGTCACATAAGTGGCATCTATGTTTTTATGTTGAAAAATACGTTTTACATTTGGGAAATAATTGCATAAAAATTTGTACACTTGGAGGAATTGAATTAAAAATAGTAGAGGAAGAAAAGGATTTGGGGGTTATGAGTGAAGCATACATGCAGTGTAGTGCAGCCAGCAAGGAGGACCCATGACATCATCTCAGTGATTTATCAAAACTATATTTATCTAGGTACGGAGGCTATACTTAAAAAAAAAAAAAAAAGACATTCAGCTTGCCCTCAGTAATAGTATAGTGGTTTTACCACTTTTCATGCATTTGGAGAGGTCTGGGTTTGAATCTCATTGGAGAAAGAAGTTATTGTTAAAGACCTCTTGAACTGTGGCTGTATTTAGCTAGTCTCAGGTAGATGGGAGTAGTTTTTCAGCCCTCACAGCCCATGTGAGCTCTGTTGTGTAGTCTATAGACTACTCTACAGATGTAGTATTGGAGTTTTTGGGCACAAGGGTACAGATGTAGTACAATAGAGCTATTGTACTTTTTCTGTGTAGTGACTGTTGTGCTATTTTATAGACAGTACAGTGGCATAATGGAGCCTAAAGATGGTGATGTGCTACAAAACCAAAACAACAGCAATAAGGTCATCAGGTTTCTTCAGAGGGTCCAAAAAATGTTAGATTGGCAAATAGAGAGAGAGGAAACACCTATGTAGTGGTTTTTTTGGTATACAAAAAAAAAAGCATATTCTTTTTGCATCATCTGGTTAATACTAATTACATCTGCAGTGAAAACTTTTTTATTGGTATTCAGAAATTTGCACCCTGAGATGGTTACACATGGTCAGAGGAATTTATAAGATAGAGACAAGAATATTGCCATATTTTTTGGATATGAATATGTAGTGTATATAACTCTGTACTTGCATTATAACCACTTGGCCAATGGCCCATCAGTTGTTTTTAATCATAAAAATCATTATTTTACATTAGTTTTTTGCTAGTTAGAAGTACAAATAAATTTCCATCAATCTGTTTACAGATTTTTTTTTTTTATTTTTCAGGTGAGGGGAGTCTTTTAGTTGTGGTAGTAGACACCAATCCATCTGTGCAATTAATGAAAAAGGGTGAGGTAGGTAACTCTTCTTGAAATGAAAACTTGTAATTTTATTACATATGTAGTTATGTGAACAGAACTTAACAAATCTTGAATAACTGAATACTTGCAATCAAACTTAGTTATAATGAGCATGGAAATGACGAGATTACAGCTGTAATGAGCAAAAAGCCATAATGATTTTAATTTATGCATATTCCCATACAATTGCTCACTGTTATAACGAGCATACTACACAGATATACCGAACAAATTTTAGTAACTATACAAACATTCTTAATTGCTCGGGTAGTCGGAAAAACCCAATTCTTGGAATAGACGAAAATGAAAAGGGTGACTTAGCTTTATGACCACCTCCATCGGATGTGGCCAGTTTATGACTTTGTCCTCCAGGGACGGGGGCTATACAATAGTGCATTGGCTTTGCGCTTGTCGCATTACCCTATTTACAGATTGTCTTGTATTCACTGAACCATAAATTTATTTTGGGACATCTAAGAATTTTGGAAATGGGACTTCTAGGAACGTTATATGCATTTCAAGACTTCTAGGGACGTATGCATTTCGGGATTCTAAGAACTTTGTATGCAGATCACTTTTTATTGTTTGACACCTGACAATACATTTAAATTCAAAGGGGAAAAATGTGTTGGTGGAAAAAATCAAAGGCTCGCTTGACGGTCGTATGCACAAATATGACAAGAACTGATAAAAGAAAACTGTTTGTTATCAGAAAATTGTTAAAACCTCGGTGTTTAAAAAACGGAAGGAAACTTCCTGTGGATTACACTGCAAACAAGAAAGCTTGGATGACTTTGGATATTTTTTGGCAATATGTAAATGATTGGAATAAGGAGCTATTCAAAAAGAAGAAAAATATTTTATTGTTAGTTGATAACTGTCCTGTATGCCCCCAGATTCAAAATTTGTCCAACATTAAGTTAGTGTTTCTGCCTCCCAGTGTGACATCAATTTTACAACCAGTGGACATAGGTGTAATCAAGAGTTTGAAAGGATTTGGTAAAAGACATCTGATCAGTCAAAAAGAACGGAAACTTACTGAGTCTATATCGATATTGGATGCTATAAATTTATTGAATGATGTGTGGAACAGTGTTACTTTGACAACCATGTCGAATTGCTTCAAGAAATCGAAATTAAATTCAAATGAAATTTCACTTGTAGATGAAGAAGGTGGAAACGAAGAAAACAACTTGCCATTATCCGAATGGTTTGCTAAGATAACATCGATGAATTTGTACGAGTCGATGACAACTTATTAACTAGTGGTCTTCCTACAGAGGGTGACATTATAGATGCTGTGCTCAACAAAGATGATGATAAAGACGATTGTGATGATGATATGTTGACAATTGAAAGTGAATCAAAATGAGTGCCGACAATTTTACAAGCTAAAGGTACATTGGCACGTTAGTCAATTTTTTTGAAGGAACTGAGGCAAGTAATGAGACTTTTAATGCGTTGACTGTTTTAAGGGGAAACTTAAGAAATATCAAAGTGAAATATTTAAAACAAACATCAATTTTAAGATTCATAAATAAAGACTAATTGAAATCATGTTTATTATTAAATAGTATTGTTTTTAATTACAGAGAAATAAATTGTGTTCAGTATTAAGTGTATGGTTTTAAAATTACAAACAAATAAATTGTGTTTAATATTAAGTGTATTGTAGTTTATACAAGCATATTTTTACAAATAATATGTAAAAAATATACTTATATTATTTTTTTCTCTCTAATATTTCTTTTGTTTTTTGAATCTATCTTTTTATCAAGTTATTGAGAATTTAAAAAAAATAGGAGGTAGATTTAACTCATCACTGATATAGTGTTCATTGTTCCCATCTGTGCTATCACTGATAAAGCGAGTAACAGTTATAACGAGGAAATTTTGTCGGTCCCTTGATGCTCGTTATTAGCATTAGTAGAGAGGCATATGATGCAAGAAAGCAAGCTTATGCAGCATCAGCCAAAAAAAAAAAAAAAAAAAACCCCTTCCACTTCACCCCTCCGTTCGTTCGAAATACCTGTCCAGCTGAGCCTTAAATTTATTTAGGCTACAACACAGGATGGAAGTCTGTTCCACCATCCAACTACCCGCTGGCTAAAGGCAAATTTCCGCACATCTATCCTACATCTGTCTTTCCTCAATTTGAATTTATACCCTCTCAGGTAATTATTCTGAGCAAGAGGCATTATATCATCAGCATTGAGCATGCCCAACCCATTCAAGGCTTTGTACACCTCTATCAGATCACCTCGCCGGTGCCTAGTCTCCAGACACTGTAATTTGCAAAACTTAAGCTTTTCTTCATAAGAGCAACCCCTCGTTCCGTTCACTAACCTTGTTGCCCTTCTCTGTACTCGTTCCAGCAGCTCTACATCCTTCTTGAAATGAGGCCTCCAGACCTGTATACAGTACTCAAGGTGGGGCCTGACCATTGCCTTATACAAGGGAATAATCACCTCCCTATCCCTGCTAGAAAAATTCCTGTATATCATTGATAAGACACCATGAGCTACTCTTGCAGCCTGTCTGCACTGTCAGAGAACTTCATATCTGCCTGCACAATTACCCCCAGGTCCTTTTCATTCTCTACCACTGTCAGTGTAGTACCACACAGTTGATACGTTGCTCTGGGGTTGCTGTTTCCCATGTGTAGTACTTTACATTTGTCAATGTTAAACTTCATTTGCCAAATCTTAGCCCATCTGCTCAACCTTTCCAGATCCGGTTGCAGCAGCATAGCGTCAGTAGCGTCCTTAACAACCCTGCCAACCTTTGTCTCGTCTGCAAACTTGGACATTAAGCTTGATATACCATCATCAATATCATTTATAAATACAGAAAACAATAATGGACCCAATACTGATCCCTGAGGGACTCCACTAATAACATTAGTCCACGATGAGCAGTGTCCATTAATTACCACTCTCTGTCTTCTGCCACCCAACCATCCCTTTATCCATAGCAACAATTTGCCACCAATGCCACACTGCTCCAATTTGTGCAGCAGTCTTCCGTGTGCAACAGTATCAAAAGCCTTTCTAAGATCCAAATATATAATATCAAAGTTATTCCCTGCATCCAGTTCTTTTGTGATTACATCATAGTATCCAATCAAATTGGTTAGGCAAGACCTTCCCTTAACAAAACCATGCTGTGTCTGAGCTATAACTGAATTCTTGTCAAGATGATCCTGCAGTGCTTCTTTAACCAGTGCTTCCATTAATTTTCCTGGAACAGAAGTTAAACTCACAGCCAAAATAATTACTTGTGTCAGCCTTTGATCCTCCTTTGTGAATTGGGGTTACATTTGCACATCTCCAGTCTGTGGGTCCCTCCCCTGAGTCCAAGGAAGCTCTCATAATTATGGCTAATGGATTGCTTACTTCCTTTGCTGCCTCCATTAATATAACTGGATAGATCCCATCCACCCCAGGTGCCTTTCTTGTATTTATCTTCAACAATTTCTTCTCCACTTTACTCTCAATTATTACAAGATCATCTAGCTCACTGCCAGTGTTTACTTCATCTGTGGCATTCCCCTCGCTGAATAACTCCTCATGTGTGAATGTCGATGCAAAATATTCATTTAGTTTGTTAGCTACCTGAGCAGGATCATCAACAGTTGAACCATCGATATCAAGTGGACCAATCTGATTCATCCCCTTCCTTCTAGAGTTTACATAAGTAAAGAACTCCTTGCTGTTTTTCTTTGCATCCCTTGCGAAAGATTTCTCTTAACCTGCCTTCGCCTACCTAACCTCCTTTGTAACTTGGTTACAGATCAACTTATATCTATCATAGGCTTCTGTGTCACATGTTAATTTATATGTATCCCATGCATTTTTTTTCTCTGCCATATGTTTCATTAGTTCATCTGACATCCATTTAGGCCTGAACCTTGAACAATATTTCTTAGTTGGTATGTAAAGCCTAGTAGCTTCCAAGATAAGTTCTTTAAATGCTTCCCATTTTGAGTTTGCTGTTGGTAACATCATCAGTTGGTCCCACTGTATAGAATTTAAATACTGTCTCAGACCATCGTAGTCGCCTTTACGAAAGCAATAACCCTTCCCTTTACCCCTGATGGTAGTTACCTCCTTGAGTAAATCCCACTTCAGTACACTGTGATCACTGCCACCTAGTGGTTCCTGTATCTGCAGATTCTTAAAGTATGAAGAATCACTACTGATAATCAAATCAAGAGTATTGCTCCCTCTAGTTGCCTCCCGAACATGCTGATTTAGAAAACAATCATCCAATAAATCCATAAAAGCCTTGCTAGTGTGTGAGTGACCAACCCACAAATTCCAGTCAATATCTGGGAAATTAAAATCCCCCATTATAAGACTCTCTGATTTACTGGCCCACTCTGTTTCCCTGTACAGTTTCTTATTATACTCATCAGAGTCATTAGGCCTATAGCACACTCCTACTCTCAATTTTGATCTCCCAATGCTTATGTCACACCAAACTGACTCAACACTGCACTGTCCAGCGATGTTGACTGGCTTCACTTCGTTGGATTTTGTGTTTCTTAACTAATAGCATAACCCCTCCTCCCTTCCTATCCTGTCTATCCTTTCTGTAGACGTTGTACTCCCCAAATTCCAGCTCTGCATTACTTATATCTGTGTGACACCACCTCTCTGATATCCCAACAATATCTGCCTTTGATGCTTTGAGCAATACCTCAAATTCATCAAATTTATTTACCAAACTCCTAGCATTGGTGTACATTCAAGTATACATGCACCTGTTCTTTTTCTTAGCTATCCTAACACAACCCATGTGTTTACTTGTACCCCAATGACTCCCAGCAGACTCTGAAATATCCTGCATCATATTTTCCAAGCTGCTGCTCATTCCAATAGAATCAGTGCAAGAATCACTTTCACCTCTGCCAGTGGCTACTTTTAATCTATTAGTCCTTGTATCCTCCCAATCTAGCAGTTTTCCGACCCACCTAACACTGCCTCGATAGCATCAGCAAACATTCTTGCACCCTTTCTATTTAAGTATATCCCATCCCTGTAGAAGCAGTCTCTCCTGTTAACAAGTACAGACCAGGCTGAAAAAAATTCTACCCCTTGAGCCTTGCACAATCTTTCCATGGCCGAATTGATTGACAGGGCTCTCATCATATACTCCCTCCTATCGTGTCTGGGCAGAATTGCAGACACTTTCAAATTCAACCCTAATTCATGGCTATTTTTTCAACAGTGACCTGTACTTGTTAAGTAATTCCGCCGGTCTCCTACTCTTAATATCATTAGTGCCAACGTGTACAGCTATATCATCTTTTGTGCCCTTAACTTTGTGCCCTGTCATTATAACCAAGTTTGACTGAATTTAATGTGGAATTCTATAAATTTTGTAATTTTTTTACACTCAAATGTTTAAATTTGCGAAAAGCTGAAAATAGTAAATATTAGTAGTGGTAAATGCAAGAAAGCAAGCTTACGCAGCATCAACCAAAAAAAAATCCCATTTCACCTATCCATTCGCTCTAATAGTTTGTCTAGTTCTTCTTTGAATTTATTCAAACTATCCATTTCCATGATGGTCCTGGAGCTCCAGCCATTATTGTCACCTCAGAAATCATAAACACTGATTCTGTAATTGTGAGAAAAGATCATTGTATTAGAGTAAGGTAACTGGCAGAGATGTTCAGGATATCAGTAGGAAGCAGGCACGGTATTCTCCATGACGATTTGCATATGACACATGTTTGTGCATCATGGGTTCTAAGACTACTTGCAACTGAGGAACAGCAAGTTCACATGGAGGTTTGTCAGGAGCTGAGCTGCAATGGATGGTTACTGAAGGTGGTGAGGTTCTGCATATGGTGTTATCGCCGGATGAGACATAGCTTCATCATTTTGACCCAGACAGTAAGCAATAAAGCTCTATTTGGAAGTCTATGTCATTGCCAATACTGAAAAAAGCAAAAGTTGTAGCTTCTGTAGGAAAGGTTATGGTGATCTCTTTTTTGACATTCAAGGAATGGTTGACCAGCATCTTGTGCCATGTCATATGACTGTTGCAGGACCTTACTGCAGAACTGTATTGCACATTTTGTGGGATTACATATATCGCAAACAATCATAACTGTATGCAGGTGGGTGGATGCTGCCTCATGACAATGCGAGACCTCACATTGCTTATACTGTCATTCAGTACTTAGTCAACATTAGTGTCAAATGTGTTCCTCAACCACCTTACAGCCCTGAACTACTTGCATCCTGTGACTTTTTTAATTTCCATTTAAAAAGGAGATGTGAGGGAAATGTTTCCAGTCATCAGAAGTTGTAAAGACGTTAGCATTAGTAGAGGCATATGGTGCAAGAAAGCAAGCTTATACAGCATCAGCCAAAAAAAAATACCATTTCATACTTCCATTTGCTCGAAAAGTTTGTCTTAGTTCTTCCTTAAATTTATTTAAGCTATCAACTTCCACAAAAAAAGATGGAAGTCTGTTCCACCAATCAACTACCCGCTGGCTAAAGGCAAATTTCCACACATCTATCCTACAACTGTCTTCGGTCTACAACTATTCTACGTTTGTTCTTCAATTTGAATTTATGCTCCCTCAGGTTCGTAATCTGAGCAAGAGGAAGAATCTCATCAGCATTGAGTCTGCTCAACCCATTCAAGGCCTTATACACTGTACTACTGTACTGGAAGACTACTGTACAAATTGGAGCAGTATGTCATTAAGGGCAAGTTGCTGTAATGGATAAAAGGATGATTGAATGGGAGAAGACAGAGTGGTAATCAGTGGACACTGCTCTTCATGGACTAATGTTATTAGTGTTGTACCCCAGGGTTGGTGTTGGACCCATTGTTGTTTTGTATATTTATCAATGATATTGATGGAGGTATATCAAGCTTGATTTCAAAGTATGCAGATGATATAAAGGTTGGCAGGGTTGTAAATAACAGTAATGACAGTATGCTACTACAAATGGATCTGGAGAAGTTGGGGTGGATGGATTGAGAAGTGCAACTGACATTTAACATTCACAAATGCAAAGTACTGCATATGAGTAACAGTAACCCCAGAGAAATGTACTATCCTGGGTGGTGTTACACTGAGGATAGTGGAGAATGAAAAAGACCTGGAGGTAATTACGTAGTCAGATATGAAGTTTTCCAAGCAGTGCAGACAGGCTGCCAGAGTAATCATAATAATGGTCGGACCTTTATTGTACATAATGTGGGACCATGTTTCTCTCTCTTCATGTGTGCAGAGGGGATCTTCTGTTATTCGAAAATAAGTTAACTTTGTGTTGTAGGCACCATAGCCCATCAGGAGAAACGTAAATAGACCTGAATGGAACCAAGAGGGGGGCTCTAGGATACACACATATGATGGACATAGTGTGAACATTTAACTTTCTCAAACTACAGTGATGACAATTTATGCACATTCTAACAAAATTAAGGAATGTACCCATGGTGTGCCACCATCAAATGGTGTCAGGATTATAAAAGCAAAAGATAAGATGATGGAGAATATGGAGAGATTCTTTAGCATGTGGTTTGCAAATAAAATCTTAATGTCAATGACTTTGTTTCAGGATTAGATAACTTCACATTTCTCCACCTTCATTGATAGTTACTGTGCAAATAAAAACCAGGACAACAAAACCTTTCTCATGCTAGATAATGAGTTGGACATCTGGATAACTTGGAGGATCTGGTCAATAGTTCTCATGTTCAAGGCTTGATATTGCCACTACACCATTAGCTAGTTGAACAATGGCAAATAGTCCTGCAGTGCACAAATTATGGACAGAATGATATCTCACAAAGTGAACCAACTTTTTATACCAATTATTTCAGTGAAAATTTTATTCTTTTGTTTAAGTTTACATTATTCTTTCTAAGAATAGGAGTTTCCAGGAGAAAGGTAGCCTTGTGCAGGCGAAGTTTTCACAGCTCTGGCAAATAGAGAAGTTTTTTTAAGATTTCTTCTGTTTTATTAACTTAAATTGGCATATTAACTCATTTTCTAGAGTAGCTTTATGTTCTTAGTTACAATACTCAGTTTAATTTTTAACTTCGATAGAGATTTTGTAGGTTATTACTTAGTATCGATAAGGATATTCAATCCACTTGTTTTACAAGTTTTGCAGCTCTGGTGAACGCAAAGTTTTAGCTATATTTAGCTGCTTTATTGACTTAATTGTTATATTAAATTATTTTCTATAAGTAACTTATAGACCTAGTCAAGATCTTTGGTTTATTCTGAATTTAGATAGTGAGATTTTGAAGTTAATTAATACTTAGTGGCCGTAGATTTACTGTTTGTAACTTTCCACCATTGTTATACGATACATTATATCCTGTACTAGGTAGCATTAGCTTAGTATAGTATATAATATTATCAATTAGTCAGTAAAATTTATTAATCTTGTCAAACTTAATTGTCAATTAAATTGTACTTTTTCAACTAAATACATACAACGACGTAGATTTTACAAACGTAACATTATTAATTAATACATAACTTGATACGGCAGTTCTATAACGAAACTCGGAGATAATACTCGATACTGTTGTTGTTATTTGGTTTTTAGGAGCATTAGCAACTAAGGCCATATTGCTCCGAGGATATGCGGTGGTCATTTCCTGACCTTTCTGCATCCTCTGTATTTGGTGGTCACGGGCTTGAACCCCGGTCTGATCAAGAAGCGTGTGCTATGCACTGCTGCTCCTGCCCACCTGTCTATGGAGGCGCTCTCGATACTGAAAAATATAGATACGTAGTGTTATAACTGCATTGGAAAATAAGTTTAGGGTTATAATTTTGTACTGAAATTGAATTGAAATCATGACTCAGACCAGAGCAGCAAAGCAAAAGGCTCAAGCTAATGGGAGTGCTGTGGCTCAGGAGAGAACTGAGGGGGGTCAGTTGCCCTCTGAATCACAGCCTTTTAAAATGCACTGCTTGTTTGATGTTTGTGGAGCAATCAGGTACAGGACATGATATTGCCAAGGGGAATGTCTTTGTGTGTGTGTGTGTGCGCGCAATGTAAGGAGTTTGAGGAAATCAAGCGACAACTCAGCATAGTTATGGGCATATATGAGAGCTTGAAGGACAGGGTGGATGCCCTCGAAGGATCTAAATTGAGGGGGCCCATCAAGCTCTCAGCTGTCCACATCAACGCCAGAGCTTGCACTTGATCATCATGCAACACAGCGGCAGCCCACGAGGCAGAATGCGCTGGTCCCACAGGAACTAGTAGTTGTCGGTGACTGTATTGTCAGGGAAATGGGGAACATGGTGTGTAAAAAGGATAGGTGGAACAGGACGAGAGTATGTCTGCCAGGGACAAAGGTTGATGACATTGTAGAGCAGATATCTTTTAAGGGCACAAAAGGTGATATTGTTGTACACGTTGGCACTAATGATATTAAGAGTAGGAGACCAGCAGAATTACTTAACAAGTACAGGTCACTGTTGAAAAAAAGCCACGAATTAGGGTTGAATTTGAAAGTGTCTGCATTTCTGCCCAGACAAGATAGGAGCGAGTATATGATGAGAGCCTTGTCGATCAATTCGGCCGTGAAAGTTTGTGAAGGCTCAAGGGGAAAAATTTTTTTCAGCCTGGTCTGTACTTGTTAACAGGAGAGACTGCTTCTACAGGGATGGGATACACTTAAATAGAAAGGGTGCAAGAATATTTGTTGATGCTATCGAGGCAGTGTTAGGTGGGTCGGAAAACTGCTAGCTTGGGGGGATACAAGGACTAATAGATTAACAGTAGCCACTAGCAGAGGTGAAAGTGATTCTTGCACTGCTTCTATTGGAATGAGCACCAGCCTGGAAAACAAGATAAGGGTATTTCAGAGACTGCTGGGAGTCATTGTGGCACTAATAAACACATAGGTTGTGTTAGGGTAGCTAAGAATAGGAACAGGTGCATGTTTAATTGCATATACAATAAACCCCCGCTATTCGTGGTATCTGTATTCGGGGTTTCGCGTATTTGTGATCGCTGATTTAATATAAAATGAAACCTAAAAAAATGTGAATTTTAAAGCGCCGTGAATATTTTCCACCATAAAAAAACATGGGCGTGGCTAAAATTATCTTTCCCAGTCAAAACAGCATTTAGTGGGTGGGGGGGAGAGGGGTGACAAAATCGCGAGCGTAGATGTTTCTTGCTAATCCTTGTTCAGTATGTGTTATGCGCTTGTCATGAAAGGTTTGGTCATTTTCTTTTAATTTATATGCTTATAAATTGAATAAATTTATCAAATTATAAATTGATATGCTTACAAAAGTGATAAATCTACCATTTTGCAGTGTAAAACAGACTTTTTCGAGTGTGTTAACGAAAGAAGTGCCTTTATTGTGGACAAGTTCTTTTTTACCCGTACAAAAATATGGCTACGAATAACAAGAGAAATGTGAAAATATGAAAGGTGATGACATTAGCGAATAAAATTAAGTTATTAGACAAAATTTCTAATGGTGAAAGTGTCTCTTCATTGACAAAACATTATAAAATCAATGAGTCAACGGTACGATCAATCAAAAAATCGGAAGAAAAAATCCGCCGCAGTGTCCGTGAAAACGCGCTAATTGCTTCAAAAATTTGCTCTGTAACTCGTGATGTTAAATTAGAAAAAAATGGAAAAGGCTTTAAATCTTTGGATAGAAGACCGAACTCGAAATAAACTTCCGTTAAGTTCACTCATCATTCGTGAAAAGGCAAAACTCCTTTATCAACACTTTAGCGAAACTGGTGACAGCACTGGCGGGATAAGTTTTTTTGCTAGCAAAGGCGCTGGATTGAAAGATTTGTTTGAAATTTCTGATAAATATTACATTTAATATTAAATTGTTTCTTATTTTCATTTCGATGCCATATGCTTGCATTTCACTATGTACTGTCTATGTACAGTCATATTATGAAGTGCATATAATACATACATAGACAAAATTTTAGACTAGTTTTTTTTATATATTTCATACTTTGGAACGGAACCCCTTTATTACTGTGGAAGCAATAACTCAGTATTCGCGTTTTCGGTATTCGCGATATTTCTCAGGAACGTAACCCCCGCGAATAGCGGGGGTTTACTGTACATTTATACCAATGCTAGGAGTTTGGTAAATAAATTTGATGAATTTCAGGTGTTGCTCAAAACATCAAAGGCAGATATTGTTGGGATATCAGAGACGTGGTGTCACACAGATATAAGGAATGCAGAACTGGAATTTGGGGAGTACAATGTGTACAGAAATATAGACAGGATAGGAAGGAAGGAGGAATTATGCTATTAGTTAAGAAACACATAAAATCTAAGGAAGTACTACCAGTCAACATCACTGGACAGTGCAGTGTCGAGTCAGTTTGGTGTGACATAAGCACTGGGAAATCAAAATTGAGAGTAGGTGTGTGTGTTATATGCCTAATGACTCTAATGTGTATAATAAAAAACTGTACAGAGAAATAGTGGGCCAGTAAATCAGAGAGTCTTACAATGGAGGATTTTAATTTTCCAGATATTGACCAGAATTTGTGGGTTGGTCACTCACACACTAGCAAGGCTTTTGTGGATTTATTGGATGATTGTTTTCTACATCAGCATGTTTGGGAGGTAACTAGAGTGAGTAATACTCTTGATCTGATTATCAGTAGTGATTCTTCATGCATTAAGAATCTGCAGATAAAGAATCCACTAGGTGGCAGTGATCGCAATGTGCTGAAGTGGAATTTACTCAAAGAGGTAACTACCATCAGGAGTAAAGGGAAGCATTTTTGCTTTCGCAAAGGCGACTACGATGGTCTGAGAGAGTATTTAAATTCTATACAGTGGGATCAACTGATGACGTTACCAGCAGCAAATTCAAAATGGGAAGCAGTCAAAGAACTTACCTTGGAAGGTACTAGGCTTTACATACCAACTGTTTGTTTGTTATTTGTTTTTTTTTAGGAGCATTAGCAACTAAGGCCATATTGCTCTGGGATATGCGGTGGTCATTCCCTGACCTTTCCATATCCTCCGTATTTGGTGGTGACGGGCTTGAACACCGGTCTAATCAAGAAGCGTGTGCTACGCACTGCTGCTCCTTCCCACCTGGCTACGGAGGTGCCTACATACCAACTAAGAAATATTGTTCAAGGTTTAGGCCTAAATGGATGTCAGATGAACTAATGAGACATGTGGCAGAAAAGAAAAATGCATGGGATTCATATAAATTAATCGGGGACATGGAAGCCTATGATAGATATATGCTGGTCTGTAACCAAGTCATAAAGTGGGTTATGCAGGCAAAGGAGATTATGAGAAATCTTTGGCAAAGGATGCAAAGAAAAACAGCAAAGAGTTCTTTACTTATAATAAACTCTAGAAGGAAAGGGATGAATCAGATTGCCCACTGGATATCAATGGGTAAACTGTTGATGATCCTGCTCAGGTGGCCAACAAACTAAATGAGTGTTTTGCATCTACATTCACACATGAGGTGTTATTCAGGGATGGGAATGCCAGATGTATATTAAACTCTGGCAGTAAGCTAGGTAATCTTGTAATAACTGAGAGTAAAGTAAAGGAGAAATTGTTGAAGATAAACATAAGAAAGGCACCTGGGGTGGATGGAATCTATCCAGTTATATTAAAGAAGGCAGCAAAGGAAGTAAGCAAACCCTTAGTCATAATTAAGGAAGGATTCAGGGGAGGTACCCATGGACTGGAGATGTGCAAATGTGATCCCAATTGACAAAGGAGGATCAAAGGGCGACACAAGTAATTATAGTCCTTTTAGTTTGATTTCTGTTCCAGGGAAAATAATGGAGTGACTGATTAAAGAAGCATTGCAGGATCATCTAAGCAAGACTTCAGTTATAGCTTGGAGAGAGCATGGTTTTGTAAAGGGAAAGTCTTGTCTGACCAGTTTGATTGGATACTATGATGTGGTCACAAAGGAATGGATGCAGGGAATAACTTTGTTATCATATATTTGGATATTAGAAAATCTTTTGATACTGTTGCACATGGAAGACTGCTGCACAAATTGGAGCAGTGTGGAATTGGAGGCAAATTGCTGCTATGGATAAAGGGATGGTTGAGTGGGAGAAGACAGAGAGTGGTAATTAATGGACACTGCTCTTCGTGGACTAATGTTATTAGTGGAGTCCCTTATGGTTCAGTGTTGGGTCCATTTTTGTTTTCTGTATTTATAAATGATATTGATGATGGTATATCAGGCTTAATGTCCAAGTTTGCAGATGATACGAAGGTTGGCAGGGTTGTTAATGACACTAAAGACAGTACGCTGCTGCAACAGCATCTAGAAAAGTTTTACAGATGGGCTGAGAGGTGGAAAATGAAGTTTAACATTGGCAAATGTAAAGTACTACATATGGGAAGCAGTAACCCCCAAGTAATGTATCAATGCTGTGGTACTACACTGACAGTGGTAGAGAATGAAAAGGACCTGGAGGTAATTGTGCAGGCTGATATGAAGTTTTCTGAGCAGTGCAGATGGTCTGTAAGAGTAGCTCATGATGTCTTGTCAGTGATATGCAGGAATTTTTCCAACAGAGATAAGGGCGTGATTATCCCCTTGTATAAGGAATGGTCAGGACACACCTAGAGTACTGTATACAGGTCTGGAGGCCTCATTTTAAGAAGGATGTAGAGCTGTTGCAATAATTACAGAGAAGGGCAACAAGGTTAGTGAATGGAACAAAGGGGTGCTCATACGAAGAAAGGCTTAAGTTTTGCAAATTACAGTGTCTGGAGACTAGGCACCAGCGAGGTGATCTGATTGAGGTGTATAAAGCCTTGAATGATTTGAATATTCTGAATGCTGATGGGATTCTTCCTCTTGCTCAGAATAATCACCCGAGAGAGCATAAATTCAAATTGAGGAAAGACAGTTGTAGGATGGATGTGCGGAAGTTTGCCTTTAGCTAGCGGTTAGTTGATTGGTGGAACAGGCTTCCATCTTTTGTTGTGGAAGTTGATAGTCTAAATAAATTTAAGGCTGAACTGGACAGGTATTTGAAATGAACAGAGGGGTGAAATGGGAGCGTGTTTTTTTTTTTTTTTTTTTGGCCGATGTTGCATAAACTTGCTTTCTTGCATCATATGCCTCTACTAATGCTAATGCTAACGCAGCCATTTCTTAAATAGAAAACTACCAGTATTAACTGCAGATGTCTATTAGGCACAGAGCAGAAAATTTTATTTTATATTAAGAGTAAATATTCTTACTTTTCTTTTGTGCAATATTCTTTAAAATTATATTTCTCACTTAATTTTTAAAAGATTTCCATTTATTATAATCATATTTTCATTCAAGATATTTTGATTATTAAATTTGATGCCAGTTGATGATGTTCTGGTATAGGTCAAATATTATCTGAAAAAGTATTATCTCTTGAGCTCTATTACTTTTGGCACAGGTCATAGTTTATATTCTGTATATACGGGAATCCCTCGATTAGCGCTGGTTTGATTAGCGCGAGACTTGAATTAGCGCAGTTTATATTTAGCTACCAATTTTCGATTAGCACAAATCAAAATTTCAATTAGCGTGGTATTTTGGCATGGCCTAAAGAAACTGAAGCTGGTAATGCTATGAAAGTCAGTACTAAGCTACGAATGTAAATACACTGCTAAAGTATGCATAACATTAGAGAACATTTCAGAAATATATCGCTTGTTTTCTTAGTGAGCACGCGGCTCTGTTCACAAAAGGGAGTTACTGTTTATCTCGCATCGCGTCATATTTTCTCCATCGAGAAATAAACAAAAACGAATGCAAGATACAGTGTGGGAAGCTAGTTTGTTTTTCTACCATAAGAAAATAAAAAGAAACGGATTAATTACGTATTTCAAAAATTAAGTATTTCAAATGTGTATTATTACAACAATTAAAATATTTTCTAACATTATGCACTCTGAAGCACAACACCAGCCGCACCGCATTTATTACGTACATGCAGATCAGTTGCTTTCAGTTGTTCTTGCGTTGCATGTTAACTCGCAGACTCTGTGTTATCTCCCGCCATTGCGCGTTGTTTACATTAATTATTGAGTATTCTAATTAATTTCTATTAAATTTTTTTATTTATTATGTAATTATTAACTATGGATAAAAGGAAAAGTGTATCTGAAAGTGCCTCTGGTAAAAAGAAAAGAAAAGTGATAACGTTAGATGTAAAAATTAAAGTCATAAAAAGATTTGAAGATGGTGAGAGTAAAATACAAATTTCTCGACATCTTGGAATGCCTGAATCAACGGTTCGGATGATTTTAAGTACATAAGTCTTAAAATTTTAAGGTTTTAAGTACAGTACATATAAGGAAAAAGGTAAGCTTGCTTCATCGTCAGCACGCACACAAACCACAAGAAATAGAAGTGTTATGATTGAAATGGAACATCTTTTAGCCATTTGGATAGAAGACTGTAATCAAAAAAGAATTCCAATCTACACAATGACCATAAAAACAAAAGCCTTCAATATTTTTGCAATGTTAAAGGAAAAGTCAACAATAGAAAACTTGGGTAGAGCGGTAACTGAAGAAAATATTCAAGCAAGTTCTTCAGAAGGAAAAGTGATCGAAGTGGAAATGGAAGAAAATTTCACTGCCAGTAAAGGCTGGTTTGAACATTTTAAGAAAAGAACAGGACTGCATAATGATGCATTGACTGGAGAAGCGGCAAGTGCAGATAAAGATGCAGCACAAAATATCCCGAAATTTTAAAGAAAATTGTTAATGACGGCGGCTACAGCAGATCAACAAATATTTAATGTTGATGAAACAGGCCTTTTTTGGAAACGAATGCCAAAAAAAAAAACCTTTCTAGCAAAAAAAGAAAAGGCTCAACTCGGCTATAAAGTTTCCAAAGATAGAATAACACTTTTATTGGGATGCAATGCAGAAGGCGATTTGAAATTAAAACCCATGGTTATGTGTAGAAATGAAACTCCCAGATATTTCGGTAAAGGTTTTAATAAAGCAAGCCTACCTGTTGTTTGGTGCTGTAATAGAAAAACTTGGGTCACAAAAGTTTTATTTGAAGAGTGGTTCACTAGCTATTTTTGTCTGAAAGTTAAGGCCTACTGTGAAGAAAATAATCTTGCATTCAAAATTTTATTAATTTTTAGACAATGTCCCGGGCCACCCACCAGCACTTTCTGATTTATGTGAAAACGTGAAAGTTATGTTTTTTACCTCCAAACATGACAAGTCTTTTACAGCCTATGGATCAAGGCATAATCGCTACTTTTTAAGGCCTATTATTTATGCAGAACATTTGTGCAAACAGTTGAAGCAACAACTGGAGATGATGCAGTTTCTTTTGTTGAATTTTGGAGAAATTACAACATCAGGAAAGCAATAGACAATATTCATGAGTCATGGTCTGAAGTAATATCCAGCAATATGAGAGCAGTTTGGAAGCATATTTTGCCACCTTGTGCAAATGATTTCTGTAGTTTCACTCATGTCAACACTGTTATTGATGAAATAGCAAATATTGGAAGAGATCTAGTCTTTGATGAAATCGACAACAGTGATGTTCGCAAATTGCTGGAATCACATTCAGAACAATTAAGTGATTCTGACCTTCTTAATATTGATGAACAACGAGCATATGACGAGGTGGAAATTTGCAAGGAAGAAAATGTTCAAGAAAAGAAGTTGACATTAAAAAAAACTTAAGGAATATTTCACCCAGCTGAAAATTTGAACAACTAATCATGGATGCAGACCCAGATATCAAGCGCAGTATGCAAATTCGCAGGAACATTGAAAAAGATGTCTATCCATACAAGCAAATTTATGATGAAAGGAAGAAAAAAAAGTCTGCACAAACCAGCCTTTTGAAATATTTTATAAAGAAATAAAGTGAGTTATATATTGTAATTTTTTAATTTCAATAAACTTTTGATTACTGTACTTCAAATATTTATAATTATCTTTTGCTTTTATACTGCTAAACATTAAATTGCCATAAAAAAACGTATTTTTAAAAATATTGATTGATATATTGTAGGTCTTGGAACGAATTAGGCTGTTTTGTATTGATAAATAACTTCAATTAGCGCGATTTCGCATAGTGCTCCATTTTCGCGGAACCAATTAATCGTGCTAATCGATGGATTCCTGTTTAATGGATGTTCTTGAACCAAACAAACTTGACCCTGTATAACCTAATATAACTATATTATATAGTTATATTAGATTGTACATAGTCAGACCCTTTATCCCATTTGTCAGGGCTCCAAGTCACTCATATTATGCATTATGGAAAGCATAGGGAAATTTGACTGAATTTTGATTGCTTTTAGGGGGTGATATCTCACTGCCTAGATGGAATAATGGTGTTCTGCAATTCTCATCTCATGATGAGTCCCAAGAATAGATTAGGAGTGATTGGTTGTCACACACACAGATGGTAATAACTTTTTTATGTTGTTATATTTTCATTAACATTTTGTGTTATATAAATGGGTTTTAGATGACTTTTAAGTATTGTTATACACAAATGAATTAGAGAAATTCAAATTAAATTGTTTGAGAAAGCAGATATTAGTAATTCACTATTCATAAAAATAAAAGCCGACCGGGCTAGCCAGGTGGGTGAAGTGCCTGCCTGGCAACCCAAAGGTCGCAGGTTCGAATCCCGCCTCGGGCTTGGATCAAAGTACTGCAAAAACCTTGGGAGGTGCATTATGGCCACAGAAGCTGATGCGCCAACAACTACCAAAAAAAAAATAAAATAAAATAAATAAATAAAAATAAAAAAAAAAAAGAGGTAAAGACAGAAAAAGTAATTTAAACACTATGCATAAAATATTGTTTCGACAGTACTTGTGTGAAGTGAATTTCAGTATACACTTATTTTTATGAACAAAACATGTATTTATTCAAAGAAGTTAATAGCATGTTATCCCACATCTGACTATAATGACTGCTTTAGTAGATTGTGAAATTAATAGAAAACTAATTTCTGGTAAAATGCTGGTTGGTACTGTGCTCTCATTCTTTTTTTAAAGCATTCATGAACTCCACTAACAAAGAAGACTGTCTTGACCTTGTCCTAATTGTGCATTCCAGTTCATCCCAAAGACATTCACTTTGTTGAGCTTGTGACTCTATGCTAATATGATTCAATTTTATTCCCTTCAGACAAGTGTTCACAGTCCTTGCTTTGTGACATGGAGTTTTGTTGTGTTGGAAGGAGTAAGGATTGCTTCCATAAAATTTCCACAATATGTAGCACACAGAATTGCCCAGAATATCTGTATAAGATGCAGCATTCATGATTCACATACTGAGATTTATGGATGTCCATATCATGAGAAACACTTCCAGACTATCATACCTCCTACTTTATCAATGATATTGATAAAGGTATATCAGGCTTAGTATTGAAGTTTGCAGATGACAGAAGGTTGGCAGGGTTGTTAATGACAGTAATGGCAGTGTGCTACTGCAACAGGATCTAGAAAATTTGGGCAGATGGGCTAAGAAGTGGCAGCTGAAGTTTAACCTTGACAAATGCAAAGTACTGCATATGGGTAGAAGTAACCCAGAGAAACGTACCAACTGTGTGATACTACACTTAAAGTGGTAGAAAATGAAAAAGACTTGGGAGTAATTGTGCAATCAGATATGAAGTTTTTTTAGCAATGCAGACAGGCTGCCAGGGCAGGTCATGGGGTGTTGTCAATGATATACAGGAATTTTGTTAGCAGGGAAAAGGAGGTGATTGTCCCTCTGTATAAGGCAATGGTCAGGTCACGCCTTGAGTACTGCATACAGGTCTGGAGGCCTCATTCTAGGAAGGATGTAGATTTGCTTGAACGTGTACAGAGAAGGGCAACAAGATTGGTGAGGGGAATGAAGGAATCCTCTTACCAGGAGAGGCTTAAGTTCTGCAAATTGCATCAGCTGGAGACTAGGCACCTGCACGGTGATCTGATTGAGGTGTATAAGGCCTTGAATGGGTTGAGCATGCTGAATTCTGATGGGATTCTTCCACTTGTTCAGATTATGAACCTAAGGGGGCATAAATTGAAATTGAGGAAGGACAGATGTAGAATAGATGTGCGGAAATTTGCCTTTAGCCAGCGGGTGGTTAATTGCTGGAACAAACTTCCATCTGTCGTTGTGGAAGTTGATAGGTTAAATAAATTTAAGGAGTAACTGGACAGGCATTTGGAGGGAATGGTGTGATTTTTTTTTTTTTTTTTTTTGGCTGATGCTGCATAAGCTCATCTTGCATCACATGCTACTACTACTACTACTACTCTTTCCAATTTTAAAGTTGAGGCAACACACTCAGCTACACTACTTGACAAAGTTAACAGAACACCTAGAAAATGTGGTGTAACTTGTGCAGCTTGCAATGAAGTAGAACAAAATTTGGTATGGTACTGATGAAATGAGGAGACAGCAATAAATTTCAGACAGGTATAAGGGACATTTATAGGGGTTGTATAAGAATTACCAAAAGGGTCACATTACAGAAGTTGATACAAAATTCTCAAAAATATGGTGATACGACATCAGTACAGTGTATGATCCGCTCCAATGGCTAAACAGGTCTGACAGGTGAACCATGCTCAATATAAGAGTGTCTGTAAGATTCTGTAGCAACAAATTCCATTCTTCCACCAGTGCAAACCTTACCCTACCAAGTGACTGAGGAGTTGGCTGCTGGCATGCAATGCAATGGCTGAGGGCATCCCAAACATGTTCAATTAGATTTAAGTCTGGTGATTGTGCTGACCAGAAGTTATTGGATATCTTCAGTTTCAAGATATTCCTTCACCACTTGAACTCTGTGTGCAGTGACAATGTCATACATGAAAAGAAAATCCTGGCCAACTGCACCCCTAAAAAGTTGCACATAGGGTTCAAGGATCTGTTCTCAGTACCTCTGCACAGTTACGGTACCCCTATCAAAAACATGAAGAGGGATGTGGCCATTGATCATTAGTCCACTCCCACACAAGAACACTGCTCCACCATAAGTGTCCCTTTCTCTGATGTTGGAAGGGTTATATCACATTCCTCATTGTCTCTAATTAAAATAATGTCTAGAATCTGTTTTTAGGCTAAAACGGGACTCATCAGAGAACAGAACTGTACCTCATTTTTCAGAGCTCCAAGTCAATGTTCATGGCACCAGGCTTGACGAGCTCTGCGGTAGTTTGGGGTTAATGGGGTACAAACCACTGACTTCCTTGCATAGAGTCCACTTGAATTGAGCCTTCTTAACACAGCAACAACCTCAAGAGACAGTTGATGACAGGTCATTATAGGGTTCTGTCTTGCTGTTAGAGCCAGATAGCAGTCTGTTCTGGTTGACATAGCCCTCAGGTGACCTTGGACAGCTCTTCTTGTAATGGTTCCTATTTCTTAAAAAATTGCTTCCATAGTGCCAAGATGACACTGCATGACACATTAAGCCAACATCCACCTGCAACTGCCTGGCTTCAAGTTGTCCAATGGCCTACCATGTCAAAGAATCATCTAAACAATGATGACTTGCCATCACAAGTACTGAAGATGTGGCTATTCCACTGAGCAAGCCAAAAAAACGGGAATGAAGTGATGTGTTGCAACTTGTGTTTTTATAGGCATGAATAATTTGCATAACGTGCAGCTCTGTAAGGTGGTAGATCAGTTTCTATTGGATACTCAGAATTTGCATACCGGGATGCCTATCATATCAAATATTTGCTTTTGGCTACGCTGTTTACAATAAAATATTCATAAAAAACATTTTGTTCTGTTAATTTCATGAAGCAGTGTAGTAGGCATTCTCAGGGCATCCTCTATACCCAGACATGTCCATCCATTGGAGTGGAAGACCATGCAGCTTGAATCACCACTCCACAGGTTTTCATTGACCTGCAGTCCAGGTTTGGTGCAGTTTGCATTATGACAGTTGATGGTGCACATTTGTTTTTGTTATCAAATGCTTGTGGACTATAATTCTTCTGTGAAAATTCATGGCATGCAGCTTTCTATGTGCAGAAATACTTTCAGGTTTGCTTGTGGCCCCATACAACTATAAACTAAACTGTCTAAATGTGTTTTGGCTCCTGTAAGTCAGTATTTCACATTTGCCTAATTATATTTAGGGCCCAGTATTCTCTCTGTCACAAAGACTTCTATTTCCTCAGCATGTTACCAATCGTTGACCTGGGAATATTTAATTCCTGGGCAGTAGCGTGCACAGATATTTTTTCCCACATGACATACAGTTGTTGTTCCCGTCTGTTAGCCTTTCTGTGTGCTCATTGGTTCATTTTCTCTGTGCCAAAATAGGCATATTTTGCATATTTCATAGCCATAGGCATATTTTGCATATTTCACATGCAATTTCCTGAAGTCAGAGGAGTGTCAATTTTTTAGTAGGATGCTATACAAAAGTCTGTGAAATTGTTTTACTTTAATTGAAGATAAATAAGTTTTGGAATATAATAACAATAATCATTAAGTAATATAACAAGCATCACTCAATGTAGTTTCTTCATAATTCTCACATTTTTTGTGAGCATCCTTTCAGTCAGTGGAAGCAGGCTGGTAAAATTCTGTTATCTGTTTAACCTACTGTATAAATTTCAGAAATAATTTTTTTCAACTGTTTAAAAGGTGTTATTCTATAAATTAGACTTTAATTTACCAAACAAAAAAGCAAAAATCTTAAAGCAAGATTCATCAATCATGTGGCATCAATCAGCCCAAATCTTGCAATTCTTGACTAACATCACTTGTGCTGTGTATGGTCTTGCATTTTGTAAAATAAAGTTATTATGGACATCACCCTAAGAAAATCTTTGATTTTATGGCTCTTTGTAATTTTCTTAAAGTTAAAATGTATCTCTCTGTTGATAGTTATTCTCTTTTCAATGAAATCAACAAAAATTACCTATATTGCCCTAAAAGATAGTAGCCATTGTTTTAAGACACCTTGGAAATCCTTGTTTTCTTTAGAATTAGTAGAGGCATATGATGCAAGAAAGCAAACTTATGCAGCATCAGCCAAAAAAAAAAAAAAAAAAAGCGCCTCCATAGCCAGGTGGGCAGGAGCAGCAGTGCATAGCACACGCTTCTTGATTAGACCGGGGTTCGAGCCCGTGACCACCAAATACGAAGGATGCGGAAAGGTCAAGGAATGATCACCGCTTATTCCTGGAGCAATATGACCTTAGTTGCTAATGCTCCTAAAAACCAAATAACAATAACAAGCCAAAAAAAAAAAAAAAACCCGCTCCCATTTCACCCCTCTGTTTGTTCGTTTTTGTTGAGGTGTTTTTAACCCATTCTGTGGACTATTTTAACCCATTCTGTGGACTATTATTTTGTAGAATTAGAATTACAAATTACAAATGATTCACCTGCTTGTTGAAAGGTCTGAAGCAGATTGGTACAAATTTCCATTCTCAATGTTTTCATTTCATATGTAAGAAGCTTTGGGACCCATTGAGAACAGATTTTCCTGTAATTTACTAGATTAAATAGATTTTATGTTTAATATTACAAAAAAATCATTATCTGAGGAGTTGTTAGTAGTATTAACATTGGCAACATGATGCAAGGAAGCAAAGCTTATACAAGCACTAGCCAAAAAAAACAAACACACAAACACTTAATTTGTCTATTTCTTCTAATATTTGTCCAAACCTTAAATTTGTTAAACTACCCACTTCCACAACAATGGATCGAAGTTTAAACTAGCAATTGTCTTTAACATTAACTCTTTAGTTGAATGCAAATTTCTCACATCTGTTCTGCAACCATGCTTTTCTAATTTAAATTGATGTCCCATTCTCTGTGTGTGTGTGTGTGTGTGCATGAGTGAGTGAGTGAGTGAATGAATAAGAAAGAGTAAGGATGCCATTACAATTTAGTTTACTCAATCTATTTAAAGCCTTAAATAGGTCGGGCATCTTTTCTCAAGTACTTGGTTTCCAGATACTTTAATTTACAGAATTTGTCTTTTTTGGTAAGCATATCCTACATAAAAATAGCAGAACTTTTGCTGTTTAGGTAGAATAATGCAACAGTTTGAATTTTCTAATTACAAGCACCAATATAATGTACAGTCTGTTCATTTATAAGATTGTTGCTGCCATCATTAAATTATCTGAAAATTGGTTATCCACAGTGGGCCATTAATTTATTGAGACTGTTTTTATAGATGTGAATTCACATCTATAAAATATACTTGTGTGTACACCAATGCTAGGAGTTTAGTAAATAAATTTGATGAATTTGAGGTATTGCTCAAAACATCAAAGGCAGATATTGTGGGGATTTCAGAGACGTGGTGTCACACAGATATAAGAAATGCAGAACTGGAATTTGGGGAGTACAATGTGTACAGAAAGGATAGACAGGATAGGAAGGGAGGAGGGGTTATGCTATTAATTAAGAAACACATAAAATCCAAGGAAGTGAAGCCAGTCGACATCGCTGGACAGTGCAGTGTCGAGTCAGTTTGGTGTGACATAAGCATTGGGAGATCAAAATTGAGAGTAGGAGTGTGCTATAGGCCTAATGACTCTGATGAGTATAATAAGAAACTGTTCGGAGAAATAGAGTGGGCCAGTAAATCAGAGAGTCTTATAATGGGGGATTTTAATTTCCCAGATATTGACTGGAATTTGGGGGCTGGTCACTCACACAGTAGCAAGGCTTTTGTGGATTTATTGGATGATTGTTTTCTACATCAGCATGTTCGGGAGGCAACTAGAGGGAGTAATACTCTTGATTTGATTATCAGTAGTGATTCTTCATGCATTCAGAATCTGCAGATAAATGAACCACTTGGTGGCAGTGATCACAGTGTGCTGAAGTGGGAGTTACTCAAAGAGGTAACTACCATTAGGGGTAAAGGGAAGGGGTATTGCTTTCGTAAAGGCGACTACAATGGACTGAGACAGTATTTAAATTCTATACAGTGGGATCAACTGATGATATTGCCAACAGCAAATTCAAAATGGGAAGCATTCAAAGAACTTATCGTGGAAGCTACTAGGCTTTACATACCAACTAAGAAATATTGTTCAAGGTTTAGGCCTAAATGGTTGTCAGATGAACTAATGAGGCATATGGCAGAGAAGAAAAATGCATGGGATACATACAAATTAACACGTGACACGGATGCCTATGATAGATACAAGTTGATCTGTAACCAAGTTACAAAGGAGGTTAGGCAGGCGAAGGCAGATTACGAGAGATCCTTGGCAAGGGATGCGAAGAAAAACAGCAAAGAGTTCTTTACTTATGTAAACTCTAGAAGGAAGGGGATGAATCAGATTGGTCCACTTGAGATCGATGGGTCAACTGTTGATGACCCTGCTCGGGTAGCTAACAAACTAAATGAATATTTTGCATCGACATTCACACATGAGGAGTTATTCAGCGAGGGGAATGCCAGAGGTGTATTCAACTCTAGCAGTAAGCTAGAGAATCTTGTAATAACTGAGAGCAAAGTGGAGGAGAAATTGTTGAAGATAAACACAAGAAAGGCACCTGGGGTGGATGGGATCTATCCAGTTATATTAAAGGAGGCAGCAAAGGAGGTAAGCAAACCCTTAGCCATAATTATGAGAGCTTCCTTGGACTCAGGGGAGGTACCCATTGACTGGAGATGTGCAAATGTGACCCCAATTCACAAAGGGGGATCAAAGGCTGACACAAGTAATTATAGACCTGTGAGTTTAACTTCTGTTCCCGGAAAATTAATGGAGGCACTGGTGAAAGAAGCACTGCAGGATCATCTAGACAAGACTTCAGTTATAGCTAGGACACAGCATGGTTTTGTTAAGGGGAAGTCTTGCCTGACCAATTTGATTGGATACTATGATGCAGTCACAAAAGAACTGGATGCAGGGAATAACTTTGATATTATATACTTGGATCTTAGAAAGGCTTTTGATACTGTTGCACATGGAAGACTGCTGCACAAATTGGAGCAGTGTGGCATTGGAGGCAAGTTGCTGCTATGGATAAAGGGGTGGTTGAGGGGGAGAAGACAGAGAGTGGTAATCAATGGACACTGCTCATCGTGGACTAATGTTATTAGTGGAGTCCCTCAGGGTTCAGTATTGGGGCCTTTATTGTTTTCTGTATTTATAAATGATATTGATGATGGTATATCAGGCTTAATGTCCAAGTTTGCAGACGATACAAAGGTTGGCAGGGTTGTCAAGGACACTACTGACACTATGCTGCTGCAACAGGATTTGGAAAGGTTGAGCAGATGGGCTTCGAGGTGGCAAATGAAGTTTAACATTGACAAATGTAAAGTACTACATATGGGAAACAGCAACCCCAGAGCAACGTATCAACTCTGTGGTACTACACTGACAGTGGTAGAGAATGAAAGGGACCTGGGGGTGGTGGTGCAGGCAGATATGAAGTTCTCTGAGCAGTGCAGACGAGCTGCAAGAGTAGCTCATGGTGTATTGTCAATGATATATAGAAATTTTTCTAGCAGGGATAAGGAGGTGATTATTCCCTTGTATAAGGCAATGGTCAGGCCACACCTAGAGTACTGTATACAGGCCTGGAGGCCTCATTTCAGGAAGGATGTAGAGCTGCTGGAACGAGTACAGAGAAGGGCAACTAGATTGGTGAATGGGACAAAGGGGTTCTCTTACGAAGAAAGGCTTAAGTTTTGCAAATTACAGTGTCTGGAAACTAGGCACCAGCGGGGTGATCTGATAGAGGTGTACAAAGCCTTGAATGGTTTGAGCATGCTCAATGCTGATGGGATTCTTCCTCTAGCTCAGAAAAATCACCTGAGAGGGCATAAATTCAAATTGAGGAAAGACAGATGTAGGATAGATGTGCGGAAATTTGCCTTTAGCCAGCGGGTGGTTGGTGGGTGGAACAGACTTCCATCCCTTGTCGTGGAAGTTGATAGCCTAAATAAGTTTAAGGCTCAGCTGGACAGGTATTTCGAACGAACAGAGGGGTGAAGTGGAAGTGGTTATTTTTATTTATTTATGTTACTTTTTTTTTTTTTTTTTTTTTTTTTTTTTTTTTGGCTGATGCTGCATAAGCTTGCTTTCTTGCATCAAATGCCTCTACTAATGCTAATGCTAATACATCT